>NW_028327647.1:0-300000 GCF_031878675.1 Megascapheus bottae
TGATGAACTCATAGAATTCACAAGTAAAAGAAAGACCAAACTCAGCAAATGTCCAAAGAAAATAAAGCTAACTGAACTCCACTCAAAGATACAAGATATAAGAAATCCATACATATCTAAAACAAGAGATTTAAGCAACAAAGGAGCAATTAGAAGCAATGGAGATGAAAAATAAAGTAATAGCTTGATAGCAGGTTAGACAATGCAGAGAGAGATTTCCGGTGCTGAAGATAATTTAGGTATTATAGAGAAGAACAAAAAATGAGTCAATCCAAATCTAGAAATATGACAGATCGCTTCAGGAGGTCCAAGATACAATTAGGAAGCCTAATTTAAGGCTAGTTGGTATTGAGGAGGGCGTGGAGAAAGAGGTCAATGGTATTGGAAATATACTTCAGGAATCATCTCAGAGATTTTCCCAATATCCAGAAGGGCAGGCACATCAGATACAAAAAGCTTTTAGAACCCCAAACAGACCTGACCAGAAAAGAACATCCCACCGCCACATTGTGATCCGAACTGATGAATAGAAACTAAAGGAGAGATCCTAAAGGCAGCCAGGGAAAAGGGATCAGTAACCCTATAAGGCAAACCAATCAGAATAACCCCAGATTCTCAGCAGATACCATGCAAGCACGAGTGACTGGAAGCATATATGTCATGCCCTTAAATCAAATAACTACCAACCAAGAAAAAATTATGTAGCCAGCTAAGCTCTCATTCATAACTGAGGGAACAATAAAAACATTCCATTCAGGAAAAGTAGCAACAATATGTCGAAACAAAACCAACACTACAGAGAATTCTCAAAGATGCTCTATACATAGAAAACCAAAATAAATGCAATATAGGGAAAGAAATGGCACCTAAATAGCATACCATCTAAGGACCACAAGAACTGTCAAAGCACAGGCCCTACTAAAAGCTTTAAACATGGTAGGAACTAATAAATATCTCTCAATCCTAACTCTCAATATCAATGGACTTAACCTCTCAATTAAACGGCATAGGCTGTCTAGTTGGATCAAAAAGCAAGAGCCATCGTTCTGCTGTCTTCAAGAGACACATCTTACCCAAAAACAATCATCTTTGAAAGTGAGAGGTTGGAATAACTCTATCAAGCTAACTGCCCCCATAAACAGGCTGGAGTTGCCATCCTCATATCAGATACAATAGACTTCAAACTAAAATTAGTAAGAAAAGACAAAGAAGGTGACTACATACTACTAAAGGGATCTTTCCTCCAGGAAGACATAACGATCCTAAATATTTACACACCCAATCCCGGAGCTCCAAACTTCATCAAGCAAACTTTACTTACACTGAAACCATACATAGATCGAAATACAGTGATTGTTGGTGAGTTTAACACACCGCTCTCACCTATGGACAGATCAACAAGGGAAAAACTCAACAGAGAAACCTTAGAACTGAACAACTATATAGACCAACTAGATCTAACAGAAATCTGCAGAATATTCCACACAGTAACAACACAATATACGTTTTTCTCAGCAGCATATGGAGCATTTTCCAAAATAGACCACATCTTAGGCCATAAAACAAACCTGGACAGATTCAGAAACACTTAAATTATTCCATTCACACTCTCAGACCATAAAGGCATCAAATTGGAGCAGAACACACATCTCCACCAACGAAAACCCTGTAACCCATGGAGACTGAACAACACATTGTTGAATCAAAAACAATGGGTAATCGAAGAGATCAGAACAGATATCCAACTGTTTATGAAATTCAACACTAAGGAGCACACAAATATCAACTCCTTAGGGACACAACAAAGGCAGTACTTAGAGGAAAATTTATAGCGCTGAGTGCCTAAAACAGCAAGTTGGAAAAATGGCAAACCAACTAGTTAATGTCTCACTTTAACCTCCTGGAAAAAGAGCAACAAACCAACCCTAAACCCATTAGGAGAAAGCAAATTATTAAAATCAAAGCAGAATTAAATGATTTGGAATAAAAAAACCTATAGAAAGAATCAACAAAACAAGGAGTTGGTTCTTTGAAAGAATTAACAAAATTGAGAAGCCCTTAGCAAATCTTACGAAAAAAAAAACAAGAGAGCATATCGAAATAAACAAAATCGCAGATGAAAATGGTAATATCACGACAGAAATTACCAAGATCCAGAATGTCATGAGGGAATACTTCTCAAACCATACGCCAACAAATTTGAGAATCTAGAATTAATGGATGAATTCCTAGACAATATTAACATACCCACACTGAACCAAGAAGAGCTAACCCAACTCAACAGGCCTATTTCAAGCTCTGAAATAGAAATGGAAATTAGACAACTTCCACTTAAAAAGAGCCCAGGGCCAGATGGATTCACAGCTGAATTCTATAAGGTCTTCAAAGCAGAGCTCACACCAATACTCCTCAAGCTCTTCAACGAAATTGAAAATGAAGGTTGTTTACCAAACTCATTCTGTGAAGCCAGTATATCCCTCATCCCCAAACCACACAGAGATTCATCAAAGAAAGAGAACTAAAGACCCATTTCGTGAATGAACATCGATACAAAACTTCTCAATAAAATACTGGCCAACCATCTACAACAACTCATCAAAAAATTATACACTATGATGAAACTGGATTCATCACAGTGAGGCAAAGCTGGTTCAACATACACAAATCAATTAATGCAATTCAACACATCAACAGGAGCAAGGACAAAAATCACAAGATTGTCTCAATAGATGCGGAAAAGGCATTTGACAAGATCCAAAACCCCTTTATGTTAAAAGATGTGGAGAAACTAGGACTCCATGGAACATTTCTCAATGTAATAAAGGCTGTGTATGAGAAACCCACTGCTAGTATTATACTTAATGGTGAAAATCTAAAGCCATTCCCTCTAAAAGCAGGAACGAGACAAGGAGGCCCACTCTCTCCACTCTTTTCTAACATAGTACTAAATTTCTTAGGCAGTGCAATAAGGCAAGAAGCAAGCATAAAGGGGATCCAAGTAGGGAAAGAGGAAATAAAACTATCCCTCTTTGCAGATGACATGATTCTGTATTTAAAGAATCCTATAGACTCGATTCCCAAGTTCCTTGAGCTGATTCAAAGCTTTGGAAGGGTAGCAGGCCATAAAATCAACTCTCACTAATCAACTGCTTTCCTTTACGCCAACAGTGAGAGGAACGAGGCAATAATCAGGAAAGAAACTCCTTTCACAAAAGCCTCAAAGAAAATAAAGTACCTAGGAATTAGATTAACTAAGAATGTAAAGGACCGTTTGGATGAAAACTTTAAAACCCTAAAAAAGGAATTTAAAGCAGAACTAAGGAAATGGAAAAACCTCCCATGCTCCTGGATTGGAAGAATCAACATTGTGAAAATGACAATCTTGCCAAGGGCTATCTACAAATTCAATGCAATACCCATCAACATCCCAAAGTCATTCTTTAAGGAAATAGAAGAGGGAATTCAAAATTTCATATGGAATAATAAAAGACCCCGTATAGCAAAAACACTTCTTAGCAGAAAGAACAGCGCTGGAGGAATTTCAATTCCAAACTTTAGACTCTATTACAGAGCTATAATTCTCAAAACAGCTTGGTACGGGCACAAGAACAGGCCTGAGACCAATGGAAGAGAACCGCGGACACAGATATTAAACCACAGACCTATGACCACCTAATCTTTGATAAGGGAGCCAAAAAAATAGAATGGAAGATAGACAGCCTCTTCAACAAGTTATGCTGGCGGAACTGGTTAAGCACCTGCAGAAAACTAAAGTTGGATCCTACTTTGTCACCTTGCTCTAGAATTAACTCCAAATGGATCAAAGACCTGGAGGTAAAAGCTGACACACCGAAAACTCTACAGGAAGGAATAGGAGATACACTAGGCCTCCTTGGCACAGGTCGAAACTTTCTTAATAAGGACCAAGAATCACAACAAATCAGAGAAAGGCTGGATAAGTGGGACTGCATTAAACTGCAGAGCTTTTGTATGGCAACGGATATAGCTAGTAAACTAATCAGGAAGCCTACAGAGTGGGAGAAGATCTTCACCAACCAAACAACGGACAAAGGCCTCATATCTAAAATATATCAACAACTCAAAAAATTGAATCACTCCAAAACTAACCTCCAAAGTAACACCCATTCCATTAAAAATGGGCCAAAGACTTAAAGAGAGTCTTCTCTGAAGAAGAAACAAAAATGGCCTCTAGACACATGAAGAAATGCTCCACATCTCTGGTCATAAAAGAAATACAAATCAAAACAATTCTAAGATTCCACCTCACTCCAGTTAGAATGGCCAGGATAAGGAAAACAAATGACAACAGATGCTGGAGGGGATGTGGCCAGGAGGGTCACTACTACACTGTTGGTGGGAGTGCAAATTCGTTCAACCACTATGGAAAGCAGTGTGGCAGTGCCTCAAAAGGCTAAACATAGAACTCCCCTATGAACCAGCAATTCCACTACTTGGCATTTACCAACAATCCAGAAACAAGGGCATACTAAACCCACTAGCACAACAATATTCATTGCAGCACTATTCATCCTAGCAAAGATATGGTACCAACCCAGATGTCCCTCAGTGGATGAGTGGATCAACAAGTTGTGGTATTTGTACACAATGGAATTCTATGCTGCTGTCAGAAAGAATGACATCGCCCCATTTGTTAGGAAATGGAAAGACTTAGTACAAATCATATTAAGTGAAGTAAGCCAGACTCAAAGGAACTTAGGCTCAGTGGTTTCCCTCATTCGTCATAATCAGTAGAAACCTTGGGCTCTACTAGCAGAGATTTGCAATAGAGCAAAAGGCCATATATAAGGCCATATAATGTGAAGCTAATTGAAAGGACCTGCAGGATATTGAAACAAAAGCCATATAATGAATGATTGTTGTCCTTAATGTACTTTGTTGTCTCTCATCTCCTTTGATGTCCCTTGGTTATCCCATATTGGTATAGTATCTCACTTTGTTATCTGATATATTGAATTTATTTGTATTTGGATATTTGAAATTTGATTGGGAAAGGGGGGAAAACCAAGAAGGGTTGGGGGTGTGGGGTTGGAGGGAAATGGGTACCAAGACATGTGAAAGGGTATCAATGTATGTGAATTAATGCACCTTCTATCTGGCAAATATCATGTAACCCTTTTACTAATTACAATAAAAAAATAAAAAAAAAAGTTGTAGTGTGTGGGGAGGATGATGGGGTCAAATACATTTCTTCTTGGGAATTTACCTCATCTGGTGGCCCTGGATTTCCTGGCCTTCTCTTAGAGAAAGGCCTGTTATACTGGATTTGTGGCTTGGCAAAGATCTAGCATGTACGTCTTCGAGTAAGACATCCACAACTTCCATGCCTGAGACTCGAGTTTCCTGACCTTTGGCAACAGCACAGCAACATCTTTCTTCCTCCTGAGCCACAGGCCAAGTGAGCTGGCTTGAGCTGGTTGTTAGTTACACTGGCTTGGTTACCAGGGTTCCATATTCTGTTCCATTGTGAGGGAGGCAGGGTCACCTTTCAGGGCCCAATGACCAAAGATCCTTGCTCACAGAAGACCTCACCAAAGACATCCTGGAGGCTGAATCTCTCCTCCAATCTCACAATATACATGTGGATGTAGTAAACAGCACACCTTATTTGTCCATTCCCAATGTGTTCCACTAGACCCAACTACCAGTCTGGTCTCAGGCTCAAGGAGACTTTCTTAGGTAAGATCCAAACTTAAGGGTCAATATTGCCCTCATCTTTTGCAAAACATTTGCTTCACAGTGCCTTCTCTGCCTGCATTTTGCCCCTTGTCGAATTTCTTTTTGTTTTTACTAGTCTTGGGACTTGACCTCAGAGTGTGAACATTGTTCTTGGGCTTTCTTTACGCTTTAGCTCTCCCACCGAGCCACAGCACCACTTGCAGCGTTTTCTATGTATGTGGTAATGAGGAATCAAACCTGAGTCTTTTTGCGTGGTAGCCAAGGACTCTACCACTAGGTCAAACACACAGGGCATCTTGCACATATTTTTGATGTCAATCTACTAGGATATTATTAGGTTTCTGTATCCTAATCAATTTTTTCCTGATGATTAGCTTTGCTGTCATGTGTAAAAAATGCAAGAGGGAAAAACACAGAAGAATTAGTGAAATTTAAAAAAAAGCATTACACCAATAGATAAGTGTTCATTCTTTGTAGGAGAAAGGATATTTTGATATGATGATGATGACTTTATAATTACTATGTCAGGGTTGAGAGTTTGGCATAGTGGTAGAGTGCTTGCCTAGCACCCATGAAGATCTGGGTTTGATTGCTCAGTATCACATAGATAGAAAATCTAGATGTGGCACTGTGGCTCAAGTGGCAGAGGGCTAGACTTGAGAAAACCCGAGGACAGTGCTCAGGCCCTGAATCACAGCCCCAAGACTGGCAGAAAGATAAAAGAAAATAAAAATGCTGTTTACAAGCTAATTCACTCACAGCATTGGCTTCTGAAATCTTCGCTTCTGCATCTTGTGAAATACCCCATTCCCTCAATGTAGACAAGAAAAAGAGATCCATCCCATGGTCCACTGTGAAGCCCCTGGTTGGGCTAAGAGCTAGTCGTGCAGCAACACATAAGTTTTATTCTAATACTTTTCAAACTTTGTACTCAAATATGCTACCTACTTACCAACTTACCTCAGTTATCCTTATGCTATATCTTTTCTTCATTAGTACAATATTCTTACACTCCTACGTTAATCCTCTTGTACCTCCCCTGACCTCTCTCAGTCTTTTTTTCTATCTCTGGACCTCTGCTCAACTTTCAACCCTTATACTGCACGGATCTACACTTGATGGCTGTTGAGCAATATTGTATATGTAGGTGGTTAATTATTCTCTAGGCTCAGAGGGACTTAAAGACAATAGAGATTGGATTGAGGGGCTTATTATTTTGGGTATAAATCGCTTATCAGTGGTTGTATTAGACTGGTCTGTAAGTGCACAAAAAGAATGAGTGATAATACCAATCAAAACTTGTGAACATCTTGTGTCTGCCAGCTACAGAGGTCTAGGTTGGTTATATCTGAAAAACTATAATCGTATTTAGTATTAATCTTGCTCCCATTTTCAAATGGGCAGAACAAGAAACTCAAGAAAAATGTCAAATCAAAAACAACATCCCCCACCCAATGTAAACAGACAATGCAACAGTCACTGGCACACCTAGAGGAGAGTCTTCCAAGTGCTACACAAATGCAATTGATAAACATCATTAATGGAAAATGTGAAAATATAAAGAAAGAGATAATGGAGGAAGCCATAGCTGAACAAAAGGAAAGCAAAATCAAGGTGATAATGAAAGAGAAGAAGCCATAAAGGAGGCAATAACAAAGGTTTTTCAAAGAAAGATGGATGAACTCATAGAATTCACAAGTAAAAACGAGACCAAACTCCAGCAAATGTCCAAAGAAAATAAAGCTACTGAACTAACCACTCAAAAGGAAATCAAGGAGATAAAGAAATCCATACATGATCTAAAACAAGAGATGTAAGGCATCAAAAGGGAGCAATTAGAAGCAAGGGAGATGAAAAATAAAGTAGATAGCTTTGATAGCAGGTTAGACAATGCAGAGGAGAGGATTTCCGGGGCTGAAGATAATTTAGGTATTATAGAGAAAGAACAAAAAATGAGTCAATCCAAATCTAGGAAATATGACAGATCGCTTCAGGAGGTCCAAGATACAATTAGGAAGCCTAATTTAAGGCTAGTTGGTATTGAGGAGGGCGTGGAGAAAGAGGTCAATGGTATTGGAAATATACTTCAGGGAATCATCTCAGAGATTTTCCCAAATATCCAGAAGGGCAGGCACATCCAGATACAAAAAGCTTTTAGAACCCCAAACAGACCTGACCAGAAAAGAACATCCCACCGCCACATTGTGATCCGAACTGGATGAATAGAAACGAAAGGAGAGATCCTAAAGGCAGCCAGGGAAAAGGGATCAGTAACCTATAAAGGCAAACCAATCAGAATAACCCCAGATTTCTCAGCAGAGACCATGCAAGCACGAAGTGACTGGAAGCATATATGTCATGCCCTTAAATCAAATAACTACCAACCAAGAATATTGTAGCCAGCTAAGCTCTCATTCATAACTGAGGGAACAATAAAAACATTCCATTCCAGGGAAAAGTAGCAACAATATGTCGAAACAAAACCAACACTACAGAGAATTCTCAAAGATGCTCTATACATAGAAAACCAAAATAAATGCAATATAGGGAAAGAAATGGCACCTAAATAGCATACCATCTAAGGACCACAAGAACTGTCAAGACACAGGCCCTACTAAAAGCTTTTAAACATGGTAGGAACTAATAAATATCTCTCAATCCTAACTCTCAATATCAATGGACTTAACTCTCCAATTAAACGGCATAGGCTGTCTAGTTGGATCAAAAAGCAAGAGCCATCGTTCTGCTGTCTTCAAGAGACACATCTTACCCAAAAACAATCATCTTTTGAAAGTGAGAGGTTGGAATAAACTCTATCAAGCTAACTGCCCCCATAAACAGGCTGGAGTTGCCATCCTCATATCAGATACAATAGACTTCAAACTAAAATTAGTAAGAAAAGACAAAGAAGGTGACTACATACTACTAAAGGGATCTTTCCTCCAGGAAGACATAACGATCCTAAATATTTACACACCCAATCCCGGAGCTCCAAACTTCATCAAGCAAACTTTACTTACACTGAAACCATACATAGATCGAAATACAGTGATTGTTGGTGAGTTTAACACACCGCTCTCACCTATGGACAGATCAACAAGGGAAAAACTCAACAGAGAAACCTTAGAACTGAACAACTATATAGACCAACTAGATCTAACAGAAATCTGCAGAATATTCCACACAGTAACAACACAATATACGTTTTTCTCAGCAGCATATGGAGCATTTTCCAAAATAGACCACATCTTAGGCCATAAAACAAACCTGGACAGATTCAGAAACACTTAAATTATTCCATTCACACTCTCAGACCATAAAGGCATCAAATTGGAGCAGAACACACATCTCCACCAACGAAAACCCTGTAACCCATGGAGACTGAACAACACATTGTTGAATCAAAAACAATGGGTAATCGAAGAGATCAGAACAGATATCCAACTGTTTATGAAATTCAACACTAAGGAGCACACAAATATCAACTCCTTAGGGACACAACAAAGGCAGTACTTAGAGGAAAATTTATAGCGCTGAGTGCCTAAAACAGCAAGTTGGAAAAATGGCAAACCAACTAGTTAATGTCTCACTTTAACCTCCTGGAAAAAGAGCAACAAACCAACCCTAAACCCATTAGGAGAAAGCAAATTATTAAAATCAAAGCAGAATTAAATGATTTGGAATAAAAAAACCTATAGAAAGAATCAACAAAACAAGGAGTTGGTTCTTTGAAAGAATTAACAAAATTGAGAAGCCCTTAGCAAATCTTACGAAAAAAAAAACAAGAGAGCATATCGAAATAAACAAAATCGCAGATGAAAATGGTAATATCACGACAGAAATTACCAAGATCCAGAATGTCATGAGGGAATACTTCTCAAACCATACGCCAACAAATTTGAGAATCTAGAATTAATGGATGAATTCCTAGACAATATTAACATACCCACACTGAACCAAGAAGAGCTAACCCAACTCAACAGGCCTATTTCAAGCTCTGAAATAGAAATGGAAATTAGACAACTTCCACTTAAAAAGAGCCCAGGGCCAGATGGATTCACAGCTGAATTCTATAAGGTCTTCAAAGCAGAGCTCACACCAATACTCCTCAAGCTCTTCAACGAAATTGAAAATGAAGGTTGTTTACCAAACTCATTCTGTGAAGCCAGTATATCCCTCATCCCCAAACCACACAGAGATTCATCAAAGAAAGAGAACTAAAGACCCATTTCGTGAATGAACATCGATACAAAACTTCTCAATAAAATACTGGCCAACCATCTACAACAACTCATCAAAAAATTATACACTATGATGAAACTGGATTCATCACAGTGAGGCAAAGCTGGTTCAACATACACAAATCAATTAATGCAATTCAACACATCAACAGGAGCAAGGACAAAAATCACAAGATTGTCTCAATAGATGCGGAAAAGGCATTTGACAAGATCCAAAACCCCTTTATGTTAAAAGATGTGGAGAAACTAGGACTCCATGGAACATTTCTCAATGTAATAAAGGCTGTGTATGAGAAACCCACTGCTAGTATTATACTTAATGGTGAAAATCTAAAGCCATTCCCTCTAAAAGCAGGAACGAGACAAGGAGGCCCACTCTCTCCACTCTTTTCTAACATAGTACTAAATTTCTTAGGCAGTGCAATAAGGCAAGAAGCAAGCATAAAGGGGATCCAAGTAGGGAAAGAGGAAATAAAACTATCCCTCTTTGCAGATGACATGATTCTGTATTTAAAGAATCCTATAGACTCGATTCCCAAGTTCCTTGAGCTGATTCAAAGCTTTGGAAGGGTAGCAGGCCATAAAATCAACTCTCACTAATCAACTGCTTTCCTTTACGCCAACAGTGAGAGGAACGAGGCAATAATCAGGAAAGAAACTCCTTTCACAAAAGCCTCAAAGAAAATAAAGTACCTAGGAATTAGATTAACTAAGAATGTAAAGGACCGTTTGGATGAAAACTTTAAAACCCTAAAAAAGGAATTTAAAGCAGAACTAAGGAAATGGAAAAACCTCCCATGCTCCTGGATTGGAAGAATCAACATTGTGAAAATGACAATCTTGCCAAGGGCTATCTACAAATTCAATGCAATACCCATCAACATCCCAAAGTCATTCTTTAAGGAAATAGAAGAGGGAATTCAAAATTTCATATGGAATAATAAAAGACCCCGTATAGCAAAAACACTTCTTAGCAGAAAGAACAGCGCTGGAGGAATTTCAATTCCAAACTTTAGACTCTATTACAGAGCTATAATTCTCAAAACAGCTTGGTACGGGCACAAGAACAGGCCTGAGACCAATGGAAGAGAACCGCGGACACAGATATTAAACCACAGACCTATGACCACCTAATCTTTGATAAGGGAGCCAAAAAAATAGAATGGAAGATAGACAGCCTCTTCAACAAGTTATGCTGGCGGAACTGGTTAAGCACCTGCAGAAAACTAAAGTTGGATCCTACTTTGTCACCTTGCTCTAGAATTAACTCCAAATGGATCAAAGACCTGGAGGTAAAAGCTGACACACCGAAAACTCTACAGGAAGGAATAGGAGATACACTAGGCCTCCTTGGCACAGGTCGAAACTTTCTTAATAAGGACCAAGAATCACAACAAATCAGAGAAAGGCTGGATAAGTGGGACTGCATTAAACTGCAGAGCTTTTGTATGGCAACGGATATAGCTAGTAAACTAATCAGGAAGCCTACAGAGTGGGAGAAGATCTTCACCAACCAAACAACGGACAAAGGCCTCATATCTAAAATATATCAACAACTCAAAAAATTGAATCACTCCAAAACTAACCTCCAAAGTAACACCCATTCCATTAAAAATGGGCCAAAGACTTAAAGAGAGTCTTCTCTGAAGAAGAAACAAAAATGGCCTCTAGACACATGAAGAAATGCTCCACATCTCTGGTCATAAAAGAAATACAAATCAAAACAATTCTAAGATTCCACCTCACTCCAGTTAGAATGGCCAGGATAAGGAAAACAAATGACAACAGATGCTGGAGGGGATGTGGCCAGGAGGGTCACTACTACACTGTTGGTGGGAGTGCAAATTCGTTCAACCACTATGGAAAGCAGTGTGGCAGTGCCTCAAAAGGCTAAACATAGAACTCCCCTATGAACCAGCAATTCCACTACTTGGCATTTACCAACAATCCAGAAACAAGGGCATACTAAACCCACTATCACAACAATATTCATTGCAGCACTATTCATCCTAGCAAAGATATGGTACCCAACCCAGATGTCCCTCAGTGGATGAGTGGATCAACAAGTTGTGGTATTTGTACACAATGGAATTCTATGCTGCTGTCAGAAAGAATGACATCGCCCCATTTGTTAGGAAATGGAAAGACTTAGTACAAATCATATTAAGTGAAGTAAGCCAGACTCAAAGGAACTTAGGCTCAGTGGTTTCCCTCATTCGTCATAATCAGTAGAAACCTTGGGCTCTACTAGCAGAGATTTGCAATAGAGCAAAAGGCCATATATAAGGCCATATAATGTGAAGCTAATTGAAATGGACCTGCAGGATATTGAAACAAAAGCCATATAATGAATGATTGTTGTCCTTAATGTACTTTGTTGTCTCTCATCTCCTTTGATGTCCCTTGGTTATCCCATATTGTATAGTATCTCACTTTGTTATCTGATATATTGAATTTATTTGTATTTGGATATTTGAAATTTGATTGGGAAAGGGGGGAAAACCAAGAAGGGTTGGGGGTGTGGGGTTGGAGGAAATGGGTACCAAGACATGTGAAAGGGTATCAATGTATGTGAATTAATGCACCTTCTATCTGGCAAATATCATGTAACCCTTTTACTAATTACAATAAAAAAATAAAAAAAAGTTGTAGTGTGTGGGGAGGATGATGGGGGTCAAATACATTTCTTCTTGGAATTACCTCATCTGGTGGCCCTGGATTTCCTGGCCTTCTCTTAGAGAAAGGCCTGTTATACTGGATTTGTGGCTTGGCAAAGATCTAGCATGTACAATCTTCGAGTAAGACATCCACAACTTCCATGCCTGAGACTCGAGTTTCCTGACCTTTGGCAACAGCACAGCAACATCTTTCTTCCTCCTGAGCCACAGGCCAAGTGAGCTGGCTTGAGCTGGTTGTTAGTTTACCACTGGCTTGGTTACCAGGGGTTCCATATTCTGTTCCATTGTGAGGGAGGCAGGGTCACCTTTCAGGGCCCAATGACCAAAGATCCTTGCTCACAGAAGACCTCACCAAAGACATCCTGGAGGCTGAATCTCTCCTCCAATCTCACAATATACATGTGGATGTAGTAAACAGCACACCTTATTTGTCCATTCCCAATGTGTTCCACTAGACCCAAACTACCAGTCTGGTCTCAGGCTCAAGGAGACTTTCTTAGGTAAGATCCAAACTTAAGGGGTCAATATTGCCCTCATCTTTTGCAAAACATTTGCTTCACAGTGCCTTCTCTGCCTGCATTTTGCCCCTTGTCGAATTTCTTTTTTGTTTTTACTAGTCTTGGGACTTGACCTCAGAGTGTGAACATTGTTCTTGGGCTTTCTTTACGCTTTAGCTCTCCCACCGAGCCACAGCACCACTTGCAGCGTTTTCTATGTATGTGGTAATGAGGAATCAAACCTGAGTCTTTTTGCGTGGTAGCCAAGGACTCTACCACTAGGTCAAACACACAGGCATCTTGCACAATATTTTTGATGTCAATCTACTAGGATATTATTAGGTTTCTGTATCCTAATCAATTTTTTCCTGATGATTAGCTTTGCTGTCATGTGTAAAAAATGCAAGAGGGAAAAACACAGAAGAATTAGTGAAATTTAAAAAAAAGCATTACACCAATAGATAAGTGTTCATTCTTTGTAGGAGAAAGGATATTTTGATATGATGATGATGACTTTATAATTACTATGTCAGGGTTGAGAGTTTGGCATAGTGGTAGAGTGCTTGCCTAGCACCCATGAAGATCTGGGTTTGATTGCTCAGTATCACATAGATAGAAAATCTAGATGTGGCACTGTGGCTCAAGTGGCAGAGGGCTAGACTTGAGAAAACCCGAGGACAGTGCTCAGGCCCTGAATCACAGCCCCAAGACTGGCAGAAAGATAAAAGAAAATAAAAATGCTGTTTACAAGCTAATTCACTCACAGCATTGGCTTCTGAAATCTTCGCTTCTGCATCTTGTGAAATACCCCATTCCCTCAATGTAGACAAGAAAAACAGATCCATCCCATGGTCCACTGTGAAGCCCCTGGTTGGGCTAAGAGCTAGTCGTGCAGCAACACATAAGTTTTATTCTAATACTTTTCAAACTTTGTACTCAAATATGCTACCTACTTACCAACTTACCTCAGTTATCCTTATGCTATATCTTTTCTTCATTAGTACAATATTCTTACACTCCTACGTTAATCCTCTTGTACCTCCCCTGACCTCTCTCAGTCTTTTTTTCTATCTCTGGACCTCTGCTCAACTTTCAACCCTTATACTGCACGGATCTACACTTGATGGCTGTTGAGCAATATTGTATATGTAGGTGGTTAATTATTCTCTAGGCTCAGAGGGACTTAAAGACAATAGAGATTGGATTGAGGGGCTTATTATTTTGGGTATAAATCGCTTATCAGTGGTTGTATTAGACTGGTCTGTAAGTGCACAAAAAGAATGAGTGATAATACCAATCAAAACTTGTGAACATCTTGTGTCTGCCAGCTACAGAGGTCTAGGTTGGTTATATCTGAAAAACTATAATCGTATTTAGTATTAATCTTGCTCCCATTTTCAAATGGGCAGAACAAGAAACTCAAGAAAAATGTCAAATCAAAAACAACATCCCCCACCCAATGTAAACAGACAATGCAACAGTCACTGGCACACCTAGAGGAGAGTCTTCCAAGTGCTACACAAATGCAATTGATAAACATCATTAATGGAAAATGTGAAAATATAAAGAAAGAGATAATGGAGGAAGCCATAGCTGAACAAAAGGAAAGCAAAATCAAGGTGATAATGAAAGAGAAGAAGCCATAAAGGAGGCAATAACAAAGGTTTTTCAAAGAAAGATGGATGAACTCATAGAATTCACAAGTAAAAACGAGACCAAACTCCAGCAAATGTCCAAAGAAAATAAAGCTACTGAACTAACCACTCAAAAGGAAATCAAGGAGATAAAGAAATCCATACATGATCTAAAACAAGAGATGTAAGGCATCAAAAGGGAGCAATTAGAAGCAAGGGAGATGAAAAATAAAGTAGATAGCTTTGATAGCAGGTTAGACAATGCAGAGGAGAGGATTTCCGGGGCTGAAGATAATTTAGGTATTATAGAGAAAGAACAAAAAATGAGTCAATCCAAATCTAGGAAATATGACAGATCGCTTCAGGAGGTCCAAGATACAATTAGGAAGCCTAATTTAAGGCTAGTTGGTATTGAGGAGGGCGTGGAGAAAGAGGTCAATGGTATTGGAAATATACTTCAGGGAATCATCTCAGAGATTTTCCCAAATATCCAGAAGGGCAGGCACATCCAGATACAAAAAGCTTTTAGAACCCCAAACAGACCTGACCAGAAAAGAACATCCCACCGCCACATTGTGATCCGAACTGGATGAATAGAAACGAAAGGAGAGATCCTAAAGGCAGCCAGGGAAAAGGGATCAGTAACCTATAAAGGCAAACCAATCAGAATAACCCCAGATTTCTCAGCAGAGACCATGCAAGCACGAAGTGACTGGAAGCATATATGTCATGCCTCCTTAAATCAAATAACTACCAACCAAGAATATTGTAGCCAGCTAAGCTCTCATTCATAACTGAGGGAACAATAAAAACATTCCATTCCAGGGAAAAGTAGCAACAATATGTCGAAACAAAACCAACACTACAGAGAATTCTCAAAGATGCTCTATACATAGAAAACCAAAATAAATGCAATATAGGGAAAGAAATGGCACCTAAATAGCATACCATCTAAGGACCACAAGAACTGTCAAGACACAGGCCCTACTAAAAGCTTTTAAACATGGTAGGAACTAATAAATATCTCTCAATCCTAACTCTCAATATCAATGGACTTAACTCTCCAATTAAACGGCATAGGCTGTCTAGTTGGATCAAAAAGCAAGAGCCATCGTTCTGCTGTCTTCAAGAGACACATCTTACCCAAAAACAATCATCTTTTGAAAGTGAGAGGTTGGAATAAACTCTATCAAGCTAACTGCCCCATAAACAGGCTGGAGTTGCCATCCTCATATCAGATACAATAGACTTCAAACTAAAATTAGTAAGAAAAGACAAAGAAGGTGACTACATACTACTAAAGGGATCTTCCTCCAGGAAGACATAACGATCCTAAATATTTACACACCCAATCCCGGAGCTCCAAACTTCATCAAGCAAACTTTACTTACACTGAAACCATACATAGATCGAAATACAGTGATTGTTGGTGAGTTTAACACACCGCTCTCACCTATGGACAGATCAACAAGGGAAAAACTCAACAGAGAAACCTTAGAACTGAACAACTATATAGACCAACTAGATCTAACAGAAATCTGCAGAATATTCCACACAGTAACAACACAATATACGTTTTTCTCAGCAGCATATGGAGCATTTTCCAAAATAGACCACATCTTAGGCCATAAAACAAACCTGGACAGATTCAGAAACACTTAAATTATTCCATTCACACTCTCAGACCATAAAGGCATCAAATTGGAGCAGAACACACATCTCCACCAACGAAAACCCTGTAACCCATGGAGACTGAACAACACATTGTTGAATCAAAAACAATGGGTAATCGAAGAGATCAGAACAGATATCCAACTGTTTATGAAATTCAACACTAAGGAGCACACAAATATCAACTCCTTAGGGACACAACAAAGGCAGTACTTAGAGGAAAATTTATAGCGCTGAGTGCCTAAAACAGCAAGTTGGAAAAATGGCAAACCAACTAGTTAATGTCTCACTTTAACCTCCTGGAAAAAGAGCAACAAACCAACCCTAAACCCATTAGGAGAAAGCAAATTATTAAAATCAAAGCAGAATTAAATGATTTGGAATAAAAAAACCTATAGAAAGAATCAACAAAACAAGGAGTTGGTTCTTTGAAAGAATTAACAAAATTGAGAAGCCCTTAGCAAATCTTACGAAAAAAAAAACAAGAGAGCATATCGAAATAAACAAAATCGCAGATGAAAATGGTAATATCACGACAGAAATTACCAAGATCCAGAATGTCATGAGGGAATACTTCTCAAACCATACGCCAACAAATTTGAGAATCTAGAATTAATGGATGAATTCCTAGACAATATTAACATACCCACACTGAACCAAGAAGAGCTAACCCAACTCAACAGGCCTATTTCAAGCTCTGAAATAGAAATGGAAATTAGACAACTTCCACTTAAAAAGAGCCCAGGGCCAGATGGATTCACAGCTGAATTCTATAAGGTCTTCAAAGCAGAGCTCACACCAATACTCCTCAAGCTCTTCAACGAAATTGAAAATGAAGGTTGTTTACCAAACTCATTCTGTGAAGCCAGTATATCCCTCATCCCCAAACCACACAGAGATTCATCAAAGAAAGAGAACTAAAGACCCATTTCGTGAATGAACATCGATACAAAACTTCTCAATAAAATACTGGCCAACCATCTACAACAACTCATCAAAAAATTATACACTATGATGAAACTGGATTCATCACAGTGAGGCAAAGCTGGTTCAACATACACAAATCAATTAATGCAATTCAACACATCAACAGGAGCAAGGACAAAAATCACAAGATTGTCTCAATAGATGCGGAAAAGGCATTTGACAAGATCCAAAACCCCTTTATGTTAAAAGATGTGGAGAAACTAGGACTCCATGGAACATTTCTCAACGTAATAAAGGCTGTGTATGAGAAACCCACTGCTAGTATTATACTTAATGGTGAAAATCTAAAGCCATTCCCTCTAAAAGCAGGAACGAGACAAGGAGGCCCACTCTCTCCACTCTTTTCTAACATAGTACTAAATTTCTTAGGCAGTGCAATAAGGCAAGAAGCAAGCATAAAGGGGATCCAAGTAGGGAAAGAGGAAATAAAACTATCCCTCTTTGCAGATGACATGATTCTGTATTTAAAGAATCCTATAGACTCGATTCCCAAGTTCCTTGAGCTGATTCAAAGCTTTGGAAGGGTAGCAGGCCATAAAATCAACTCTCACTAATCAACTGCTTTCCTTTACGCCAACAGTGAGAGGAACGAGGCAATAATCAGGAAAGAAACTCCTTTCACAAAAGCCTCAAAGAAAATAAAGTACCTAGGAATTAGATTAACTAAGAATGTAAAGGACCGTTTGGATGAAAACTTTAAAACCCTAAAAAAGGAATTTAAAGCAGAACTAAGGAAATGGAAAAACCTCCCATGCTCCTGGATTGGAAGAATCAACATTGTGAAAATGACAATCTTGCCAAGGGCTATCTACAAATTCAATGCAATACCCATCAACATCCCAAAGTCATTCTTTAAGGAAATAGAAGAGGGAATTCAAAATTTCATATGGAATAATAAAAGACCCCGTATAGCAAAAACACTTCTTAGCAGAAAGAACAGCGCTGGAGGAATTTCAATTCCAAACTTTAGACTCTATTACAGAGCTATAATTCTCAAAACAGCTTGGTACGGGCACAAGAACAGGCCTGAGACCAATGGAAGAGAACCGCGGACACAGATATTAAACCACAGACCTATGACCACCTAATCTTTGATAAGGGAGCCAAAAAAATAGAATGGAAGATAGACAGCCTCTTCAACAAGTTATGCTGGCGGAACTGGTTAAGCACCTGCAGAAAACTAAAGTTGGATCCTACTTTGTCACCTTGCTCTAGAATTAACTCCAAATGGATCAAAGACCTGGAGGTAAAAGCTGACACACCGAAAACTCTACAGGAAGGAATAGGAGATACACTAGGCCTCCTTGGCACAGGTCGAAACTTTCTTAATAAGGACCAAGAATCACAACAAATCAGAGAAAGGCTGGATAAGTGGGACTGCATTAAACTGCAGAGCTTTTGTATGGCAACGGATATAGCTAGTAAACTAATCAGGAAGCCTACAGAGTGGGAGAAGATCTTCACCAACCAAACAACGGACAAAGGCCTCATATCTAAAATATATCAACAACTCAAAAAATTGAATCACTCCAAAACTAACCTCCAAAGTAACACCCATTCCATTAAAAATGGGCCAAAGACTTAAAGAGAGTCTTCTCTGAAGAAGAAACAAAAATGGCCTCTAGACACATGAAGAAATGCTCCACATCTCTGGTCATAAAAGAAATACAAATCAAAACAATTCTAAGATTCCACCTCACTCCAGTTAGAATGGCCAGGATAAGGAAAACAAATGACAACAGATGCTGGAGGGGATGTGGCCAGGAGGGTCACTACTACACTGTTGGTGGGAGTGCAAATTCGTTCAACCACTATGGAAAGCAGTGTGGCAGTGCCTCAAAAGGCTAAACATAGAACTCCCCTATGAACCAGCAATTCCACTACTTGGCATTTACCAACAATCCAGAAACAAGGGCATACTAAACCCACTAGCACAACAATATTCATTGCAGCACTATTCATCCTAGCAAAGATATGGTACCAACCCAGATGTCCCTCAGTGGATGAGTGGATCAACAAGTTGTGGTATTTGTACACAATGGAATTCTATGCTGCTGTCAGAAAGAATGACATCGCCCCATTTGTTAGGAAATGGAAAGACTTAGTACAAATCATATTAAGTGAAGTAAGCCAGACTCAAAGGAACTTAGGCTCAGTGGTTTCCCTCATTCGTCATAATCAGTAGAAACCTTGGGCTCTACTAGCAGAGATTTGCAATAGAGCAAAAGGCCATATATAAGGCCATATAATGTGAAGCTAATTGAAAGGACCTGCAGGATATTGAAACAAAAGCCATATAATGAATGATTGTTGTCCTTAATGTACTTTGTTGTCTCTCATCTCCTTTGATGTCCCTTGGTTATCCCATATTGGTATAGTATCTCACTTTGTTATCTGATATATTGAATTTATTTGTATTTGGATATTTGAAATTTGATTGGGAAAGGGGGGAAAACCAAGAAGGGTTGGGGGTGTGGGGTTGGAGGGAAATGGGTACCAAGACATGTGAAAGGGTATCAATGTATGTGAATTAATGCACCTTCTATCTGGCAAATATCATGTAACCCTTTTACTAATTACAATAAAAAAATAAAAAAAAAGTTGTAGTGTGTGGGGAGGATGATGGGGTCAAATACATTTCTTCTTGGGAATTTACCTCATCTGGTGGCCCTGGATTTCCTGGCCTTCTCTTAGAGAAAGGCCTGTTATACTGGATTTGTGGCTTGGCAAAGATCTAGCATGTACATCTTCGAGTAAGACATCCACAACTTCCATGCCTGAGACTCGAGTTTCCTGACCTTTGGCAACAGCACAGCAACATCTTTCTTCCTCCTGAGCCACAGGCCAAGTGAGCTGGCTTGAGCTGGTTGTTAGTTACACTGGCTTGGTTACCAGGGTTCCATATTCTGTTCCATTGTGAGGGAGGCAGGGTCACCTTTCAGGGCCCAATGACCAAAGATCCTTGCTCACAGAAGACCTCACCAAAGACATCCTGGAGGCTGAATCTCTCCTCCAATCTCACAATATACATGTGGATGTAGTAAACAGCACACCTTATTTGTCCATTCCCAATGTGTTCCACTAGACCCAACTACCAGTCTGGTCTCAGGCTCAAGGAGACTTTCTTAGGTAAGATCCAAACTTAAGGGTCAATATTGCCCTCATCTTTTGCAAAACATTTGCTTCACAGTGCCTTCTCTGCCTGCATTTTGCCCCTTGTCGAATTTCTTTTTGTTTTTACTAGTCTTGGGACTTGACCTCAGAGTGTGAACATTGTTCTTGGGCTTTCTTTACGCTTTAGCTCTCCCACCGAGCCACAGCACCACTTGCAGCGTTTTCTATGTATGTGGTAATGAGGAATCAAACCTGAGTCTTTTTGCGTGGTAGCCAAGGACTCTACCACTAGGTCAAACACACAGGGCATCTTGCACATATTTTTGATGTCAATCTACTAGGATATTATTAGGTTTCTGTATCCTAATCAATTTTTTCCTGATGATTAGCTTTGCTGTCATGTGTAAAAAATGCAAGAGGGAAAAACACAGAAGAATTAGTGAAATTTAAAAAAAAGCATTACACCAATAGATAAGTGTTCATTCTTTGTAGGAGAAAGGATATTTTGATATGATGATGATGACTTTATAATTACTATGTCAGGGTTGAGAGTTTGGCATAGTGGTAGAGTGCTTGCCTAGCACCCATGAAGATCTGGGTTTGATTGCTCAGTATCACATAGATAGAAAATCTAGATGTGGCACTGTGGCTCAAGTGGCAGAGGGCTAGACTTGAGAAAACCCGAGGACAGTGCTCAGGCCCTGAATCACAGCCCCAAGACTGGCAGAAAGATAAAAGAAAATAAAAATGCTGTTTACAAGCTAATTCACTCACAGCATTGGCTTCTGAAATCTTCGCTTCTGCATCTTGTGAAATACCCCATTCCCTCAATGTAGACAAGAAAAACAGATCCATCCCATGGTCCACTGTGAAGCCCCTGGTTGGGCTAAGAGCTAGTCGTGCAGCAACACATAAGTTTTATTCTAATACTTTTCAAACTTTGTACTCAAATATGCTACCTACTTACCAACTTACCTCAGTTATCCTTATGCTATATCTTTTCTTCATTAGTACAATATTCTTACACTCCTACGTTAATCCTCTTGTACCTCCCCTGACCTCTCTCAGTCTTTTTTTCTATCTCTGGACCTCTGCTCAACTTTCAACCCTTATACTGCACGGATCTACACTTGATGGCTGTTGAGCAATATTGTATATGTAGGTGGTTAATTATTCTCTAGGCTCAGAGGGACTTAAAGACAATAGAGATTGGATTGAGGGGCTTATTATTTTGGGTATAAATCGCTTATCAGTGGTTGTATTAGACTGGTCTGTAAGTGCACAAAAAGAATGAGTGATAATACCAATCAAAACTTGTGAACATCTTGTGTCTGCCAGCTACAGAGGTCTAGGTTGGTTATATCTGAAAAACTATAATCGTATTTAGTATTAATCTTGCTCCCATTTTCAAATGGGCAGAACAAGAAACTCAAGAAAAATGTCAAATCAAAAACAACATCCCCCACCCAATGTAAACAGACAATGCAACAGTCACTGGCACACCTAGAGGAGAGTCTTCCAAGTGCTACACAAATGCAATTGATAAACATCATTAATGGAAAATGTGAAAATATAAAGAAAGAGATAATGGAGGAAGCCATAGCTGAACAAAAGGAAAGCAAAATCAAGGTGATAATGAAAGAGAAGAAGCCATAAAGGAGGCAATAACAAAGGTTTTTCAAAGAAAGATGGATGAACTCATAGAATTCACAAGTAAAAACGAGACCAAACTCCAGCAAATGTCCAAAGAAAATAAAGCTACTGAACTAACCACTCAAAAGGAAATCAAGGAGATAAAGAAATCCATACATGATCTAAAACAAGAGATGTAAGGCATCAAAAGGGAGCAATTAGAAGCAAGGGAGATGAAAAATAAAGTAGATAGCTTTGATAGCAGGTTAGACAATGCAGAGGAGAGGATTTCCGGGGCTGAAGATAATTTAGGTATTATAGAGAAAGAACAAAAAATGAGTCAATCCAAATCTAGGAAATATGACAGATCGCTTCAGGAGGTCCAAGATACAATTAGGAAGCCTAATTTAAGGCTAGTTGGTATTGAGGAGGGCGTGGAGAAAGAGGTCAATGGTATTGGAAATATACTTCAGGGAATCATCTCAGAGATTTTCCCAAATATCCAGAAGGGCAGGCACATCCAGATACAAAAAGCTTTTAGAACCCCAAACAGACCTGACCAGAAAAGAACATCCCACCGCCACATTGTGATCCGAACTGGATGAATAGAAACGAAAGGAGAGATCCTAAAGGCAGCCAGGGAAAAGGGATCAGTAACCTATAAAGGCAAACCAATCAGAATAACCCCAGATTTCTCAGCAGAGACCATGCAAGCACGAAGTGACTGGAAGCATATATGTCATGCCCTTAAATCAAATAACTACCAACCAAGAATATTGTAGCCAGCTAAGCTCTCATTCATAACTGAGGGAACAATAAAAACATTCCATTCCAGGGAAAAGTAGCAACAATATGTCGAAACAAAACCAACACTACAGAGAATTCTCAAAGATGCTCTATACATAGAAAACCAAAATAAATGCAATATAGGGAAAGAAATGGCACCTAAATAGCATACCATCTAAGGACCACAAGAACTGTCAAGACACAGGCCCTACTAAAAGCTTTTAAACATGGTAGGAACTAATAAATATCTCTCAATCCTAACTCTCAATATCAATGGACTTAACTCTCCAATTAAACGGCATAGGCTGTCTAGTTGGATCAAAAAGCAAGAGCCATCGTTCTGCTGTCTTCAAGAGACACATCTTACCCAAAAACAATCATCTTTTGAAAGTGAGAGGTTGGAATAAACTCTATCAAGCTAACTGCCCCCATAAACAGGCTGGAGTTGCCATCCTCATATCAGATACAATAGACTTCAAACTAAAATTAGTAAGAAAAGACAAAGAAGGTGACTACATACTACTAAAGGGATCTTTCCTCCAGGAAGACATAACGATCCTAAATATTTACACACCCAATCCCGGAGCTCCAAACTTCATCAAGCAAACTTTACTTACACTGAAACCATACATAGATCGAAATACAGTGATTGTTGGTGAGTTTAACACACCGCTCTCACCTATGGACAGATCAACAAGGGAAAAACTCAACAGAGAAACCTTAGAACTGAACAACTATATAGACCAACTAGATCTAACAGAAATCTGCAGAATATTCCACACAGTAACAACACAATATACGTTTTTCTCAGCAGCATATGGAGCATTTTCCAAAATAGACCACATCTTAGGCCATAAAACAAACCTGGACAGATTCAGAAACACTTAAATTATTCCATTCACACTCTCAGACCATAAAGGCATCAAATTGGAGCAGAACACACATCTCCACCAACGAAAACCCTGTAACCCATGGAGACTGAACAACACATTGTTGAATCAAAAACAATGGGTAATCGAAGAGATCAGAACAGATATCCAACTGTTTATGAAATTCAACACTAAGGAGCACACAAATATCAACTCCTTAGGGACACAACAAAGGCAGTACTTAGAGGAAAATTTATAGCGCTGAGTGCCTAAAACAGCAAGTTGGAAAAATGGCAAACCAACTAGTTAATGTCTCACTTTAACCTCCTGGAAAAAGAGCAACAAACCAACCCTAAACCCATTAGGAGAAAGCAAATTATTAAAATCAAAGCAGAATTAAATGATTTGGAATAAAAAAACCTATAGAAAGAATCAACAAAACAAGGAGTTGGTTCTTTGAAAGAATTAACAAAATTGAGAAGCCCTTAGCAAATCTTACGAAAAAAAAAACAAGAGAGCATATCGAAATAAACAAAATCGCAGATGAAAATGGTAATATCACGACAGAAATTACCAAGATCCAGAATGTCATGAGGGAATACTTCTCAAACCATACGCCAACAAATTTGAGAATCTAGAATTAATGGATGAATTCCTAGACAATATTAACATACCCACACTGAACCAAGAAGAGCTAACCCAACTCAACAGGCCTATTTCAAGCTCTGAAATAGAAATGGAAATTAGACAACTTCCACTTAAAAAGAGCCCAGGGCCAGATGGATTCACAGCTGAATTCTATAAGGTCTTCAAAGCAGAGCTCACACCAATACTCCTCAAGCTCTTCAACGAAATTGAAAATGAAGGTTGTTTACCAAACTCATTCTGTGAAGCCAGTATATCCCTCATCCCCAAACCACACAGAGATTCATCAAAGAAAGAGAACTAAAGACCCATTTCGTGAATGAACATCGATACAAAACTTCTCAATAAAATACTGGCCAACCATCTACAACAACTCATCAAAAAATTATACACTATGATGAAACTGGATTCATCACAGTGAGGCAAAGCTGGTTCAACATACACAAATCAATTAATGCAATTCAACACATCAACAGGAGCAAGGACAAAAATCACAAGATTGTCTCAATAGATGCGGAAAAGGCATTTGACAAGATCCAAAACCCCTTTATGTTAAAAGATGTGGAGAAACTAGGACTCCATGGAACATTTCTCAACGTAATAAAGGCTGTGTATGAGAAACCCACTGCTAGTATTATACTTAATGGTGAAAATCTAAAGCCATTCCCTCTAAAAGCAGGAACGAGACAAGGAGGCCCACTCTCTCCACTCTTTTCTAACATAGTACTAAATTTCTTAGGCAGTGCAATAAGGCAAGAAGCAAGCATAAAGGGGATCCAAGTAGGGAAAGAGGAAATAAAACTATCCCTCTTTGCAGATGACATGATTCTGTATTTAAAGAATCCTATAGACTCGATTCCCAAGTTCCTTGAGCTGATTCAAAGCTTTGGAAGGGTAGCAGGCCATAAAATCAACTCTCACTAATCAACTGCTTTCCTTTACGCCAACAGTGAGAGGAACGAGGCAATAATCAGGAAAGAAACTCCTTTCACAAAAGCCTCAAAGAAAATAAAGTACCTAGGAATTAGATTAACTAAGAATGTAAAGGACCGTTTGGATGAAAACTTTAAAACCCTAAAAAAGGAATTTAAAGCAGAACTAAGGAAATGGAAAAACCTCCCATGCTCCTGGATTGGAAGAATCAACATTGTGAAAATGACAATCTTGCCAAGGGCTATCTACAAATTCAATGCAATACCCATCAACATCCCAAAGTCATTCTTTAAGGAAATAGAAGAGGGAATTCAAAATTTCATATGGAATAATAAAAGACCCCGTATAGCAAAAACACTTCTTAGCAGAAAGAACAGCGCTGGAGGAATTTCAATTCCAAACTTTAGACTCTATTACAGAGCTATAATTCTCAAAACAGCTTGGTACGGGCACAAGAACAGGCCTGAGACCAATGGAAGAGAACCGCGGACACAGATATTAAACCACAGACCTATGACCACCTAATCTTTGATAAGGGAGCCAAAAAAATAGAATGGAAGATAGACAGCCTCTTCAACAAGTTATGCTGGCGGAACTGGTTAAGCACCTGCAGAAAACTAAAGTTGGATCCTACTTTGTCACCTTGCTCTAGAATTAACTCCAAATGGATCAAAGACCTGGAGGTAAAAGCTGACACACCGAAAACTCTACAGGAAGGAATAGGAGATACACTAGGCCTCCTTGGCACAGGTCGAAACTTTCTTAATAAGGACCAAGAATCACAACAAATCAGAGAAAGGCTGGATAAGTGGGACTGCATTAAACTGCAGAGCTTTTGTATGGCAACGGATATAGCTAGTAAACTAATCAGGAAGCCTACAGAGTGGGAGAAGATCTTCACCAACCAAACAACGGACAAAGGCCTCATATCTAAAATATATCAACAACTCAAAAAATTGAATCACTCCAAAACTAACCTCCAAAGTAACACCCATTCCATTAAAAATGGGCCAAAGACTTAAAGAGAGTCTTCTCTGAAGAAGAAACAAAAATGGCCTCTAGACACATGAAGAAATGCTCCACATCTCTGGTCATAAAAGAAATACAAATCAAAACAATTCTAAGATTCCACCTCACTCCAGTTAGAATGGCCAGGATAAGGAAAACAAATGACAACAGATGCTGGAGGGGATGTGGCCAGGAGGGTCACTACTACACTGTTGGTGGGAGTGCAAATTCGTTCAACCACTATGGAAAGCAGTGTGGCAGTGCCTCAAAAGGCTAAACATAGAACTCCCCTATGAACCAGCAATTCCACTACTTGGCATTTACCAACAATCCAGAAACAAGGGCATACTAAACCCACTAGCACAACAATATTCATTGCAGCACTATTCATCCTAGCAAAGATATGGTACCAACCCAGATGTCCCTCAGTGGATGAGTGGATCAACAAGTTGTGGTATTTGTACACAATGGAATTCTATGCTGCTGTCAGAAAGAATGACATCGCCCCATTTGTTAGGAAATGGAAAGACTTAGTACAAATCATATTAAGTGAAGTAAGCCAGACTCAAAGGAACTTAGGCTCAGTGGTTTCCCTCATTCGTCATAATCAGTAGAAACCTTGGGCTCTACTAGCAGAGATTTGCAATAGAGCAAAAGGCCATATATAAGGCCATATAATGTGAAGCTAATTGAAAGGACCTGCAGGATATTGAAACAAAAGCCATATAATGAATGATTGTTGTCCTTAATGTACTTTGTTGTCTCTCATCTCCTTTGATGTCCCTTGGTTATCCCATATTGGTATAGTATCTCACTTTGTTATCTGATATATTGAATTTATTTGTATTTGGATATTTGAAATTTGATTGGGAAAGGGGGGAAAACCAAGAAGGGTTGGGGGTGTGGGGTTGGAGGGAAATGGGTACCAAGACATGTGAAAGGGTATCAATGTATGTGAATTAATGCACCTTCTATCTGGCAAATATCATGTAACCCTTTTACTAATTACAATAAAAAAATAAAAAAAAAGTTGTAGTGTGTGGGGAGGATGATGGGGTCAAATACATTTCTTCTTGGGAATTTACCTCATCTGGTGGCCCTGGATTTCCTGGCCTTCTCTTAGAGAAAGGCCTGTTATACTGGATTTGTGGCTTGGCAAAGATCTAGCATGTACATCTTCGAGTAAGACATCCACAACTTCCATGCCTGAGACTCGAGTTTCCTGACCTTTGGCAACAGCACAGCAACATCTTTCTTCCTCCTGAGCCACAGGCCAAGTGAGCTGGCTTGAGCTGGTTGTTAGTTACACTGGCTTGGTTACCAGGGTTCCATATTCTGTTCCATTGTGAGGGAGGCAGGGTCACCTTTCAGGGCCCAATGACCAAAGATCCTTGCTCACAGAAGACCTCACCAAAGACATCCTGGAGGCTGAATCTCTCCTCCAATCTCACAATATACATGTGGATGTAGTAAACAGCACACCTTATTTGTCCATTCCCAATGTGTTCCACTAGACCCAACTACCAGTCTGGTCTCAGGCTCAAGGAGACTTTCTTAGGTAAGATCCAAACTTAAGGGTCAATATTGCCCTCATCTTTTGCAAAACATTTGCTTCACAGTGCCTTCTCTGCCTGCATTTTGCCCCTTGTCGAATTTCTTTTTGTTTTTACTAGTCTTGGGACTTGACCTCAGAGTGTGAACATTGTTCTTGGGCTTTCTTTACGCTTTAGCTCTCCCACCGAGCCACAGCACCACTTGCAGCGTTTTCTATGTATGTGGTAATGAGGAATCAAACCTGAGTCTTTTTGCGTGGTAGCCAAGGACTCTACCACTAGGTCAAACACACAGGGCATCTTGCACATATTTTTGATGTCAATCTACTAGGATATTATTAGGTTTCTGTATCCTAATCAATTTTTTCCTGATGATTAGCTTTGCTGTCATGTGTAAAAAATGCAAGAGGGAAAAACACAGAAGAATTAGTGAAATTTAAAAAAAAGCATTACACCAATAGATAAGTGTTCATTCTTTGTAGGAGAAAGGATATTTTGATATGATGATGATGACTTTATAATTACTATGTCAGGGTTGAGAGTTTGGCATAGTGGTAGAGTGCTTGCCTAGCACCCATGAAGATCTGGGTTTGATTGCTCAGTATCACATAGATAGAAAATCTAGATGTGGCACTGTGGCTCAAGTGGCAGAGGGCTAGACTTGAGAAAACCCGAGGACAGTGCTCAGGCCCTGAATCACAGCCCCAAGACTGGCAGAAAGATAAAAGAAAATAAAAATGCTGTTTACAAGCTAATTCACTCACAGCATTGGCTTCTGAAATCTTCGCTTCTGCATCTTGTGAAATACCCCATTCCCTCAATGTAGACAAGAAAAACAGATCCATCCCATGGTCCACTGTGAAGCCCCTGGTTGGGCTAAGAGCTAGTCGTGCAGCAACACATAAGTTTTATTCTAATACTTTTCAAACTTTGTACTCAAATATGCTACCTACTTACCAACTTACCTCAGTTATCCTTATGCTATATCTTTTCTTCATTAGTACAATATTCTTACACTCCTACGTTAATCCTCTTGTACCTCCCCTGACCTCTCTCAGTCTTTTTTTCTATCTCTGGACCTCTGCTCAACTTTCAACCCTTATACTGCACGGATCTACACTTGATGGCTGTTGAGCAATATTGTATATGTAGGTGGTTAATTATTCTCTAGGCTCAGAGGGACTTAAAGACAATAGAGATTGGATTGAGGGGCTTATTATTTTGGGTATAAATCGCTTATCAGTGGTTGTATTAGACTGGTCTGTAAGTGCACAAAAAGAATGAGTGATAATACCAATCAAAACTTGTGAACATCTTGTGTCTGCCAGCTACAGAGGTCTAGGTTGGTTATATCTGAAAAACTGTAATCGTATTTAGTAGTAATCTTGCTCCCATTTTCAAATGGGCAGAACAAGAAACTCAAGAAAAATGTCAAATCAAAAACAACATCCCCCACCCAATGTAAACAGACAATGCAACAGTCACTGGCACACCTAGAGGAGAGTCTTCCAAGTGCTACACAAATGCAATTGATAAACATCATTAATGGAAAATGTGAAAATATAAAGAAAGAGATAATGGAGGAAGCCATAGCTGAACAAAAGGAAAGCAAAATCAAGGTGATAATGAAAGAGAAGAAGCCATAAAGG
This sequence comes from Megascapheus bottae, assembly GCF_031878675.1. NCBI lineage: Eukaryota > Metazoa > Chordata > Mammalia > Rodentia > Geomyidae > Megascapheus > Megascapheus bottae. The sequence goes on from NW_028327647.1 coordinate 29,616, forward strand.
AGGCAATAACAAAGATTTTTCAAAGAAAGATGGATGAACTCATAGAATTCACAAGTAAAAACGAGACCAAACTCCAGCAAATGTCCAAAGAAAATAAAGCTACTGAACTAACCACTCAAAAGGAAATCAAGGAGATAAAGAAATCCATACATGATCTAAAACAAGAGATGCAAGGCATCAAAAGGGAGCAATTAGAAGCAAGGGAGATGAAAAATAAAGTAGATAGCTTTGATAGCAGGTTAGACAATGCAGAGGAGAGGATTTCCGGGGCTGAAGATAATTTAGGTATTATAGAGAAAGAACAAAAAATGAGTCAATCCAAATCTAGGAAATATGACAGATCGCTTCAGGAGGTCCAAGATACAATTAGGAAGCCTAATTTAAGGCTAGTTGGTATTGAGGAGGGCGTGGAGAAAGAGGTCAATGGTATTGGAAATATACTTCAGGGAATCATCTCAGAGATTTTCCCAAATATCCAGAAGGGCAGGCACATCCAGATACAAAAAGCTTTTAGAACCCCAAACAGACCTGACCAGAAAAGAACATCCCACCGCCACATTGTGATCCGAACTGGATGAATAGAAACGAAAGGAGAGATCCTAAAGGCAGCCAGGGAAAAGGGATCAGTAACCTATAAAGGCAAACCAATCAGAATAACCCCAGATTTCTCAGCAGAGACCATGCAAGCACGAAGTGACTGGAAGCATATATGTCATGCCCTTAAATCAAATAACTACCAACCAAGAATATTGTAGCCAGCTAAGCTCTCATTCATAACTGAGGGAACAATAAAAACATTCCATTCCAGGGAAAAGTAGCAACAATATGTCGAAACAAAACCAACACTACAGAGAATTCTCAAAGATGCTCTATACATAGAAAACCAAAATAAATGCAATATAGGGAAAGAAATGGCACCTAAATAGCATACCATCTAAGGACCACAAGAACTGTCAAGACACAGGCCCTACTAAAAGCTTTTAAACATGGTAGGAACTAATAAATATCTCTCAATCCTAACTCTCAATATCAATGGACTTAACTCTCCAATTAAACGGCATAGGCTGTCTAGTTGGATCAAAAAGCAAGAGCCATCGTTCTGCTGTCTTCAAGAGACACATCTTACCCAAAAACAATCATCTTTTGAAAGTGAGAGGTTGGAATAAACTCTATCAAGCTAACTGCCCCCATAAACAGGCTGGAGTTGCCATCCTCATATCAGATACAATAGACTTCAAACTAAAATTAGTAAGAAAAGACAAAGAAGGTGACTACATACTACTAAAGGGATCTTTCCTCCAGGAAGACATAACGATCCTAAATATTTACACACCCAATCCCGGAGCTCCAAACTTCATCAAGCAAACTTTACTTACACTGAAACCATACATAGATCGAAATACAGTGATTGTTGGTGAGTTTAACACACCGCTCTCACCTATGGACAGATCAACAAGGGAAAAACTCAACAGAGAAACCTTAGAACTGAACAACTATATAGACCAACTAGATCTAACAGAAATCTGCAGAATATTCCACACAGTAACAACACAATATACGTTTTTCTCAGCAGCATATGGAGCATTTTCCAAAATAGACCACATCTTAGGCCATAAAACAAACCTGGACAGATTCAGAAACACTTAAATTATTCCATTCACACTCTCAGACCATAAAGGCATCAAATTGGAGCAGAACACACATCTCCACCAACGAAAACCCTGTAACCCATGGAGACTGAACAACACATTGTTGAATCAAAAACAATGGGTAATCGAAGAGATCAGAACAGATATCCAACTGTTTATGAAATTCAACACTAAGGAGCACACAAATATCAACTCCTTAGGGACACAACAAAGGCAGTACTTAGAGGAAAATTTATAGCGCTGAGTGCCTAAAACAGCAAGTTGGAAAAATGGCAAACCAACTAGTTAATGTCTCACTTTAACCTCCTGGAAAAAGAGCAACAAACCAACCCTAAACCCATTAGGAGAAAGCAAATTATTAAAATCAAAGCAGAATTAAATGATTTGGAATAAAAAAACCTATAGAAAGAATCAACAAAACAAGGAGTTGGTTCTTTGAAAGAATTAACAAAATTGAGAAGCCCTTAGCAAATCTTACGAAAAAAAAAACAAGAGAGCATATCGAAATAAACAAAATCGCAGATGAAAATGGTAATATCACGACAGAAATTACCAAGATCCAGAATGTCATGAGGGAATACTTCTCAAACCATACGCCAACAAATTTGAGAATCTAGAATTAATGGATGAATTCCTAGACAATATTAACATACCCACACTGAACCAAGAAGAGCTAACCCAACTCAACAGGCCTATTTCAAGCTCTGAAATAGAAATGGAAATTAGACAACTTCCACTTAAAAAGAGCCCAGGGCCAGATGGATTCACAGCTGAATTCTATAAGGTCTTCAAAGCAGAGCTCACACCAATACTCCTCAAGCTCTTCAACGAAATTGAAAATGAAGGTTGTTTACCAAACTCATTCTGTGAAGCCAGTATATCCCTCATCCCCAAACCACACAGAGATTCATCAAAGAAAGAGAACTAAAGACCCATTTCGTGAATGAACATCGATACAAAACTTCTCAATAAAATACTGGCCAACCGTCTACAACAACTCATCAAAAAATTATACACTATGATGAAACTGGATTCATCACAGTGAGGCAAAGCTGGTTCAACATACACAAATCAATTAATGCAATTCAACACATCAACAGGAGCAAGGACAAAAATCACAAGATTGTCTCAATAGATGCGGAAAAGGCATTTGACAAGATCCAAAACCCCTTTATGTTAAAAGATGTGGAGAAACTAGGACTCCATGGAACATTTCTCAATGTAATAAAGGCTGTGTATGAGAAACCCACTGCTAGTATTATACTTAATGGTGAAAATCTAAAGCCATTCCCTTTAAAAGCAGGAACGAAACAAGGAGGCCCACTCTCTCCACTCTTTTCTAACATAGTACTAAATTTCTTAGGCAGTGCAATAAGGCAAGAAGCAAGCATAAAGGGGATCCAAGTAGGGAAAGAGGAAATAAAACTATCCCTCTTTGCAGATGACATGATTCTGTATTTAAAGAATCCTATAGACTCGATTCCCAAGCTCCTTGAGCTGATTCAAAGCTTTGGAAGGGTAGCAGGCCATAAAATCAACTCTCACTAATCAACTGCTTTCCTTTACGCCAACAGTGAGAGGAACGAGGCAATAATCAGGAAAGAAACTCCTTTCACAAAAGCCTCAAAGAAAATAAAGTACCTAGGAATTAGATTAACTAAGAATGTAAAGGACCGTTTGGATGAAAACTTTAAAACCCTAAAAAAGGAATTTAAAGCAGAACTAAGGAAATGGAAAAACCTCCCATGCTCCTGGATTGGAAGAATCAACATTGTGAAAATGACAATCTTGCCAAGGGCTATCTACAAATTCAATGCAATACCCATCAACATCCCAAAGTCATTCTTTAAGGAAATAGAAGAGGGAATTCAAAATTTCATATGGAATAATAAAAGACCCCGTATAGCAAAAACACTTCTTAGCAGAAAGAACAGCGCTGGAGGAATTTCAATTCCAAACTTTAGACTCTATTACAGAGCTATAATTCTCAAAACAGCTTGGTACGGGCACAAGAACAGGCCTGAGACCAATGGAATTGAACCGCGGACACAGATATTAAACCACAGACCTATGACCAACTAATCTTTGATAAGGGAGCCAAAAAAATAGAATGGAAGATAGACAGCCTCTTCAACAAGTTATGCTGGCGGAACTGGTTAAGCACCTGCAGAAAACTAAAGTTGGATCCTACTTTGTCACCTTGCTCTAGAATTAACTCCAAATGGATCAAAGACCTGGAGGTAAAAGCTGACACACCGAAAACTCTACAGGAAGGAATAGGAGATACACTAGGCCTCCTTGGCACAGGTCGAAACTTTCTTAATAAGGACCAAGAATCACAACAAATCAGAGAAAGGCTGGATAAGTGGGACTGCATTAAACTGCAGAGCTTTTGTATGGCAACGGATATAGCTAGTAAACTAATCAGGAAGCCTACAGAGTGGGAGAAGATCTTCACCAACCAAACAACGGACAAAGGCCTCATATCTAAAATATATCAACAACTCAAAAAATTGAATCACTCCAAAACTAACCTCCAAAGTAACACCCATTCCATTAAAAATGGGCCAAAGACTTAAAGAGAGTCTTCTCTGAAGAAGAAACAAAAATGGCCTATAGACACATGATAAAATGCTCCACATCTCTGGTCATAAAAGAAATACAAATCAAAACAATTCTAAGATTCCACCTCACTCCAGTTAGAATGGCCAGGATCAGGAAAACAAATGACAACAGATGCTGGAGGGGATGTGGCCAGGAGGGATCACTACTACACTGTTGGTGGGAGTGCAAATTCGTTCAACCACTATGGAAAGCAGTGTGGCAGTGCCTCAAAAGGCTAAACATAGAACTCCCGTATGACCCAGCAATTCCACTACTTGGCATTTACCAACAATCCAGAAACAAGGGCATACTAAACCCACTAGCACAACAATATTCATTGCAGCACTATTCATCCTAGCAAAGATATGGTACCAACCCAGATGTCCCTCAGTAGATGAGTGGATCAACAAGTTGTGGTATTTGTACACAATGGAATTCTATGCTGCTGTCAGAAAGAATGACATCGCCCCATTTGTTAGGATATGGAAAGACTTAGAACAAATCATATTAAGTGAAGTAAGCCAGACTCAAAGGAACTTAGGCTCAGTGGTTTCCCTCATTCGTCATAATCAGTAGAAACCTTGGGCTCTACTAGCAGAGATTTGCAATAGAGCAAAAGGCCATATATAAGGCCATATAATGTGAAGCTAATTGAAAGGACCTCCAGGATATTGAAAAAAAAGCCATATAATGAATGATTGTTGTCCTTAATGTACTATGTTGTCTCTCATCTCCTTTGCTGTCCCTTGGTTATCCCATATTGGTATAGTATCTCACATTGTTACCTAATATATTGATTTTATTTGTATTTGGATATTTGAAATTTGATAGGGAAGGGGGGAAAACCAAGACGGGTGGGAGGTGTGGGGTTGGAGGGAAATGGGTACCAAGACATGTGAAAGGGTATCAATGTATGTGAATTAATGCACCTTCTATCTGGCAAATATCATGTAAATCTTTTACTGATTACAATAAAAATAATTTAAAAACAAGAAAGTTGTAGTGTGTGGGGAGGATGATGGGGTCAAATACATTTCTCTTCAGAAATATACCTCATCTGGTTGCCATGAATTTTCCTGGCCTTCTTCTTAGAGAAAGCCTGTTATACTGGTTTTGTGACTTGGCAATGATCTAGCATGTATATCTTCGAGTAAGACATCCACAACTTCCATGCCTGAGACTCGAGTTTCCTGACCTTTGGCAACAGCACAGCAACATCTTTCTTCCTCCTGAGCCACAGGCCACGTGACCTGGCTTGAGTTGGTAGTTAGTTACAGTGGCTTGGTTACCAGGGTTCCATATTCTGTTCCATTGTGAGGGAGGCAGGGTCACCATTCAGGGCCAAATGACCAAAGATCCTTGCTCACAGAAGACCTCACCAAAGATATACTGGAGGCTGAATCTCTCCTCCAATCTCACAATATACATGTGGATGTAGTAAACAGCATACCTTAGTTGTCCAATCCCAATGTCTTCCACTAGGCCCAACTACCAGTCTGGTCTCAGGCTCAAGGAGCCTTTCTTAGGTAAGATCCAAACTTAAGGGTCAATATTGCCCTCATCCTTTACAAAACATTTGCTTCACAGTGCCTTCTCTGCCTGCATTTTGCCCCTTGTCGAATTTTTTTTTTGTTTTTGCTAGTCTTGGGACTTGACCTCAGAGTGTGAACATTGTTCTTGGGCTTTCTTTAGGCTTTAGCTGTCCCACCGAGCCACAGCACCACTTGCAGCGTTTGCTATGTATGTGGTAATGAGGAATCAAACCTGAGTCTTTTTGCGTGGTAGCCAAGGACTCTACCACTAGGTCAAACACACAGGGCATCTTGCACATATTTTTGACGTCAATCTACTAGGATATTATTAGGTTTCTGTATCCTAATCAATTTTTTCCTGATGATTAGCTTTGCTGTCATGTGTAAAAAATGCAAGAGGGAAAAACACAGAAGAATTAGTGAAATTTAAAAAAAAGCATTACACACATAGATAAGTGTTCATTCTTTGTAGGAGAAAGGATATTTTGATATGATGATGATGACTTTATAATTACTATGTCAGGGTTGAGAGTTTGGCATAGTGGTAGAGTGCTTGCCTAGCATCCATGAAGATCTGGGTTTGATTGCTCAGTATCACATAGATAGAAAATCTAGATGTGGCACTGTGGCTCAAGTGGCAGAGGGCTAGACTTGAGAAAAACCGAGGACAGTGCTCAGGCCCTGAATTCAAGCCCCAAGACTGGCAGAAAGATAAAAGAAAATAAAAATGCTTTTTACGAGCTAATTCACTCACAGCATTGGCTTCTGAAATCTTCGCTTCTGCATCTTGTGAAATACCCCTTTCCCTCAACGTAGACAAGAAAAACAGATCCTCCCATGGTCCACTGTGAGGCCACTGGTCGGGCTAAGAGCTGGTCGCGCAGCAACACATAAGTTTTATTCTAATACTTTCCAAACTTTGTACTGAAATATGCTACCTACTTACCAACTTAGGTCAGTTATCCTTATGCTATAACTTTTCTTCATGACTACAATATTCTTACACTCCTACGTTAATCCTCTTGTACCTCCCCTGACCTCACTCATTCTTTTTTTCTATCTCTGGACCTCTGCTCGTCTTTCAACCCTTATACTGCACGGATCTACACTTGATGGCTGTTGAGCAATATTGTATATGTAGGTGGTTAAATATTCTCTAGGCTCAGAGGGACTTAAAGACAATAGAGATTGGATTGAGAGGCTTATTGTTTTGGGTATGAATCGCTTATCAGTGGTTGTATTAGACTGGTCTGTAAGTGCACAAAAAGAAAGAGTGATAAGACCAATCAAAACTTGTGAACATCTAGTGTCTGCCAGCTACAGAGGTCTAGGTTGGTTATATCTGAAAAACTGTAATCGTATTTAGTAGTAATCTTGCTCCCATTTTCAAATGGGCAGAACAAGAAACTCAAGAAAATTGTCAAATCAAGAAACAACATCCCCCATCCAATGTAAACAGACAATGGAACAGTCACTGGCAAACATAGAGGAGAGTATTCCAAGTGGTACACAAATGCAATTGATAAACATCATTAATGGAAAATGTGAAAATATAAAGAAAGAGATAATGGAGGAAGCCATAGCTGAACAAGAGGAAAGCATAAACAACGTGATAAGTGAAAAAGAAGAAGCCATAAAGGAGGCCATAATAAAGGTTTTTCAAAGAAAGATGGATGAATTCATGGAATCTACAAATGAAAACGTGACAAAACTCCAGCAAATGTCCAAAGAAAATAAAGCTACTGATCTAACCACTCAAAAGGAAATCAAGGAGATAAAGAAATCCATACATGATCTAAAAGAAGAGATGCAAGGCATCAAAAGTGAGGAATTAGAAGCAAGGGCGATGAAAAATAACTAGATAATTTTGATAGCAGGTTAGACAATGCAGAAGAGAGAATTTCCGGGGCTGAAGATAATTTAGTTATTATTGAGAAAGAACAGAAAATGAGTCAATCCAAAACTAGGAAATATGAGAGAGCGCTTCAGGAGGTCCAAGATACAATTAGGAAGCCTAATTTAAGGCTGGTTGGTATTGAGGAGGGCGTGGAGAAAGAGGTCAATGGTATTGGAAATATACTTCAGGGAATCATCTCAGAGAATTTGCCAAATAAAAAAGCCTAAAAAAAAGAATTATGGAAAAAAAAGAAAAAGAAAAGGAGAAAAACTTCAGCCAGGGGTCTCCATTCCCCTCTGAATTCCAGGATGAAATGCAAATTGCAGTTGAATTGCTACTTGTTTCTGATCCATTCAGCATTATCAGCTGGACTTACATACCAGAAAGAAAATAATATAAGGATAGAAATGTTTCTCCAAGGTACAGTATGTACTCACTTATGAAAGGCCCTAGGTTCAATCTCTACCACATCTCCAGCACAGGTTTTTGTTTTTTTATTTTTTAATTTGAAAAAGGCAATGATGTAAAACATTATATTTGGCTTCTAAATCTAAGTTAAATAGTCACGATTTGGGCCGAATCAAAACTTAAAACAAAATACCTAATCTCTGCAGTTAGACCCAATCTTCTAGATGTTTTGTAAAGATAAGGAAAATGTCTAGATAAATACCCTACAGGGGGTACAGACACATGAAGAAATGCTCAACATGTCTGGCCATAAAAGAAATGCAAATCAAAACAACTCTAAGATTCTACCTCACTCCAGTTAGAATGGCCAGGATCAAGAAATCTAATAACAACAGATGCTGGAGGGGATGTGGCCAGAAGGGATCACTACTACACTGTTGGTGTGAGTGCAAACTCCTTCAACCACTATGGAAAAAACAGTATGGCATTCTTCAAAAGACTAAACATAGAGCTCCCCTATGAACCAGAAATTCCACTACTCAGCATTTACCCTCTTGTCTAGAAACAAGGACATACCAAATTCACTAGCACAACAATATTCATTGCAGCACTATTTACCATAGCAAAGATATGGAACCAGTCCAGATGCCCTTCAGTTGATGAGTGGATCAACAAGATGTGGTATTTATACACAACGGTATCCCATGCTGCTGTCACAAAGAACGACATTGCCCCATTTGTAAAAATGGAAAGACTTTGAAAAAATCGTATTAAGTGAAGTAAGCCAGACCCAAAGGAACACAGGCTCAATGGTTTGTCTCATTTGTCATTATCAGTAGAAACCTTGGGCTCACCTAACAGAGATTTACAATAGAGTAAAACCTAGATACATAAGGCCATATAATATGATGCTAAATGAAAGAATCTCCAGGATATAGAAACAAAAGCAATAAAATGATTGATGGTTGTCCTTAATGTACTATGTTATCTCTCATCTCTTTATCTGTCTCTTGGTTAACTCATATTGTTACAGTATTTCACCTGATTGTCTGATATATTTTATATATGCATATTTGGTTATTTGAAATAGGATAGGGAAGCGGGTAAAACAAGATGAGGGTTGGGGGTGGGGAGAGAGAACTGGGGACCAAGACATGAGAAAGAGTATCAATGTTTGTGAAGTAATGCACCTTCTATCTGGTGAATATAATGTAACCCTTCTATTAATTACAATAAAAATATATTAAAATAAAAAAAGAGACACATCTTACACAAAAACAATCATCTTTTGAAAGTGAGACGTTGGAATAAACTCTATCAAGCTAACTGCCCCCATAAACAGGCTGGAGTTGCCATCCTCATATCAGATACAATAGACTTCAAACTAAAATTAGTAAGAAAAGACAAAGAAGATGACTACATACTACTAAAGGGATCTTTCCTCCAGGAAGACATAACGATCCTAAATATTTACACACTCATTTGAAGATTATCAAAAGATTGAAGATTCTGCCAGTGTAAGTTAGATTCCGGCATTGATATTAAATAATGCAATGAGTAGGGATTTATATTTGAAATATCATTGTTGACAAAATCTAACACATATTTGCTTAGTATTTGCTTTTGATTTCCCAAGAAGTTCAGTACAAGCTAACATGTGTGGCATATATCGACTGGGAGAAATGATTCAGAATATGTGACTCATTTGAACAGGAGTCAGTGAAAAGATACAGAAGCAGGATACCCATATTGTGATAATTTGTATCTTTTGCATATTTTGTGTTTGTTATTAATTCCATTTGTAGTGTACATTTCTAGGTAAAAACTTTTAAAATGTTTCCAAACAATTTGTTATTTCAACAGCAAAAAAAGACATTTATATGCCTGATAATATTCACAGAATCCAAATTTTTCCACATTATTTTTTGTTTTTTGTTTTTTTTTGGTGGGTCATAGATCATGAACTCAGCCTGGGCACTATCCCTGAGCTCTTCAGCTCCAGGGTACCACCTTACCCTGGAGCCAAGCCCCACTTCCCATTTTCTAAAGGTAAATTGGAGATAAGAGTCTCACGTCTTTTTGTGCCAGGATGGCTTTAAACCTTGATCCTCAGATCTCAGCCTCCTGAGTAGCTAGGATTATAGAAGTGAGCCACCACCCCATCATGCTCAGCTTTCTGTTTTTTTTTAAACAAGCCCTTTGGCTGGAACTCGGTCTGACCACTGTCCTTCAGCTTTCCTCAAGCCTAGTGATCTTCTGCTTGAGCCACAGCAATACTTCTTCTGGTTTTTTCTGTGTATGTGGTACTGCGGAATTGAACCTTCGTCTTCATACAAGCACTGTACAACTATGCCAAACTCCCAGCCCCTCCACATTAGTTTTTATGATAGATCTTTCCATGCATCTAGGATGGCTAGAAATCCTTCTTGAGTTTCCCAAGATCAGGGAGTATAGGTGTGTCCCATCCTGTGTGGCTACATAACCATTGTTTAGGGTACAGTTGTCTCTTCATTCTACCCATCTAGAGCAATTTTCATCTTCCATGTATAATCATTAAACATTCAGCTCCTGTTCCTCTCTACTCCATTCTCTGGAACCATCGTGCTTTTTGGCTCTAAGGGTTTGTTGATCCTTGGAAGCTCTGGAAGGGAAAACATACCCTAGCTCTTCCTTTATGACTGCTGTATTTTTAGTTTACTGTAATCAAGATTCTCCTCATATTTGTTCTAGTCTCTGCTTTCTCTTCCGTTAGGTACAAATCTAGAAATAGAAGTGTTGGACCATATTTCTATGTAATTCTATATTTAGTACTTTTTTAGCACTCTCCACGCAATTTTTGATTGTTTTATATGCCTTGCAGAACTATTCCAAAGTTCTACTTCTTCTCACTACCTTCCCAGTAATAGTTAGACTTTGAAAGTTGTTTTTTTGTATGCGTGTGTGTGTGTGTGTGTGTGTTTGTGTGTGTGTATGTGGATCTTTTCGTTTAAAACTATATTTATATTAACATATTTAAAGTAATGATTTCATTGTAATTTTAATTTTTCTCATGACTGTTAATATTGAACTTCTTTCTACATTTTGAACTGCTATTTCTATATATTCTTTTTAGAAAATCCTCTCCAATCTCCAATTTTTTTCCCTTTTTTGTGGGGTAGTGGGGAAAGTCATGGGGCTTGGACCTTGGGCAGTGAGCTCTTTAGTTCAAGGCTATTGTCCTACCCTGAGTATTGCCCCTCAGTTCTTCTGCTCACAGCTCCCTACCCCTCTTCCCATTATATACAGAACAAAGGTCATCCTCAGTCTTTTTGAAAAAGTAAAACATATAATAAATTTGTAGTATAAAACAGCAAGAAATAAATTTCTTGCCAGGTGCAGTGATTTCTACCTGTAATCCTAGCTACTCAGATATCAGGCTGATATCTAAAGATTTGGTTCAAAGCCAGCCTGGGCATTAGAAAGTCTATGAGACTCTCATCTACAGTTAATCAATAGAATATGGGAAATGGCACTGTGGCTTCATAGATAGGGTGATAGCCTTGAGTTGAAGAGCTCAGGAACAGTGCCCAGGCCCAGAGTTCAAGCCTTACAAATCCCCCAGCCAAAAAAAAAGAAAAAAAAGTTTCTTCCCCAAGTGATTATTATGCCAGACATAGAACATTAACATTCTGGGTGTACTTCACAGTACTATTACATGATACCCTAAGATTTTGCAATATTCTTACAGTACCAGCATATGTCATCATATAATGTAGTTCCTTTTCAATGGAATAATTCCATTTATAACCTAAATCTACTCCCCCGCCTTATTTTTGTCAATACCACAATTGCTCTACCATGATATGCCACAAGCCATTAAACATTTTATGGTGGGTAATTGGAAAGGAGTCTCATGGAATTTTGTGCCAGGTTGGCTTTGAACCATGGTCCTCAGCTCTCAGTCTCCTGAGTAGCTAGGATGACAGGTGTGAGCCACCAACACCTGGCTTGCCTTTTTATTTTTTTGGGGGGGTCTTGGGACTTGAACTGTGGGCCTAGGCACCATCCCTAAGCTTTTCAGGTCAATATTTCATATAAGTCTAAACATTTAAGTAAAGGAATAAAATTCCAACAAAAAAAGAATACAATTCCAGACATGGTGTGTTTATAACTCAGTGCTAATTACTTGATGAAAATGTGCCATTCCAGAAGCTGGTGTCATTTGATGATGTAGCTGTGGATTTCAGCTGGGAGGACTGGCAGCATCTGGACAATGCTCAGGGGACCCTGTACAGAGATGTAATGCTGGAGACCTACAGCCACCTGGTGTCCTTAGGTGAGCAAAAGTCAAATTCACTTGCAAGGCCAAGTGCCTTGTTATTTTGCAGATACGTGAATGTTTATCAAACTTTCAATACTATTTAAATGAAAGATTCCAGGCCCTGAGAAGTATCATTACTTTCTAAAGAAAACCTAAGGTAATTTTGCACTCATTCTTCAGAATACCTTCAGGATACTTTGACAACAGTTCTAAATTATGTTTCCTCTAATGGAGACAACATTCCAAACTTACACAGTAATTGTAAGTGGATAAACAATCCAGAATAGAATATATATCATTATTGGAAATAGGATCTACAAATCACTAAACAGTGAGTTTATAACGGAAACCTGGCACTAGGTGCAATGTTTCATGCCTGTAATCTTAAAATATTCAGGAGGAAGAAATCTAAGAATTCTAATTTGAAGCCAGCAATGGCATAAAAATTGCCATGAAACTCTGTAACTCCAAATAACCCCTCAAAAATGTTAGTGGAGTGTCAAGGGTTTGATTTTGTGGTTGAGTGCTTGCCTAGCATGCATGAAGACCTATGCATGTAAGTGGAGCTGGGACTCAAACTGGAATTTTTCTAGCCTTGAGCAAGACAGCTAAGTTTATGCCATACAAAATGAATCCAGAGCTGGGGAAAGTCAACCATGGAGCCAGTGAGAAATGAGAAAAAAGATTTAATAGATAACTTGTGAGTAGGATGTCTGCGAACTTAAAGCAATGATGACACAGCATAAGCAATAATTCTCTACTGTTTCTAATTTACAGGGCCCTGTGTTCCCAAACCTGTATTAATTGACAAGCTAGAGCACTGTGCAGAACTCTGGATAGGAAATTCCTCTGACAAGAATATCACAGGTGAGTGAATGCATCTTCATATTGATGTTGGAGCCTGAGCCCCATTGGTAAGTTCATGCTGTGATGTACTGAGCAATAATATTCTTAGTTACCCTAAATCCTGTGTGGAACCTATGGAATTCTTTGTGAATGAATCAAGAATCATTTTCTTTTCCCAATCCTATGCTTGGTCTCAGGGCCTGAGCATGGTCCTTGGGTTTTCTCAATGCTAGATCTCTATTTCTTGAGTAATAGCACCACTTCTGGCTTTTTCTTTGTATGTAGTACCAAGGAACTGAACCAGGTCTTTGTGCATGCTAGCCCAAACCCCCGGCACCAAGAATCATAGGGTGATATAATGAATTCTATGTGGCAATAGAGTTAAAGTTAGATTTCTCTGTAGAAATCACTGTGAAACAAAATAAAATGAGAAAGCCATGAGCCCGTGGCTCATGCCTGTAATCCTAGCTACTTAGGAGGGTGAGATCTGAGGATCAAGGTTCAAAGACTGACCTATCACAAAAACACCTTAGACCCTTCTCTCCAGTGAACTAATAGAAAATGAGAAGTGGGGTTCAGGCTAAAGACATAGGGCAGTAGCCTTGAGCTGAAGAGCTCAGGAAGAAGAGCCAGGTCTAGAATTCAAGTCCCATGACTGCAAAACAAGAAAGAAAGAAAGAAAGGAAGAAAGAAAGAAAGAAAGAAAGAAAGAAGAAAGAGAGAAGAAAGAGGGAAGAAAGAGGGAAGGAAGGAAAGGAAGAAAGAAAGAGAGAAAGAAAGAAAGAAAGAAAGAAAGAAAGAAAGAAAGAAAGAATGATATTTCATTTCTTTAAAACTAAGACTATAAATGATTGAGCAAACAAGAAATAAGTCAGGGCATTATTCTCTGATAAGGATAATATCTTTTTGCTGGTAGGAAGAGACTGGTATTCAGAACCAGACCTTTCCACCAGAAATTGAGCCTAGTGGTAGAGTGCTTGCCTAGCATGCACAAAGACACAGGTTTGATTCTTTATTACCACATACATAGAAAAAGCCAGAAGTAATGACTTCATTGGTAGGGATCTAGTCTTGAGGAAACCCAAGGACAGTGGTTAGGTCATACGTTCAAACCCAGGAATGGAAGGAAAAAAAAACAACAAAGTTTCAATCAACATAAGAAAATTAACTAGACAATGAGCTGGAGATTTTCTGGTCTTCCATGGTTCTGAGGGACAGCAGTGTTAGAAAAGGAATTTTTATAAGACTTCAAGTGGAAAGAAACAAATTTCAAAATTCCCACAAATACTTAAATTGAGACTTTAGTGAGAAGTTGTAACTGAAGGGATTTAGGTGTAAGTCCTTATTCTCAAGAATCGTTCTTGCTTGGATCAAAGGCAAACAGACATATAAACCAAACTTGTGGCCGCTGAATCTAGAAAAAATTCGTGTTCCTCACTTAATGGTTAATAAGCAAACAGCATTGAAACTGGGTAAGGTAATTCTATCTGCTACTCAGGACCTGAGACTCTTATCTGTAGTTAACTCTAGAAAACAGGAAGTGGGGCTGTAGCTCAAGGATAGGGGTTATAGTCTTCTGCTGAAGTGTTCAGGGACAGGGCCGAGGCCTATGAACTACAAAAAAAAAAAGAAAAGAAAAGAAAAGAAGGTTTTACAAAGATTCAAAACAGCACAATATTTAGATTATTTCTCAAAAATAAAAGAAAGGCAGCTATTCCTCAATGTATAAACAAAACAGTATTTGAAAAAAAACAGCTGCAGGTATACTATAGGTAGTACTCAGCTTAAAACTGTAGCAATACATATATGGGTAATTTCAATAAATATTTCCTGTGATATAAAAAGAGAATAAAACACAGAAAAATATTATTGGTCACTGTAAAATATCATTTTCTTAATATGTTAGGGAGAAAAGCATATATTTCTCACAAATCAATTTCCACTTTTATATTTTAAAATATCTAACACTTAGCATGGGAAAGTAAAGTCATTACCTTTACAGTAAGTAATATTTGTATCTCAAGTATGTTTGTGTCTTTTTTTCTATGACTCATTTTAGATGTCCAGGTAATGGAAAATGTGTTCAAGACCTGCCAGGAAAGTCCACATGAATGTCTTTGTGAAGTAGCAGTTGCAAGTAGTATCAAAGTGGAAGAAAACGTGAGATTAGCAACAACTTTAAATTTGAGCTCTACACATAATCCAGAGCTGATTAGTAATATCGGTAACAACTTAGGGGTGAGGACTGAGGAGTTCATTAAGTGTCAGAACATGCTTCTGTCTCCTAAACCTGATGAGATGCATGCTGCATATAGATCTCGTATGTCTCCTCTTCTTAAAATATCCATCGGATATTCAGAGCATTTTATTCATGATTGTGACAGTCCAGAAGATCTGCAGTATCATAATTCTGTTCTCCCTACCCAAGAAATTCTTCAGGGAGGGAGGAAAACTGCTAAATGTACTGTGTGATGAAAAATATTGTACTTAACACCGACCATCACTACACATCCAAAAATGTACACAGGAGACTCTCCTCATACATGTAGTGAATGTGAGAAAGCTTTCAGTAATGAAATACGCCTTACAATACCTCACAGCAAATATCCTGAGATATGTGATGTGTACATCAAGTGTGGAAATTAATTTCTGAGAAGTCAGACCTGACGCTCCAACCTCGATCTCCAAGAGAAGACAAACCTTATGAATATGAGGAACGTAATAAAATTTCTGCCCAGAATTCAGCTCTCAGCACACATCAGAGATCTCACACAGAAGAGAAATCGTATGAATGGGATAAATGTGGGAAGACTTTTAGACTGAAATCATACCGCACTTTGCACCCGAGAAGACACAAAGAAGAGAAACCTTATGAATGTAACAAATGTGAAAAGTCTTTCACCCAGAAGATACACCTTCGAGTTCATCAAATAACACACACAGGAGAGAAATCTAATAAGTGTAATGAATGTGGAAAGTCTTTCCAAGGGAAGGGAAAACTTCGTGTTCATCAGAGAATACACACAGGAGTGAAACCTTATGAATGTAACCAATGTGTAAAGTCTTTCAGACAGAAATCTTCCCTCAAATTGCATCAAAGAACACACACAGGAGAGAAACTTTATGTGTGCAACAAATGTGGAAAGACCTTCAAGTGGAAGTCATATCTTCATGGGCATAATAGAACAAACACAGGAGAGAAAACTTATGCATGTAGTGAATGTGGAAAGTCTTTCAAATGGATGGTAAAACTCCACGTTCAGCAGACAATATACTCAGGAGAAACACCTTATGAGTGTAACATATGTGGAAAGTCTTTCACAAAGAAGCCAAACCTCAACATGCATAAGACAATTCAAACAGGAGAAAAACCTTATGAATGTAACCGATGTGGAATGTCTTTCAAATGGAAGTCTTCCCTCAAATTGCATCAGAGAACACACACAGGAGAGAAACTGTACGAGTGCATCAAATGTGGTAAGACCTTCAGATGGAAGTCACATTACAGGGGGCATAACAGAATTCACACATATTAGAAACCTTAGGAATATAACCAAAGTTGAAAGTCTTTCGTGCACTATTCACCCTTCAGGAAGCGTAAGAGAGTTCACACATATGAGAAGCCTTAGCAATGTAACAAATAGGAAAGACTTCTTAGTCTGTGGAAGAAAACTCAGCTTGTGTCACAGAACCAACACAAGATCAAACCCTTAATGAATGTAGCAAATGTTCAGTCTTTTCCCCAGAAGGCACAAGTCAAGATTTATCACTAAACACCCACAGGATAGAATCCGATGAATAAAATGAAAGGGAAATTTTTTTGAAGAACTCATAGTTGAGTTTGCATGATACCACACAGACACAGTATAAAAATCGTATGAATATAAGAATATGAAAAAATCCATCATGAACGCATGACTAATTATAAAATGCACATAGGAGAGAAAAACCTTATGAATACTACAAATGTGGAAAGTGTTTGACCTGGAAGGCATACTTCTGTGTTCATCACAAACCTGATTCCCATAGGAGAAAAGAAAACTAATGAATAGAACAAATGTGCAATGACTTTTAATCAGAAGTCAGTCTTCAGTACATTTCAGAACATACACAATAGAGAAATAGAGAAATTCTGAGTAATGAAAAACATTTAGCTATATATAGAATCTCTGTATATGGGAGCATTAGGGTAAGTCTTCTAAACAAAGTCAACCTTCAGCAAGCATTAAGAGCACTCACAGAAGAAATAATAGCATGTAGGAAAACCTTTGTCAGAAACCTCTAAAAGCTGACTGTGTGGCTTAGTGGTAGAGTGCTAACCTATCAAGGATGAAGGCCTGGGTTAGATTCCTCAATACTACGTGAAAAGAGCAAGCCAGAAGCAGCACTGTGGTTCAAATGGTAGAGTGCGAACCTTGAGCAAAAGTAGCTCAGGCCCTGAGTTCAAGCCTAAGGATTGGAGAGAGAGAGAGAGAGAGAAAGAGAGAGAGAGAGAGAGAGAGAGAGAGAGAGAGAGAGAGAGAGAGAGAGAGAGAGAGAGAGAGAGAGAAACAGGAACTTTTAAATTTTTCAGAGATAGAGAAGGAGAGAGACAAGGAGACAGAAACTAATTTCTAAACTTTACAGTCTTTCTATTTCCTTACAAATTCGTCTATGTCATTCTTTCTGACAGAAGCACAGAATTCCATTGTGTAAAAATAGCATATTTGATCTACTCATCAACTGACGGGCATCTGGGTTGGTTCCATACATTTGCTATAGTAAATAGTGCTGTGATAAATGTTATTGTTCTAGTGAGTTTAGTATGTCCTATCTGGACGATTGGCAAGTAGTGAAATTGCTGGATCACAGGGGAGCTCAATGTTTAGTCTTTTTGGGATACTGCCATAGTGCTTTCCATAGTGGTTGAACGAGTTTGCAATCCCACCAGCAGTGTAGTAGTGATCCTTCCGGGCCACATCCCCTCCAGCATACGTTATTAGATTTCTGGATCTTGGCCATTCTAACTGGAGTGAGGAGGAAAAGGGAAAGAGGAACTGAAACTTTCTCTCCTTACAGATGACATGATTCTGTATTTAAAGAACCCTATAGACTCTACTCCGAAGCTGCTTCAGCTGATATAAAACTTTGGTAAGGTAGCAGGGTATAAAATTAATCCTGAATGTCAACTGCCTTCCTATATGCCAACAAATGAGAGGAATGAGGCAAGAATCAGGATAGCAACTCATTTTGCTAGCAAAGAAAATAAAATACCTAGGAATTAACTTAGAATGTAAAGCACGTTTTTCATGGAACTATAAACCCTGGAGAAGGAAATTAACGCAGAACTGAGGAAATGCAAAAACCTATGGTCCTGGTTTGGAAGAAGTAATATTGTAAAAATGGCAATCTTGATAAGGACTATCTACACATTCAGTGCAATATTCATCAATATCCCAATGTCATTCTTTAAAGAAACAGAAGAGGAAATCCAAAATTTCACTTGGAATAATAAAAGACCCCTTATAGTCTGTCTTCTTGCATGATACATAATGTTTAATCTCACCTTCTCCACCAAAATCTCACCTTTCTCATTGAGACATAGGTGGCCCTGTTTACTAGCAGCAAAGGCTCAAACGCGCAGTTTCAGGTGTCACCACTGCCTCTGTTACTGGGTAGATCCAACTCTGTCATCGATTCTGAGGTCTGCTGTGGGAGTCTTGGTCACAAGTTGTTCTGTGGCATCTGCTGCCAGCCTGTGCCTATTTGCTTCCTTTTCCTCCAGCAGCCTACAACAGGGAATGAAGTTCAGGCGCTGATGCTCTCCTTCATATGCAGGGCAGGATGAGCCCAACCCTCCCTCATCTTCCTCTTCCAATTTTTGGGAAAAATGTGCTGGCAGAAGTCCTCAGGTGTGGGGCATGGCTGATCCACACTTTTAATCCAGGCTGGTCAGGAGGCTGAGATCTGAGTATGGAAGTTCCAAGTCACCTAGAACAGGAAAGTCTGATAGATTCTTACTACCAAAAATAAAAACAGCTGGGAATGGAGTTTGGGCTCAAGTGGTAAAGGGCTAGTCTTGAGTACAAATGCTTAGTGCCCAGGCCCTGAGTTCAGGCTCCAGCACTGCCAACAACCTCACTTTAGTGAGATTTTAGCTTTATCCATGTAGGCACATCTCACTGGAATCTTTGCTGGTAGAGATAGTTTTCATAATTTTGTCTCAAGGTAAAGGTCCTCCTGGGGTAGTACACAAAAGGTGTCATGGAGAGAGGAGCCCCACTTGCTCCAGGTTTGAAGATGGCATAGGTCAAGCCAGCATGGAGTTGGCACATCAGTCTTTTTCCTAGCACCACCTACCAGTGAATGTCAAATGACATTGATTGTTGTGGGATTGTGTGATTGAAGTGCCCCATTAAGGGCAGTGTTAGCACATCCAAACTTTGATACCAGGAATGCTGAAATCTCAAAGCTAAGATTTCTGTTGGCTACAGAAATGCTGGTGTGTCTGTTATTCACTAAAAGTTCAGGTGCAAAGATTCTGAAGCTTGATGCCATGTGTTTATTCCATTTAGTAAAATTATTTTAATGCACTGTATAAGTTAAAACATTTGATAAGAGTCAGGGGTAGTGAAAACATTGTTCTTGAATTCAGGTGTCTGGCAGGGTAATGGGGGGTGTTGGTGGCTGGGACTATGAAGCTGGAGCTGCTATCAAACCATGGATCATGTTCCTCTTGTCTGGGAGAAATGACTCCAAAGATGAAATTCGAATGGTGAGGAAAAGATGATGATGTACTCAGGAAATTTCTCCTAAACAAATGCTCATGTGGAAGTGGGATGGGGGCTGGGCATATCTGAGGAAGAGCTTAAGGGGGCTTCTCGTGGCGTTGAGAACGTTCCTTGCGCCTTCAGGCATGCAGCAGGTTGTTTTAGATGGCCATTGTGAGATGGATGGAATAAGACTGGAGACAAGATGAATGCTGGGATCCTGCAATGCTCTTGCATGAGTGGCTGGTGGCTCACCTGAAAGAACTACTTATGTCTAAAAAAGAAATCAGGAATTTGTTTTGATTAGATAATACCAGTAATCCGAGGCATATTCAGGATCCTGATCTTAGTATTGTGGTTTAAAACCAACCCAGCAATGGGAAAAGTGCATGAGACTCTTACTCCCAGTTTAGAGCAAGAACAAAGATTGAAGTAGAGCTGTGGCTCAAGAGCTAGAGTGCTACCTTGAGCAAAGAAAAGCTAAGAAAAAGCTCCAGGTCTTGAGTTCAAGGCCAGGAATGAAAGAAGGAAGGTAAAAAAAAGGGAAGTATGTGAGGAAGGGAAATATATAAATGAAAGAGAGAAGGAACTAGAAATTGAAAACTAGAGAATATTTAAAAGTCATCAGTCATTCTAAGAAAACTGTTGGAGCATGGGTTCTAAATGTGGTGAACTGGAAGTCCAGCAGTGACTTGTTAACCAAAGAGTCACCATGATGAGCAAAGGATAGAAATCTGCATGAGCCTCTTAGCGGATGGAGTCACAGAAGAGAACCTCAGCTCCCATCCCATAGTTAGAAGTATATAGAGATGGGGAAGTTGGCATCACCTTGATGTCATTGTGTCCATGGAGACTGGAAGCCATGTCTCTGTGAAAGCACAATGTTCTGGTTACTGAGCTGAGAGGCTGAGGAGAGCCAAGTCCTGGCCATGAAGAAATCAGGGTGGCAGCAGAGCAACTCTGCTGCAGTGTGTGCCTGCTTGGCTGTTCTTATTCTGTGGTGGATCAGGCCGGAGCGGGTGATAGTAACTGTTTTGTGGTCACAAGCCCTTCACCAAGAGCTTCCTCTGGGATCCTCATAAGCTACCGGGTGGCTGGTGGTGGGATGTGTGTGGGGTGGAAGTGACAGAGGGATGGACGCATGGCAAGGTGGGTGAAGAGATGAGAGGAATGATGAGAGCCCAGTTCATTGGTTTCCAAGGTTAATGGGTGGGAGGTAGAGAGGCATGATGGAGGAAAGATGGAGGCAGGGGAAGGTGGTGACAGAGTGAGGCCATGTGTAGTGCCAGGCTGGCCATCATCTGAAGCCCATAGGCAGCTTCCTGATCCCTCACTTTGTCCTGCTCCTTGTGGAGGGAATGTCACGTGTACCCAGAGCTAGGGGTGGGGCAATGTTAGTAGCACCTGGAGAACCATTGGCCTCTACCTGAGTGAGGGGTGGTTCTGGCTCCCATGCTGGGTGGCCTGATAGCTATGGAACAGATCTCTCCTTAGCTACCACAGTCAGTGGCTGCTCTCCATCTAGGGTTAGGGCACCTGCTCAGCCATCAGGACACCCCATGCCAGGACAGAGGCCTACAATTCAGATGGCAGCACAGGGGTGAAGATGATCTCACCGTAGCCCTAGTTACATGGCTGTCCCTGCATGCAGGTCAGGATGAGCTGGGGGAAGATGTTCTCTGTGTTTTTCCACAGCCTATCCCGGCCTCTTCTTGTGTCTGATTAGACCCACAGAGTACCAGGTTCCCTCTCATAGTCCTGGTTCTTTTTCTTTTACAGTCATGAGGCTTGAACTCAGGTCCTGGGTACTGTCCCTGAGCTCTTTTGCTCAAGGTTGATGCTCTACCATTTGAACCATAGT
Organism: Megascapheus bottae; assembly: GCF_031878675.1. Lineage (NCBI taxonomy): Eukaryota > Metazoa > Chordata > Mammalia > Rodentia > Geomyidae > Megascapheus > Megascapheus bottae. The sequence goes on from NW_028327647.1 coordinate 51,462, forward strand.
GCCATTTCCAGCTTTTCCTTTTCATGTGGATCTCTGATATCTCCAGTGCTGTGCCTGCAGGAAGGAACTCACCCCACAGACAGAGCCACCTCTGCCGTGACTGTGACTGCCCACAACCCTCACACCCACTCCTTGCACACCCCTCCACTCCAGTTTTAGCTCCTCTTGGACTGGGTGTCCAGCCTACCCCTTCCTACACTCACAAAGTGTCTACAATTGTCTTCCCAGGGTCCTTTCTTCTGCCAGCCAGAGTACAGACTGAGCTCATCTTGACGATCACAGAGCTCAAAGCCAAAGGCTGAGATGCAGAAGGGGGTGACCCAGTAGCTGCACAGGGCCCATGGATCATCCTGAGCATCCCCCAGCCTGTGACTTCCCCCACCCCCTTGGCAGGGAAGCTCCATGCCCACATCCTGATCCCTGGTCCCCTCCAATTCCATTCTCCCTTGGATTTTGCAGACTGTCTACCATCAGGATCTAAAATTCTATTCATCACTTTATGTCCTTATCACTGATTTGCTACTTTGGCAGGATCTCCCCGTGCCTGGAGAGTGGGCATGTCATGTACTCTCTGTGGAGAAGTTGCCCCTGGAGAAGAAATATGCACTTCATGTGAGTGTTGGACAGGGCAGGAGGGCTACCTAGGATCAGAAGCCATAGGAGGGGTGCAGATGGGGGAATGCTAGGGGCCCCAGGGGACAGTGGGACTTAGGGCACAGTTGGTTCCTTCTGCAGGGTTCACACCGCTTCACAAACCCAACAGAATGAGGTTCACATTACAGATGTCAGAGACAGTGCAGATTGCCAATGGGCGCAGGGGTCACTGTCACCCACAGATGCTGGCTGCATGCTGGGATGCACGCAGAGATGGTTTCAAGATCAGATAATGAGGATGTTGCAGGGTGTAACCATTCTTTTCAGATGGCTCTCTACCTCTCTTGAGCTTCATCTCTATCTTTGGCTTTTTCTTGGCAGTTAACTGGAAATGAGAGTTTCATGGACTTTCCTTTCTGGACTGGCTTCAAACAGAAGCTATGCACAGTTTTCAAACCATACCCTACTGAAGAAGGGAAGCTTGATCTGGTGCTTAACTGGGTTGCACTTTGGCTCCGTTTGCTATGCCTCACGGGAGGGGCTCATCATTTGTAGACTAAGATCTCATGACCTTCAAAGCCAAATGCTACCTGAAAGTTCAGGGTCTCAGCCTATGTGTTGGGCCTGGGTGAATACATTCTCTGTTATGCTGGGTCATCAACCCATGTTTTAAGCTGGAAGTAGGCAGTGCCACATTTGATAAGAACATCTGCCAGAGATTGTCACCTCATGAAAGCAGATTCTAAATTTGTATTCCATTTCCTGTGGTGGAGAAATCCCCTCCAAGTTAGACAGGCTCATATCCACCTGCAGGTCACACTCCTAATGCACCCTTGAGTGTCCTCATGGTATTGGGATCTAAGTTTGTAGTCCATGAATTAGCTGGACAAGTGATGACAAACGTGTTGTGGATTAATATGAGAACAATTTAAGAAGCCCTGGAGGAGCATCAACCTGACCCTCTGTGGTGCTATAAATCTGATAGGATGTTCCAGACTGAGAAACAATCACATGGCTTTGTGTTTGGCATCAAGACAAGTGAGTGCATGTCTTAGCTGTCAGCCAATACAAAGGAGGACATGAATAAGCTTGTGGAAAGCATCTGTCAGACCCCTGTCTGGGGGCAGGTGGAGAGAACATGGGAAGGTAGATACCATGGCTGTGGTGGGGCCAAAAAAAAGGGTAAAAGAGGCAAACGAACCAGGTACTGGTAGCTCAAGATTGTCATCCTAGCTACTCAGGAGTTTGAGATCTGAGGATCACAATTCAAAGCCAGCCCAGGAAAGAAACTCCATGAGACTATTATCTGCAATAAACCACTGAATGCAAGAAGCTCAAGCTCAGTGACAGCATCCAGGCCTAGCGTTCAAAACCCAGGACCGGCAGAAAAAGTATCAAAGGACAAGAAGCTGGCCAAAAGTTAGAGGGACTCTATCTTGACAAACAATACAATGGTAAGTTGCACTCAGAAGACTTGCACAAAATCTGGAAATGCCTGAGACCTATCTATGTATGTTTCCTGTTTGTCTAAATACATATGTTTATGCATTTATATATTAGTATAGAGAGACAGATCAATACATATGACTATACATATATACATAGACAGACACTTATGGGTGGGTGGTATACTGTGTGAGAGTTTGTGTTTGTGTTTTGTGGATGGCTATCTCTGTTTAAGAAAGATAGAAAATATGTAAATATCTTTAAAAACACTTGATAAAATATAGAGAGACATAAGCTCTTGAGGGAATCTGAAATGACGAGATTATTCACAGGCACGTTTATCCTTATGGATTCCTCAGCAAGTTTTAATTTTTTCATTATTTTCTTTCTTTTTTTAACCAGTGCTAAGGATTTCTCTCAAGGACCAGGTGCTGCCAATTACTAATTTTCTCATGGCTGGTACAAGAGGAACTGAGCCACAGTTCCACTTTTGCCTTATTTATTCGTGCTTAATTGAAGATAAAGATTTCTATCAGTGACTTTCTCTCAGTGGCTGGATTCTAACGAGGATCCCCAGAACTCAGCCTTCTCTATAGCTACAATTAACAATATGAGAACCCAGCACTGGGTTCCAATGCACAGGGCCAGAAATGGAGTGTATCTCTCAACTCCAGTTAGCTATAATAAGCTAGAAGTGAAAGACCAATACCTTTGAGGAAAAGATGCTAAGGGTTATCACACAGGCCCTATGAGTAAGCCCTAAACCCTGTACACATGTGTGCATGCACACATTGGCAGATACACACACAAATGCACACACACAATATCTCAGGCAATATTGTATTTTGAATTAATATCCAAAGATTGGACAACAGGATAGCAAGTAATAAAATCTGTTTTTCTTGTCTACATTGAGGGAAAGGGATAAATCACAAGATGCAGAAGCGAAGAATTCAGAGGCAAATGCTGTGAGTAAATAACTTGTAAAAAGCACATTTCTTTTCTTTTTTCTGCCATTCCTGGGGCTTGAACTCAGGACCTCAGCATTGATCTTGGCTTTTCCCAAGTCTAGCCCTCTGCCACTTGAGCCACATTGCCATATGGATTTTTATATCTGTGTGATATTAAGGACTCAAACCTAGATCTTCATGGATGCTAGGCAAGCACTCTACCACTGGGCCAAACTCTAAACCCTGATAAAGTATTTATCAATAGTCATCATCATCATATCCAAATATCCTTTCTCCTACAAAGAATGAACACTTATCTATGTCTGTAAGACTTTTTTTATGTCACCAATGCTTCCGTGATTTTCCCACTTGCATTTTTACAGATGACAGCACAGATATTCATCAGGAAGAAAAATAGATTAGGATACAGAAACCTAACAACGTCCTAGTAGATTGAAGTGAAAAATATGTGCAAGATGGCCTGGGTGTTTCATCTATTTGTAGAGTGCTTGGCTACCACACAAAAAGACTCCGGTTTGATTCTGCAGTACCATATACATAGAAAACGCTGGAAGTGGTGCTGTGGCTTGGTGGGACAGCTATAGCCTAAAGAAAGCCTAAGAACAATGGTCAGGTTCTGAGGTCAAGTCCCAGGACTAGCAAAAAATGTGCAAGAGGCAAAATGCAAGCTGAGAAGGCACTGTGAAGCAATATGTCTTGTGAAGGGTAAGGGGAATAGTGACAGTTAAGTTTGGATCTTACCTAAGAAAGGCTCCTTGAGCCTGAGACCAGGGTAGCACTTGCACCTAGTTAGTGACTTGGGATTTGAACAAAAAGGTGTGCTGTTTACTACATCCATATGTGAGGTGGGAAGGGAGATTCAGCCTCCAGTATGTCTTTGGGGAGGTCTTCTGTGAGCAAGGAGCTTTGGTCATTGGGCCTTGGAAGGTGACCCTACCTCCCTCACAATGGAACAGAATATGGAACCCTGGTAACCACGCCACTGTATGTGACAACCAGCTCAAGCCAGCTCCCTTGGCCTGTGGCTCAGGAACCAGAAAGATGTTGCTGTGCTGTTGCCAAAGGTCAGGAGGCTCGCATCTCAGGCATGAGAGATATGGATGTCTCACTTGAAGAAGTAGATGCTGGATCAGTGCCAAGCCAAAATTCCAGTATATCAGGCATTTCTCTAGGAAGAAAGCCAGGAAACTCCAGGGCAACTCAGATGAGGTATATTGAGAGGAAACCTATTTGAACCCATCATCCTGCCCACACACTACAACCTTCTTGTGTGCTTTCAAGTGACTATACTGAGATTAGAGTGTGTCATTTCCAATCTACTCTATTCCAATTCCTCAGTGTGAAGTGTGGTCCCATTCCTACGTTTGAAATATCCACTGTTTTGCCAACATAGTGTGATGGTAAGTCAGCTCAGACTCTGAATGAGCCTTGTAACCTATGGATCCTGGAGGAAGGCCTGTTGGAGATGCTGCTGACAAAGCTGATCCCTGCCTACCAGAAAGGTGATCTCTTTTATGTGGGAAACTTCCTGCACAATTTCAAATAGTGGAGGACAATGTAGTAGTTGCTGGAAATTCTCTTGAAAAAGTGAGTGTTCCCCCTCCAAACCCAGGTTTGCTCACCCCTCCTGGCCTACTCTTGGAATACTTGGCTCCTCTCTGAGCCTGTTTGGTTCACTGCGGTGTTCACAGGGGAGCTAAGCATGATACAAGTGCACAAACTAATTTATTATGACTGGGACACCATGCCATTTCATTTCCCTCACAAGCTACTGGAGTCTCAACAGTGTGCTTACTGAGAAGGTGGATTTCAGGCATGAGTAAGTGGCTCCCAACTGCAGCCCTCACCTAGGTGACATCCTAGGAAATCCCATTTCCCAGTAAGAAATGAGGTGTCAGTACTAATGGCGGAGGCCTGTGAAATACTGGAGTCAGAGGAAAAGCTGGGGGCTGAATCACTTTTGAGCCATCAGGGAGGGATTGTGATAGCTTTGCCTGTTAGAACCTGAAAGCATTTACATTTTGGTGTGTGGTCCAGTGCTGCCACTTGAACCTGAACCCAGGTCTAAATGCCATCCCTTTGGTGTTCAAAAATTAGCACTGTACCATTTGAGTCATAGGTCAAGTTCTGGCTTTTTGCTGCCTAATTGAAGACAAGTGCCTTTAGACTTTTACTGACTAGACTGGCTTTCCACTGTGATCTTCAGAGCTCAGCCTGCTGAGTGGCTAAGATTAGAGGAATGAGCATTTAGTTCTTTATTTAGAGCATTCACTTATTGATTTATTTAGAGCATTTACTTAGTTAATTTAAGGTGCGTTTACTTTGGACAGATGCATAGAGGCCTCTCTCAGAAGCTTCTGGAAGTGGGGTGTAAAAGTCATCCCGTTCTCGAGTGTCTCTTACACCCCTCCCAGCACATAAGTGCACATCTCTGCAGGACAGCCACAGCATTAGAGTCCTGCAAGAAAGGGGCTTTGGTAGAAGGCTCAGGATGGAGAGAGAAGGCTCTCACTTTCCTTGTACCGAATGTGCCCACAGCATCATGTGTTCCATCTATATGATGTGAATGGACTTCTACCCCAGTGATTTCTACGAGTTCAAGAACTGCCACACCCTGACATAACTCAAGCTCTATATGAGGCTCCACATGCCGGCTTTGGACCTGCTCTTCTAGACACATACTTTTTGACCAGCTGGAGGAATGTGCAACCAGTAAGACCAAGAAAAAGTAGAAGTCCTGTTGTGGGTGCCTCAGAGCCTGTGAGTAGGAAGCCCATATGGTCTAGATATTGGTTGGCCCTTACTTCTACAGTGCTTGGCAAAATGCCCTTTATGGGTGGTGTCAGCCAGGTAATGTCTGTCCCCTGAAAGGACTCGGATATAAGCACTCATTAGAAAGACTCTACACCTCCTCAGGGTTCAGACCAAACTCCAGTTCTACAGGTTCCTCCATTAGATCCTCATGGAAGTTGAGTGACACTTCAACTTGCAGAGTCCACTCTGTCCACTCTGTACCTATTTCCATTCTTAGGTTTGGGTCATCGTGGAAGAGCTTATCCTGAACTCCGGATGAAAAACCCACCAATGGAGCTGGTGACTGATGGAGACAGAGAATCATCACTTCACTCCAGAAAGCATGGGCCTTCTGTAGAAATTACCAAACAGGTTTAGAATCCTGTGGATATACCTTTTGCTCTGAACCCCATGGGTGACACAGTTGAACCTGCAGATACTATGGAGGAAGAAAAAGAGCAGCCAGATTTCCTTACGTTTCCTTTCACACTCCACCCAGAGTCAGTCCATCTGAGTCAGAGTAACACTCCACTTATTGTGCAAGCTGAAGGGGCACACGCTGGGCTCATGGAAAATGCCCCCATGGGAAGCAGCAAGTGTACTCTCAATACTGGATTCATTGGAGGAAAATGAATCTGTCCTCACAGAATATCCAGACCCATCCATCTCACTAAAAGAGACTCAATCTCCATTCGACAAACCAGAATCCATCCCCCTCTTAACTCAGGAAGGACATTCTGTTTCTCATGAGGAAGGAGACCCTTCTGAGGACTCTGAAGTAGAATTACTGTCTGAAGGCAACTTGGAGGCCAGTCTGGATTTAGAGCTTCCCTGTCCCCTTCCTAAAAATACATCTCTTTATCTTGCTCTCATGATTCTTGTCAAGTATTCATTGTATTTACTTTGCTAACTATTAAACTCTCATTGTTAATATTATGGTGTGCAGTTCTTCAGTCGTTATTATACTGTGTTTTATTTTCCACTTAGAATGTGAGACCTCAGACACATAGGTCCTGGGTGGGCCAAAAACCAGACAGGTCTGGTCCCATAGAAGACAACCTTACTGGATATACAGGGAACTATGAAATGCATGGAATCACCAGGAATCCAGGCCACGCCTCCATGGAAAGAGAAGTCAGCTACCAAAGCTTAAGGACAGAGCAGATGCCTGGAAATGTGTTTTGTCAATCGGGAGAAGTGCCAGAGTAACTGTAATATTATGTGGGACTCTGTTCTGTGAGTTCAAGTCTGATTATATATCCATTGTGCTTTGTACAAATATTTAAGAAAATTAAAACTCCACAATAGCATCAAAAATCTACTTTGGCTTTGAATGTGGCCTAGTTGTAGAGTGCTCGCCTAGTATACAAGAAGACCTTGATTCAATTCCTCGGCACTGCATACACAGAAAAAGCAGATGGGGCACTGTGGCTCAGGTGTCAGAGTGCCACCCTTGAACAAATGTGGCCAAGGACAGTTCCTGGTCCCTCAGTTCAAGCCCCAGGACTAGCCAAACAAGAAATCATACCATTTTCCACACATTTGGAAATAAATCTGTTTTATATAACCCTACTTCTTTTTTGCCAATCCAGGGTGTGTGCCACCAAGCCAAACTACTGGCCCCCAACCTTACTATTTTTAATCATTTAATTTTTTTACATAATCATATTTCATGCTGTCTGTACTAATACCATAAACAGTATGCTTAGTGTAATAATGTTAAAGGTAAAACATAAGAAATTAATAACAAATTCCTTTTTTATTAGTTTTATAGCATTACTACAATCTTATGAGAAAAATTACCTAGAATGTTTATTTTAGAGTTCAAGTAATCCATTTTGATAACTATATCAACCTACATCATTTATTTGAACACATTTTAAACTATTTTTTTCAGGAATGAAAATACATATATATTTGTTGTAAATGAAATTTATGACTTGGGGGGAAGGGAAAGAGAAAAGGGAGGAGGGGGTAACAGTGTTTACAAGAAATGTACTCATTACATATGTAACAGCAATCTCTTTGTATATCACCTTGACAACAAATTTTTTGAAAAGTACAAAATGTTTAAATGTCTACTTTGGGCAGAATTTTTTTTTGCCAGTACTGTGCTTAGACTCAGGACCTGAGCACGGTCCTTGTTTTTGTTTTTGTTTATTCTTAAGGCGCAAGTTCTATCACATGTGCCACAGCACCACTTCTATCTTTTTTTATCTATGTTGTGCTGAGGAATTGAACTTGGGTCTTCATTCATGCTCGGCAAGAACTCTTCCACTAGGCTTAACTTATGGCCCCAGTGGGAAGGAAGTTTTCCATAAAATATGTAGGAAATATGTCCACTAAGGAAAAGCCATCAAAAATAGAAGAAAAATTATATACTTAGATAACGACATGCCAGTGTTATGGCAGATCTCTGTAATTCTAGCTTCAAGAGTGGCCTATTTGGACCGGGAGTTGGCTGGCTGAAGTAAAGTGCTATCCTTGAGCAAGCCCTAGGACAGTGCTCTGGCCATGAGTTGAAGCCACAGGACATGCAAAAAATAATAATTTAATGCCCGTGACTGGTGGCTCACCCTGGTAATCCTAGCTACCCTGGAGGATCGAGGTTCAAAGACGGCCCAGGCATAAAAATCTGTGAGAATCTTATTTCCAAATAATCCAGAAAATTCAAAATGACAATGTGCCTCAAGTGGTAGAGCTCTTGCATTGAGCTGAAGAGCTTAAGGTAAACATCCAGGCCCAGAGTTCAAGCCCCATGAGTGAAAAAAAGAAAAAGAAAAAGAAAGCCCTTATCTAAGGCTGGAGTGCACACTAGTGGTAGTTTGCTTGCCTAGTATGCACAAAGCCCTGTGTTCAATTACTCTGTACCACTTACATCAAAAAGAAAAGCTGGAAATGATCTCAGAAGGTTGGATTCTGAGGATCACAGTTCAAAGCCAGGCCAGACACTAAAGTCCATGAAACTGTTACTTCCACTTAAGCACCAGAAAACCAGAAGTGACACTGTGGCTCAAGGTGTTTAAGGTTGTAGCCTTGAGCTGAAGAGCCCAGGGACACTGCCCAGGTGCACAATTAAAGTCTTACAACCAAAAGAGAGAGAGAGAGAGAGAGAGAGAGAGAGAGAGAGAGAGAGAGAGAGAGAGAGAGAGAGAGAGAGAGAGACAGGCAGACAGAGACAGAGAGACAGAGACAGAGACATCAAACAGTCAGGCACTGCTGGCTGAAGCGTGTAATTCTAGCTACTGTGGAAGTTGAGATTGGAGGATCTTGGTTCAAAGCCCAAAGCCAGCCTGCACACATATGTTTGTGACACTTACATCACCAATTAACTACCAGAAACCAAAAATGGAGCTGTAGAGGAAGAGCGCTAGCCTTGAGCTGAAGAGCTCAGGGACAGTGTCCAGGCCCAAAGTCCAAGCACCATGACGAATCAATAATAAAAAAAGAAGATAGCTAATAGTAATGATGAATAATTTTGTGCTGGGAGTTTGGCCTAGTGGTAGAGTGCTTGCCTAGCATGCACGAAGTCCTGGGATCAATTCCTCAATACCACATACATAGAAAAATGCTGGAAGTGGTGCTGAGGCTGAAGTGGTAGAGCCCTAGCCTTGAGAAAATATAAGGACAGTGCTCAGTCCCTGAGTTCAAGCCCAGGACTGGCCAAATCAATAGTAGTAGAGCACTGGCATTGAACTGAAGATCTGAGGAACAGCCCAGGCACAGAGTTCAAGCACCGCAAACAACAACAACAAAATCTATGAAATGGCAGTGGTGGTTTTAAGCTAAGCAAAAATAGAGTAGAAACTGGTAAAATACATATTTGTGTGTAAGCAAAATAGCCAGACTTATGCATTAGAACAGGATAGCAACTTGAAAAAAAAATTTGTTTTCCATTTCACTAGGTCCTGTCTCTTAATTTATTCAAGTAAGTAAAATGCTGGGTTTTATAATCATTGCTCTGAATATTAGAAAATCATAATATCTCTCATTAACCAACAAAGACCAGGAACTGGGGCTTCGTTCAAATGGCAGAGTATCAGGCAAGAGAAGAAAAAATTGAAGTAAGAACTTGAAGTTCTTGATCCAGAACCTGCGGAGTAACAGAGCAGCAGCCTGGTGATGGTACCTCACACTTAATCTTAGCTACTCAGGAGGCTAAGATCTGAGAATCAAAGTTTAATGCCAGCCAAAATACCCAGTTAACTGCCAGAAAAACCAGAAGTGGCACTGTGGCTCACAGATTAAAGCACTAGCCTTGAGCTGAAGAGCTCAGGGACAGTGCCCAGGCCCAGAGTTCAAGCCCCACAATTGACAACAATCAAACAAGCAAACAAAACTCACAAAGAAGCCTGCAGACCACAGTGGTTCTGCTGAGTCTCTTCTCTATGGGGATCAGGAAACATTTCACTTTTTCTGTCTCTTCCCATCTCAACATTCATACTAAAATAAGATTGTGTTGAAAGTTTCAATTTATAAAAATGTTTTTCATGAAGCACCCTGAAATATTCATCGCTTATATCTCAATTGAAGATAGTTGATTTGGGGCTGCATTGGTAGAGTGCTAGCCTTGAGCAGAAAAGGTCAGGGATAGAGCTGAAGCACTCAGTTGAAGACCCAGTGCCAACACACAAAAGAAAATAAACACTTTATACATATTTTCTAATTTCTTAATGAATTTTTCAGTCTGTATAAATATAGGGTATATTCCTTGTTACTTAAGTAATATTGCTCTTTTTTTTCTTTTTGCCAGTCCTAGGGCTTGGACTCAGGGCCTAGACATTTTCATTGGACTCGCTTGCCCAAGGTGAGTGCTCTGCCTCTTGAGACACAGCGTCACTTCTAGCTTTTTTCTGAGTATGCGGTACCGGTGAAGAGAACCTAGGTCTTCATGCATTCCAGGTGAGCACTCTACCATTAGGCTACATTCCCAGGCAGTGAGATTCCTCTTACAGTCATTGTATGTTCACAGAGTTTGATCTCACACACTGTAGGGCCCTGGTTGGCTTTGACCTGTGATCCTAAGCCCTGAGCCTCCTAAGTAGCTGAAATTAAGTTGTGAGCCAGCATGATGGCTTCCATTCTTTTTTCTACAAAAATATATGTAGTTATCTAAAATATATCTATAGCTGAAAAAAATGAATCTCTCCCAAACAAATCTTCAAAGAAACAACCATCCTATTAAAAGGTGGGCTAAAGACTTAAAAGAGTATTCTCTGAAGAAAAAATTAAAAAGGGCTTTAGACACATGAAGAAATGCTCCATATCCCTAGCAATAAGGGAAATGAAAATCAAAACAACTTTGAGATTCCACCTGCCTCCAGTCAGAATGGCCATTATCAAAAAATCTAATAAGAGATACTGGTGGGGAAGTGACCAGGGGGGCTCACACCTACACTGTTGGTGTGAGTGTAAACTCGTTCAACCACTAGGGAAAGCAGTGTGGTGGTTCCTCAAAAGACTGAAAATAGAGCTCCCCTATGATCCAGCAAATCCACTACTTGGCACCTACCCAATTGTCCAGAAAAAAGGACATACTAAAGCCACTAGCACAATGATGCTCATTGCAGCACTATTTACCATAGCAAAGATATGAAACCAACCCTGATGCCACTCAGTAGATGACTGAATCAAGAAGATGTGGTACTTATACACAATGGAATGCTATGCTGCCATCAGAAGGAATGACATCGCCCATTTGTAAGGAAATGGAAAGACTTGGAAAAATTCATATTAAGTGAAGCAAGCCAGACCCAAAGAAACATAAGCTCAATGGTTTCCCTCATTTGTAATAATTAGTTCACATCTAGGACTCTCCCAGCAGAGGATTACAATAACTCAAAAACCTAGGTATATAAGGTCATATAGGATGAGATTAAATGAAAGGATCTCTAGGATATGGGAACAAGAGCTATATCTTGTGTCATCGTTGCTCTTAATCTTGTGTGATTTTTGTCCTTAATCTACTATGTTATTTCTCATCTGTTATTTTGCCCTTTGGTTAATGTCAGATTGTTACTGTTTCTGATTTTTTCCCTGGCATATTGTATATATGTTTATTTGTTTATGTCAAATAGGAAAGGGAAGGGGGGAAACAAAATGATTGGGAAGGGGAGGGGAGAGGGAACTGGGGACAAAAACATGTGGAGTGGAATAAATGTGTGAGAAGTAATGCAGTCCACTACCTGTAAATGTAATCGTAACCCCTCTATACATTACCCTGAAAATAAAAAAGAGACTATAAAAATATCTGTAGAAAATGAGGCTGGATGATGGAAACAACCAGATGCCCTACTACAAAAAATGTGATACACACACATACACACACACACACACACACACAAACACACACACACACACACACACACACAATGGAATGATACATAGTCAACCGACAAGATAAATAATGGCATTCTCGGGGCAGTGGATGAAAAGGAAAAAAATCATATTAAGTGAAGTAAGCCAAACTCAAAGGAACATAGGCCCAAGAGTCTCCCTCATTTGTCAAATTCAGTAGAAACCTTGGGCTCTGCTACCAGAGATTTACAATAGAACAAAATCTAGAGACATCGTGACAAATAGTATGACACTAAATGTAAGGACCTCCAAGATGAAGAAACAAAACTCATATAATGAGTGATTGTTGTCCTTAATGAACTATGTGATCTCTCATCTCTTTTGCTATCCCTTGGTTATATCATATTGTTACAATAGTTCACCTTGTTTTCTGATATATTTCATATGTGCCTAATTGGTTATTTGAAATTGGATAGGGAAGGGGGGAAATGAACATGAGTGGGGGTAGGGGAAGGGAAATGGGGACCATATCATTACATGGGGTATCAAAGTTTGAGAAGTAATGCACCTTCTATCTGGTGAATATAATGTAACCCTTCTATAATTTACAATAAAAATAAATACATAAAAAGAAGATCTGCACAGAAAAAAATAATAATGGCATTTTTGGGATAGTGGATGAAATTAGAGTGAATCCTGTTGAGTGAGATAAGTCAAGACCAAGGAACAAAAGGTACATGGTATCCTTAATATATGGATATTAGTTTCAAACAGTAGTAGAGCGATGATTGAATAGTTGATAGCCAAAGTTCTGGACATAATTTTGGAGATATAAACATAACTACGTAGACATAAAAATCTAGGATAGACTATACACTCTATAGACATGTGTTTTATTATAGATTAATCTGTATCTATGACATACAAAGACTCAGCTTAATTTTTACTATATTCTAAAATTTATGTGCCAGTGATTGTATAGCGATTCCCTTCTTGAATACTTGTTGGTTAAACATGATATAGGTATCTGGACTCCTTTTTTTTTCTTTCTTGGTGGGGAGCTTGAACTTTGGACCTGGGCAAGATCTCTTAGTTCTTTTTCCTCAAGGCTAATGCTGTACCAGTTGTAGCCACAACTCCACTTAGTTTTTGGGTGGATAAATGGAGAGAAGAATCTTACAGTTTTTTTTGTTTTCGTTTTTTTGCTTGCAAAGGCTTTGAATCACCTTCTCCCTGGCTAGTAGAATGACAATTATGACCCTCCAGTGCCTGGCCAGTGATTTTTTGAAAATTGGACTTTCTTCCAAATCACGTAACTGGTTCCTAGCAAAGTTTTGAAGCCTGACTTAAATGTGACAGATTTTTGTCACTTGGAGACACTCTGTGCTGAACTTTAGATATCTACCAGCTGAGTCACAGTGGCACTTCCAGTTTTTGTTTATGTGGTGCTGAGGAATGGAATCCAGGGTTTCATACATGCTAGGCAAGCTACATTTTCAGCCCAAGGTTTTATGTTTTGTTTTTTCAGTGTTGTTGCTTCTAAGGTACTGTATGATGTTCTTGCATTTCCTTTGCTTTTCACCTCTTTTCTTCTTTTTCCCTTTAGTTTTATTCTTTGTAGTCACTGTGTTGAATTCGGGTACCCTGTGTCTTGTACATAGGTTTATGTGATTTGGGGAATGGGGAGGTTATAATAAAATGGTAAAAAAAAAAAACAAAGGAAAAAGGGTGAACCAATTGAACAGTGATACTTGGAAGACACTAAACGGAAATGAACTGAACAATCTGGGTGGAGAGGGGGCTGAGGTTAGGAAAACAGAGAAAAATGAGGCAGAGGATAAAAATTTTCTTAAGAAATGTGTTCATTACTTATGTAACCGTATGCCAACTATATATTGACTTAACAAAAAAATTAACTTAAAAAATAATTTAGCCTGGTATGGTGGCTCACACTTGTAAATGTAGCTACTCAAGAGGCTGGGATCCAAGGATAGCAGTTCAAATTCAGCCTGGGCACTGAAGTCCATGTGACTCTTATCTCCAATTAACCACCAGAAACCCAGAAGTGGCCCTATGGCTCAAGGGATAGGGCAGTAGTCTTGAGCTGAAAAGCTCAGTGACAAGACCCAGGTGCAGAATTTCAGTCCCATGACTTGAATGGTGAATGATACTAGCCAGGTTCTGTGCGCTCACACTTGGATTCCTATCTACACAGAATCAGGTTTGAATCCAGCCCAAACAAATTGCATGATATTCTGATTTACAGTTCATTACCAAAAATCTGGAAGTGGAGCTGTGGATCAAGTGGTAGAACACTAGCCTGAACCAAAAAAAAAAACATTTAAGGACAGTTCCCAGGCCCTGGGTTCAAGTCCGAGGACTTGCATAAAATAAACAAAATGTGATGTTGAGTCCTCCATCATTTGGTGTTATAGTTCAATATTCTTGATATGCGTCTTAGAAATTAAGTCCCTAGCAAATACTCTCCCCTGAAATTCTGCTTCATAGCTGATTCATAGAATTTCAGCATCATTACTATCACCTTCCAGTTAGCATAGCAGTCTACTACTGAAAATTTGAAGAAAACTTTTGAGTAATCCTAATAAATCTGTGTATCATCTGCACACACATCAAATCAGCAGCAGCTATGTTCTACTATTATCTAAATGTATTTAATCCCTTCATGAGTAAATGAGCCTTAAAGAGTAAAACATATGAAATAGTTATGAAACTAACAGTCACCATTCTTCTACCTAATATTGTCATATAAGTTTATAAATGCAAGGACTATTCTGAAGTGTGCAGATGATAGCTTCTAATTATTATATTCTCATGAAGTATAGTTTTTAAGAAACATGTTGCTTGCTTTGGGAAAGCAAAGGCAAGGAAAAATGATATAGGTAAGTTCCCTATTTATCAGAAGTAAAATACTATTGGGTTTAGATCAACTTCATTCATGCCGTGCTGATGAAACAAATATTTGCAATTCCTGAGGCCAATCACTTCATTGTGATGCACAATCAGCCAGCTTAGATCAAACTTCCAAAAAAGGAAAGGAACAAATGAGAAGCAATTAAGGTTTCCAAAATGAACCAGGTGGTGGTGGCAGCTCACACTTGTAATTCTATCTACTCAAGGCCTGAAATCCAAGGATCTGGACTAAGTTTGTCTGGGATGAAAATATTCCTGTCTGAAACATCATCTCTGTTATCACAGCCCAGCTGATACACTCTGCCCAACAGGATCCAAACACCAAAGTCCATCTCCTAACTGAAATACTAGCAAACGTACTCACACATAATTTCCTCTTTGGGAGATAGTTGAAACATGTACCAGAAACATTTCCCTGGCTTCAGAGTGGAAGTGGAAATATATACTCACTAGAAGCCCATCTAGTAAATTACAGTCAATCATCTTTCCTCACATCTTGTTAGTTAAATTGAACAATGAGTGTTTGGATCAGAAGCGATGTGTATGAGCATACAGGTTGTAAAAGTACTGTAATCCTAGCTACTCAAGACAAGCTGAGACCTGAGGATTCCAGTTCAAAATCAGCCATGCAATAAATTCCATAAGATTTTTACCTCTAATTAACCAGCAAAAAACAGAGCGATGAATTGTGCTTAAAATGCCACAGGCCTAAGATTTGCATAAAAGTGCTAAGGGGTAGCATTCAGGATGCCCACTCTCTCCACTCCTTTTTAACATAGTACTAGAATTCCTAGGCAGTGCAATAAGGCAAGAAGCAAGCATAAAGGGGATCCAAGTAGGGGAAGAGGAAATAAAACTATCCCTCTTTGCAGATGACATGATTCTGTATTTAAAGAATCCTATAGACTCTACTCCCAAGCTCTTTGAGCTGATTCAAAGCTTTGGAAGGGTAGTAGGCCATAAAATCAACCCTCACAAATCAACTGCCTTCCTTTACGCCAATAGTGACAGGAATGAGGCAATAATCAGGAAAGAAACTCCTTTCACAATAGCCTCAAAGAAAATAAAGTACCTAGGAATTAGCTTAACTAAGAATGTAAAGGACCGTTTAGATGAAAACTTTAAAACCCTAAAAAAGGAAATTAAAGCAGAACTAAGGAAATGGAAAAAGGTCCCATGCTCCTGGATTGGAAGAATCAACATTGTGAAAATGACAATCTTGCCAAGGGCTATCTACAAATTCAATGCAATACCCATCAACATCCCAATGTCATTCTTTAAAGAAATAGAAGAGTCAATGCAAAATTTCATACGGAATAATAAAAGACCCCGTAAGCAAAAACACTTCTTAGCAGAAAGAACAGCGCTGGAGGAATCTCAATTCCAAACTTTAGACTCTATTACAGAGCTATAATTCTCAAAACAGCTTGGTACTGGCACAAGAACAGGCCTGAAGTCCAGTGGAATAGAACTGCGGACCCAGATATTAAACCACAGACCTATGGCCACCTAATCCTTGACAAGGGAGCCAAAAAAATAGAATGGAAGAAAGATAGCCTCTTCAACAAGTTGTGCTGGCAGAACTGGTTAAGCACCAGCAGAAAACTAAAGTTGCATCCTTCTTTGTCACCTTGCATTAGAATTAACTCCAAATGGATCAAAGACCTGGAGGTAAAAGCTGACACACTGAAAAGTTTACAGGAAGGAATAGGAGATACACTAGGCCTCCTTGGCACAGGTCGAAACTTGCTTGATGAGGACCAAGAATCACAACAAATCAGAGAAAGGCTGGATAAGTGGGACTGCATTAAATTGCAGAGCTTTTATATGGCAACGGATATAGCTAGTGAACTAATCAGGAAGCCTACAGAGTGGGAGAAGATCTTCACCAACCAAACAACGGAAAAGGCCTCATATCTAAAATATATCAACAACTCAAAAAATTGAATCACTCCAAAACTAACCTCCAAAGTAACACCCATCCCATTAAAAAATGGGGCAAAGACTTAAAGAGAGTCTTCTCTGAAGAAGAAACAAAAATGGCCTCTAGACACATGAAGAAATGCTCCACATCTCTGGTCATAAAAGAATTGCATATCAAAAGAACTCTAAGATTCCACCTCACTCCAGTTAGAATGGCCAGGATCAGGAAAACGAATGACAACAGATGCTGGAGGGGATGTGGCCAGGAGGGATCACTACTACACTGTTGGTGGGAGTGCAAACTCGTTCAACCACTATGGAGAGCAGTGTGGCAGTGCCTCAAAAGGCTAAACATAGAACTCCCCTATGAACCAGCAATTCCACTACTTGGCATTTACCCAACAATCCAGAAACAAGGGCATACTAAACCCACTAGCACAACAATGTTCATTGCAGCGCTATTCACCATAGCAAAGATATGGAACCAACCCAGATGTCCCTCAGTTGATGAGTGGATCAACAAGTTGTGGTATTTGTACACAATGGAATTCTATGCTGCTGTCAGAAAGAATGACATCTCCCCATTTGTTTGGAAATGGAAAGACTTAGAACAAATCATATTAAGTGAAGTAAGCCAGACTCAAAGGAACTTAGGCTCAGTGGTTTCCCTCATTCGTCATAATCAGTAGAAACCTTGGGCTCTACTAGCAGAGATTTGCAATAGAGCAAAAGGCCATATATAAGACCATATAATGCGAAGCTAATTGAAAGGACCTCCAGGATATTGAAACAAAAGCCATATAATGAATGATTGTTGTCCTTAATGTACTATGTTGTCTCTCATCTCCTTTGCTGTCCCTTGGTTATCCCATATTGGTATAGTATCTCACTTTGTTATCTGATATATTGAATTTATTTGTATTGGGATATTTGAAATTTCATAGGGAAGGGGGGAAAACCAAGATGGGTGGGGGGTGTGGGGTTGGAGGGAAATGGGTACCAAGACATGTGAAAGGGTATCAATGTATGTGAATTAATGCACCTTCTACCTGGCAAATATCATGTAACCCTTTTACTAATTATAATAAAAAATGAAAAAAAAAAGAAAGTTTTAGTGTGTGGGAAGGATGATGGGGTCAAATACATTTCTTCTTAGAAATTTACCTCATCTGGTTGCCCTGGATTTTCCTGGCCATCTTCTTAGAGAAAGGCCTGTTATACTGGATTTGTGGCTTGGCAAAGATCTAGCATGTACATCTTCGAGTAAGACATCCACAACTTCCCTGCCTGAGACTCGAGGTTCCTGACCTTTGGCAACAGCACAGCAACATCTTTCTTCCTCCTGAGCCACAGGCCAAGTGAGCTGGCTTGAGCTGGTTGTTAGTTACAGTGGCTTGGTTACCAGGGTTCCATATTCTGTTCCATTGTGAGGGAGGCAGGGTCACCTTTCAGGGCCCAATGACCAAAGATCCTTGCTCACAGAAGACCTCACCAAAGACATACTGGAGGCTGAATCTCTCCTCCAATCTCACAATATACATGTGGATGTAGTAAGCAGCACACCTTATTTGTCCATTCCCAATGTCTTCCACTAGGCCCAACTACCAGTCTGGTCTCAGGCTCAAGGAGACATTCTTAGGTAAGATCCAAACTTAAGGGTCAATATTGCCCTCATGCTTTACAAAACATTGGCTTCACAGTGCCTTCTCTGCCTGCATTTTGCCCCTTGTCGAATTTTTTTTTGTTTTTGCTAGTGTTGGGACTTGACCTCAGAGTATGAACATTGTTCTTGGGCTTTCCTTAGGCTTTAGCTGTCCCACCGAGCCACAGCACCACTTGCAGCGTTTTCTATGTATGTGGTAATGAGGAATCAAACCTGAGTCTTTTTGCGTGGTAGCCAAGGACTCTACCACTAGGTCAAACACACAGGGCATCTTGCACATATTTTTGACGTCAATCTACTAGGATATTATTAGGTTTCTCTATCCTAATCAATTTTTTCCTGATGATTAGCTTTGCTGTCATGTGTAAAAAATGCAAGAGGGAAAAACACAGAAGAATTAGTGAAATTTAAAAAAAAGCATTACACACATAGATAAGTGTTCATTCTTTGTAGGAGAAAGGATATTTTGATATGATGATGATGACTTCATAATTACTATGTCAGGGTTGAGAGTTTCGCATACTGGTAGAGTGCTTGCCTAGCATCCATGAAGATCTGGGTTTGATTGCTCAGTATCACAGAGATAGAAAATCTAGATGTGGCACTGTGGCTCAAGTGGCAGAGGGCTAGACTTGAGAAAACCCGAGGACAGTGCTCAGGCCCTGAATTCCAGCCCCAAGACTTGCAGAAAGATAAAAGAAAATGAAAATGCTTTTTACGAGGTAATTCACTCACAGCATTGGCTTCTGAAATCTTCGCTTTTGCATCTTGTGAAATACCCCTTTCCCTCAACGTAGACAAGAAAAACAGATCCATCCCATGGTCCACTGTGCAGCCCCAGGTTGGGCTAAGAGCTGGTCGTGCAGCAACACATAAGTTTTATTCTAATACTTTCCAAACTTTGTACTCAAATATGCTACCTACTTACCAACTTAGGTCAGTTATCCTTATGCTATACCTTTTCTTCATTACTACAATATTCTTACACTCCTACGTCAATCCTCTTGTACCTCCCCTGACCTCTCTCATTCTTTTTTCCTATCTCTGGACCTCTGCTCATCTTTCAACCCTTATACTGCACGGATCTACACTTGATGGCTGTTGAGCAATATTGTATATGTAGGTGGTTAATTATTCTCTAGGCTCAGAGGGACTTAAAGACAATAGAGACTGGATTGAGAGGCTTATTGTTTTGGGTGTAAATCGCTTATCAGTGGTTGTATTAGACTGGTCTGTAAGTGCACAAAAAGAAAGAGTGATAATACCAATCAAAACTTGTGAACATCTAGTGTCTGCCAGCTACAGAGGTCTAGGTCGGTTATGTCTGAAAAACTGTAGTCGTATTTAGTAGTAATCTTGCTCGCATTTTCCAATGGGCAGAACAAGAAACTCAAGAAAAATGTCAAATCAAGAAACAACATCCCCCACCCAATGTAAACAGACAATGGAACAGTCACTGGCACACCTAGAGGAGAGTCTTCCAAGTGCTACACAAATGCAATTGATAAACATCATTAATGGAAAATGTGAAAATATAAAGAAAGAGATAATGGAGGAAGCCATAGCTGAACAAGAGGAAAGCAAAAACAAGGTGATAATGAAAGAGAAGAAGCCATAAAGGATGCCATAACAAAGGTTTTTCAAAGAAAGATGGTTGAATTCATAGAATTCACAAGTAAAAACGTGACCAAACTCCAGCAAATGTCCAAAGAAAATAAAGCTACTGAGCTAACCACTCAAAAGGAAATCAAGGAGATAAAGAAATCCATACATGGTCTAAAACAAGAGATGCAAGGCATCAAAAGTGAGCAATTAGAAGCAAGGGAGATTAAAAATAAAGTAGATAGCTTTGATAGCAGGTTAGACAATGCAGAGGAGAGAATTTCTGGGGCTGAAGATAATTTAGGTATTATAGAGAAAGAACAGAAAATGAGTCAATCCAAATCTAGGAAATATGACAGATCGCTTCAGGAGGTCCAAGATACAAGTAGGAAGCCTAATTTAAGGCTAGTTGGTATTGAGGAGGGCGTGGATAAAGAGGTCAATGGTATTGGAAATACACTTCAGGGAATCATCTCAGAAAATTTCCCAAATATCCAGAAGGGCAGGCCCATCCAGATACAAAAAGCTTTTAGAACCCCAAACAGACCTGACCAGAAAAGAACATCCCACCGCCACATTGTGATCCGAACTGGATGAATAGAAACGAAAGGAAAGATCCTAAAGGCAGCCAGGGAAAAGGGATCAGTAGCCTATAAAGGCAAACCAATCAGAATAACCCCAGATTTCTCAGCAGAGACCATGCAAGCACGAAGTGACTGGAAGCATATATGTCATGCCCTTAAATCAAATAACTACCAACCAAGAATATTGTAGCCAGCTAAGCTCTCATTCATAACTGAGGGAACAATAAAAACATTCCATTCCAGGGAAAAGCTGCAACAATATGTCGAAACAAAACCAACACTACAGAGAATTCTCAAAGATGCTCTATACATAGAAAACCAAAATAAATGCAATATAATGAAAGAAATGGCACCTAAACAGCATACCATCTAAGGACCACAAGATCTGTCAAGACACAGGCCCTACTAAAAGCTTTTAAAAATGGTAGGAACTAATAAATATCTCTCAATCCTAACTCTCAATATCAATGGACTTAACTCTCCAATTAAACGGCATAGGCTGTCTAGTTGGATCAAAAAGCAAGAGCCATCGTTCTGCTGTCTTCAAGAGACACATCTTACCCAAAAACAATCATCTTTTGAAAGTGAGAGGTTGGAATAAACTCTATCAAGCTAACTGCCCCCATAAACAGGCTGGAGTTGCCATCCTCATATCAGATACAATAGATTTCAAACTAAAATTAGTAAGAAAAGACAAAGAAGGTTACTACATACTACTAAAGGGATCTTTCCTCCAGCAAGACATAACGATCCTAAATATTTACACACCCAATCCCGGAGCTCCAAACTTCATCAAGCAAACTTTACTTACACTGAAACCATACATAGATCGAAATACAGTGATTGTTGTTGAGTTTAACACACCACTCTCACCTATGGACAGATCAACAAGGCAAAACTCAACAGAGAAACCTTAGAACTGAACAACTATATAGACCAACTAGATCTAACAGACATCTGCAGAATATTCCACCCAGTAACAACACAATATACGTTTTTCTCAGCAGCACATGGAACATTTTCCAAAATAGACCACATCTTAGGCCATAAAACAAACCTGGACAGATTCAGAAACACTGAAATTATTCCATGCACACTCTCAGACCATAAAGGCATCAAATTGGAACTGAACACACATCTCCACCAACGAAAACCCTGTAACTCATGGAGACTGAACAACACATTGTGGAATCAAAAACAATGGGTAATCGAAGAGATCAGAACAGATATCCAACTGTTTATGAAATTTAACACTAAGGAGCACACAAATATCAACTCCTTAGGGACACAACAAAGGCAGTACTCAGAGGAAAATTTATAGTGCTGAGTGCCTACAACAGCAAGTTGGAAAAATGGCAAACCAACTAGTTAATGTCTCACTTTAACCTTCTGGAAAAAGAGCAACAAACCAACCCTAAACCCATTAGGAGAAAGCAAATTATTAAAATCAAAGCAGAATTAAATGATTTGGAATAAAAAAAACCTATAGAAAGAATCAACAAAACAAGGAGTTGGTTCTTTGAAAGAATTAACAAAATTGACAAGCCCTTAGCAAATCTTACCAAAAAAACAAGAGAGCATATCGAAATAAACAAAATCGCAGATGAAAATGGTAATATCACGACAGAAATTACCAAGATCCAGAATATCATGAGGGAATACTTTTCAAACCTTTACGCCAACAAATTTGAGAATCTAGAAGAAATGGATGAATTCCTAGACAATATTAACATACCCACACTGAACCAAGAAGAGCTAACCCAACTCAACAGGCCTATTTCAAGCTCTGAAATAGAAATGGAAATTAGACAAATTCCACTTAAAAAGAGCCCAGGGCCAGATGGATTCACAGCTGAATTCTATAAGGTCTTCAAAGCAGAGCGCACACCAATACTCCTCAAGCTCTTCAACGAAATTGAAAATGAAGGTTGTTTACCAAACTCATTCTGTGAAGCCAGTATATCCCTCATCCCCAAACCAGAGAGAGATTCATCAAAGAAAGAGAACTATAGACCCATTTCTTTGATGAACATCGATGCAAAACTTCTCAACAAAATACTGGCCAACCGTCTACAACAACTCATCAAAAAATTATACACTATGATCAAACTGGATTCATCACAGGGAGGCAAAGCTGGTTCAACATACACAAATCAATTAATATAATTCAACACATCAACAGGAGCAAGGACAAAAATCACATGATTGTCTCAATAGATGCGGAAAAGGCATTTGACAAGATCCAAAACCCCTTTATGTTAAAAGATGTGGAGAAACTAGGACTCCATGGAACATTTCTCAATGTAATGAAGGCTGAGTATGAGAAACCCACTGCTAGTATTATACTTAATGGTGAAAACCTAAAGCCATTCCCTCTAAAATCAGGAAGGAGACAAGGATGCCCATTCTCTCCACTCCTTTCTAACATAGTACTAAATTTCCTAGGCAGTGTAATAAGGCAAGAAGCAAGCATAAAGGGGATCCAAGTAGGGGAAGAGGAAATAAAACTATCCCTCTTTGCAGATGACATGATTCTGTATTTAAAGAATCCTATAGACTCTACTCCCAAGCTCCTTGAGCTGATTCAAAGCTTTGGAAGGGTAGTAGGCCATAAAATCAACCCTCACAAATCAACTGCCTTCCTTTACGCCAATAGTGACAGGAATGAGGCAATAATCAGGAAAGAAACTCCTTTCACAATAGCCTCAAAGAAAATAAAGTACCTAGGAATTAGCTTAACTAAGAATGTAAAGGACCGTTTAGATGAAAACTTTAAAACCCTTAAAAAGGAAATTAAAGCAGAACTAAGGAAATGGAAAAAGGTCCCATGCTCCTGGATTGGAAGAATCAACATTGTGAAAATGACAATCTTGCCAAGGGCTATCTACAAATTCAATGCAATACCCATCAACATCCCAATGTCATTCTTTAAAGAAATAGAAGAGTCAATGCAAAATTTCATACGGAATAATAAAAGACCCCGTAAGCAAAAACACTTCTTAGCAGAAAGAACAGCGCTGGAGGAATCTCAATTCCAAACTTTAGACTCTATTACAGAGCTATAATTCTCAAAACAGCTTGGTCCTGGCACAAGAACAGGCCTGAAGTCCAATGGAATAGAACTGCGGACCCAGATATTAAACCACAGACCTATGGCCACCTAATCCTTGACAAGGGAGCCAAAAAAATAGAATGGAAGAAAGATAGCCTCTTCAACAAGTTGTGCTGGCAGAACTGGTTAAGCACCAGCAGAAAACTAAAGTTGCATCCTTCTTTGTCACCTTGCATTAGAATTAACTCCAAATGGATCAAAGACCTGGAGGTAAAAGCTGACACACTGAAAAGTTTACAGGAAGGAATAGGAGATACACTAGGCCTCCTTGGCACAGGTCGAAACTTGCTTGATGAGGACCAAGAATCACAACAAATCAGAGAAAGGCTGGATAAGTGGGACTGCATTAAATTGCAGAGCTTTTATATGGCAACGGATATAGCTAGTGAACTAATCAGGAAGCCTACAGAGTGGGAGAAGATCTTCACCAACCAAACAACGGAAAAGGCCTCATATCTAAAATATATCAACAACTCAAAAAATTGAATCACTCCAAAACTAACCTCCAAAGTAACACCCATCCCATTAAAAAATGGGGCAAAGACTTAAAGAGAGTCTTCTCTGAAGAAGAAACAAAAATGGCCTCTAGACACATGAAGAAATGCTCCACATCTCTGGTCATAAAAGAATTGCATATCAAAAGAACTCTAAGATTCCACCTCACTCCAGTTAGAATGGCCAGGATCAGGAAAACGAATGACAACAGATGCTGGAGGGGATGTGGCCAGGAGGGATCACTACTACACTGTTGGTGGGAGTGCAAACTCGTTCAACCACTATGGAGAGCAGTGTGGCAGTGCCTCAAAAGGCTAAACATAGAACTCCCCTATGAACCAGCAATTCCACTACTTGGCATTTACCCAACAATCCAGAAACAAGGGCATACTAAACCCACTAGCACAACAATGTTCATTGCAGCGCTATTCACCATAGCAAAGATATGGAACCAACCCAGATGTCCCTCAGTTGATGAGTGGATCAACAAGTTGTGGTATTTGTACACAATGGAATTCTATGCTGCTGTCAGAAAGAATGACATCTCCCCATTTGTTTGGAAATGGAAAGACTTAGAACAAATCATATTAAGTGAAGTAAGCCAGACTCAAAGGAACTTAGGCTCAGTGGTTTCCCTCATTCGTCATAATCAGTAGAAACCTTGGGCTCTACTAGCAGAGATTTGCAATAGAGCAAAAGGCCATATATAAGACCATATAATGCGAAGCTAATTGAAAGGACCTCCAGGATATTGAAACAAAAGCCATATAATGAATGATTGTTGTCCTTAATGTACTATGTTGTCTCTCATCTCCTTTGCTGTCCCTTGGTTATCCCATATTGGTATAGTATCTCACTTTGTTATCTGATATATTGAATTTATTTGTATTGGGATATTTGAAATTTCATAGGGAAGGGGGGAAAACCAAGATGGGTGGGGGGTGTGGGGTTGGAGGGAAATGGGTACCAAGACATGTGAAAGGGTATCAATGTATGTGAATTTATGCACCTTCTACCTGGCAAATATCATGTAACCCTTTTACTAATTATAATAAAAAATGAAAAAAAAAGAAAGTTGTAGTGTGTGGGAAGGATGATGGGGTCAAATACATTTCTTCTTAGAAATTTACCTCATCTGGTTGCCCTGGATTTTCCTGGCCATCTTCTTAGAGAAAGGCCTGTTATACTGGATTTGTGGCTTGGCAAAGATCTAGCATGTACATCTTCGAGTAAGACATCCACAACTTCCCTGCCTGAGACTCGAGGTTCCTGACCTTTGGCAACAGCACAGCAACATCTTTCTTCCTCCTGAGCCACAGGCCAAGTGAGCTGGCTTGAGCTGGTTGTTGGTTACAGTGGCTTGGTTACCAGGGTTCCATATTCTGTTCCATTGTGAGGGAGGCAGGGTCACCTTTCAGGGCCCAATGACCAAAGATCCTTGCTCACAGAAGACCTCACCAAAGATATACTGGAGGCTGAATCTCTCCTCCAATCTCACAATATACATGTGGATGTAGTAAACAGCACACCTTATTTGTCCATTCCCAATGTCTTCCACTAGGCCCAACTACCAGTCTGGTCTCAGGCTCAAGGAGACTTTCTTAGGTAAGATCCAAACTTAAGGGTCAATATTGCCCTCATGCTTTACAAAACATTGGCTTCACAGTGCCTTCTCTGCCTGCATTTTGCCCCTTGTCGAATTTTTTTTTTGTTTTTGCTAGTGTTGGGACTTGACCTCAGAGTATGAACATTGTTCTTGGGCTTTCCTTAGGCTTTAGCTGTCCCACCGAGCCACAGCACCACTTGCAGCGTTTTCTATGTATGTGGTAATGAGGAATCAAACCTGAGTCTTTTTGCGTGGTAGCCAAGGACTCTACCACTAGGTCAAACACACAGGGCATCTTGCACATATTTTTGACGTCAATCTACTAGGATATTATTAGGTTTCTGTATCCTAATCAATTTTTTCCTGATGATTAGCTTTGCTGTCATGTGTAAAAAATGCAAGAGGGAAAAACACAGAAGAATTAGTGAAATTTAAAAAAAAGCATTACACACATAGATAAGTGTTCATTCTTTGTAGGAGAAAGGATATTTTGATATGATGATGATGACTTCATAATTACTATGTCAGGGTTGAGAGTTTGGCATACTGGTAGAGTGCTTGCCTAGCATCCATGAAGATCTGGGTTTGATCGCTCAGTATCACAGAGATAGAAAATCTAGATGTGGCACTGTGGCTCAAGTGGCAGAGGGCTAGACTTGAGAAAACCCGAGGACAGTGCTCAGGCCCTGAATTCCAGCCCCAAGACTGGCAGAAAGATAAAAGAAAATGAAAATGCTTTTTACGAGGTAATTCACTCACAGCATTGGCTTCTGAAATCTTCGCTTTTGCATCTTGTGAAATACCCCTTTCCCTCAACGTAGACAAGAAAAACAGATCCATCCCATGGTCCACTGTGCAGCCCCAGGTTGGGCTAAGAGCTGGTCGTGCAGCAACACATAAGTTTTATTCTAATACTTTCCAAACTTTGTACTCAAATATGCTACCTACTTACCAACTTAGGTCAGTTATCCTTATGCTATACCTTTTCTTCATTACTACAATATTCTTACACTCCTACGTTAATCCTCTTGTACCTCCCCTGACCTCTCTCATTCTTTTTTCCTATCTCTGGACCTCTGCTCATCTTTCAACCCTTATACTGCACGGATCTACACTTGATGGCTGTTGAGCAATATTGTATATGTAGGTGGTTAATTATTCTCTAGGCTCAGAGGGACTTAAAGACAATAGAGACTGGATTGAGAGGCTTATTGTTTTGTGTATAAATCGCTTATCAGTGGTTGTATTAGACTGGTCTGTAAGTGCACAAAAAGAAAGAGTGATAATACCAATCAAAACTTGTGAACATCTAGTGTCTGCCAGCTACAGAGGTCTAGGTCGGTTATGTCTGAAAAACTGTAGTCGTATTTAGTAGTAATCTTGCTCGCATTTTCCAATGGGCAGAACAAGAAACTCAAGAAAAATGTCAAATCAAGAAACAACATCCCCCACCCAATGTAAACAGACAATGGAACAGTCACTGGCACACCTAGAGGAGAGTCTTCCAAGTGCTACACAAATGCAATTGATAAACATCATTAATGGAAAATGTGAAAATATAAAGAAAGAGATAATGGAGGAAGCCATAGCTGAACAAGAGGAAAGCAAAAACAAGGTGATAATGAAAGAGAAGAAGCCATAAAGGAGGCCATAACAAAGGTTTTTCAAAGAAAGATGGTTGAATTCATAGAATTCACAAGTAAAAACGTGACCAAACTCCAGCAAATGTCCAAAGAAAATAAAGCTACTGAGCTAACCACTCAAAAGGAAATCAAGGAGATAAAGAAATCCATACATGATCTAAAACAAGAGATGCAAGGCATCAAAAGTGAGCAATTAGAAGCAAGGGAGATGAAAAATAAAGTAGATAGCTTTGATAGCAGGTTAGACAATGCAGAGGAGAGAATTTCTGGGGCTGAAGATAATTTAGGTATTATAGAGAAAGAACAGAAAATGAGTCAATCCAAATCTAGGAAATATGACAGATCGCTTCAGGAGGTCCAAGATACAAGTAGGAAGCCTAATTTAAGGCTAGTTGGTATTGAGGAGGGCGTGGATAAAGAGGTCAATGGTATTGGAAATACACTTCAGGGAATCATCTCAGAAAATTTCCCAAATATCCAGAAGGGCAGGCCCATCCAGATACAAAAAGCTTTTAGAACCCCAAACAGACCTGACCAGAAAAGAACATCCCACCGCCACATTGTGATCCGAACTGGATGAATAGAAACGAAAGGAAAGATCCTAAAGGCATCCAGGGAAAAGGGATCAGTAGCCTATAAAGGCAAACCAATCAGAATAACCCCAGATTTCTCAGCAGAGACCATGCAAGCACGAAGTGACTGGAAGCATATATGTCATGCCCTTAAATCAAATAACTACCAACCAAGAATATTGTAGCCAGCTAAGCTCTCATTCATAACTGAGGGAACAATAAAAACATTCCATTCCAGGGAAAAGCTGCAACAATATGTCGAAACAAAACCAACACTACAGAGAATTCTCAAAGATGCTCTATACATAGAAAACCAAAATAAATGCAATATAATGAAAGAAATGGCACCTAAACAGCATACCATCTAAGGACCACAAGAACTGTCAAGACACAGGCCCTACTAAAAGCTTTTAAAAATGGTAGGAACTAATAAATATCTCTCAATCCTAACTCTCAATATCAATGGACTTAACTCTCCAATTAAACGGCATAGGCTGTCTAGTTGGATCAAAAAGCAAGAGCCATCGTTCTGCTGTCTTCAACAGACACATCTTACCCAAAAACAATCATCTTTTGAAAGTGAGAGGTTGGAATAAACTCTATCAAGCTAACTGCCCCCATAAACAGGCTGGAGTTGCCATCCTCATATCAGATACAATAGATTTCAAACTAAAATTAGTAAGAAAAGACAAAGAAGGTTACTACATACTACTAAAGGGATCTTTCCTCCAGCAAGACATAACGATCCTAAATATTTACACACCCAATCCCGGAGCTCCAAACTTCATCAAGCAAACTTTACTTACACTGAAACCATACATAGATCGAAATACAGTGATTGTTGTTGAGTTTAACACACCACTCTCACCTATGGACAGATCAACAAGGCAAAACTCAACAGAGAAACCTTAGAACTGAACAACTATATAGACCAACTAGATCTAACAGACATCTGCAGAATATTCCACCCAGTAACAACACAATATACGTTTTTCTCAGCAGCACATGGAACATTTTCCAAAATAGACCACATCTTAGGCCATAAAACAAACCTGGACAGATTCAGAAACACTGAAATTATTCCATGCACACTCTCAGACCATAAAGGCATCAAATTGGAACTGAACACACATCTCCACCAACGAAAACCCTGTAACTCATGGAGACTGAACAACACATTGTGGAATCAAAAACAATGGGTAATCGAAGAGATCAGAACAGATATCCAACTGTTTATGAAATTTAACACTAAGGAGCACACAAATATCAACTCCTTAGGGACACAACAAAGGCAGTACTCAGAGGAAAATTTATAGTGCTGAGTGCCTACAACAGCAAGTTGGAAAAATGGCAAACCAACTAGTTAATGTCTCACTTTAACCTCCTGGAAAAAGAGCAACAAACCAACCCTAAACCCATTAGGAGAAAGCAAATTATTAAAATCAAAGCAGAATTAAATGATTTGGAATAAAAAAAACCTATAGAAAGAATCAACAAAACAAGGAGTTGGTTCTTTGAAAGAATTAACAAAATTGACAAGCCCTTAGCAAATCTTACCAAAAAAACAAGAGAGCATATCGAAATAAACAAAATCGCAGATGAAAATGGTAATATCACGACAGAAATTACCAAGATCCAGAATATCATGAGGGAATACTTCTCAAACCTTTACGCCAACAAATTTGAGAATCTAGAAGAAATGGATGAATTCCTAGACAATATTAACATACCCACACTGAACCAAGAAGAGCTAACCCAACTCAACAGGCCTATTTCAAGCTCTGAAATAGAAATGGAAATTAGACAAATTCCACTTAAAAAGAGCCCAGGGCCAGATGGATTCACAGCTGAATTCTATAAGGTCTTCAAAGCAGAGCGCACACCAATACTCCTCAAGCTCTTCAACGAAATTGAAAATGAAGGTTGTTTACCAAACTCATTCTGTGAAGCCAGTATATCCCTCATCCCCAAACCAGAGAGAGATTCATCAAAGAAAGAGAACTATAGACCCATTTCTTGATGAACATCGATGCAAAACTTCTCAACAAAATACTGGCCAACCGTCTACAACAACTCATCAAAAAATTATACACTATGATCAAACTGGATTCATCACAGGGAGGTAAAGCTGGTTCAACATACACAAATCAATTAATATAATTCAACACATCAACAGGAGCAAGGACAAAAATCACATGATTGTCTCAATAGATGCGGAAATGGCATTTGACAAGATCCAAAACCCCTTTATGTTAAAAGATGTGGAGAAACTAGGACTCCATGGAACATTTCTCAATGTAATGAAGGCTGAGTATGAGAAACCCACTGCTAGTATTATACTTAATGGTGAAAACCTAAAGCCATTCCCTCTAAAATCAGGAAGGAGACAAGGATGCCCATTCTCTCCACTCCTTTCTAACATAGTACTAAATTTCCTAGGCAGTGTAATAAGGCAAGAAGCAAGCATAAAGGGGATCCAAGTAGGGGAAGAGGAAATAAAACTATCCCTCTTTGCAGATGACATGATTCTGTATTTAAAGAATCCTATAGACTCTACTCCCAAGCTCCTTGAGCTGATTCAAAGCTTTGGAAGGGTAGTAGGCCATAAAATCAACCCTCACAAATCAACTGCCTTCCTTTACGCCAATAGTGACAGGAATGAGGCAATAATCAGGAAAGAAACTCCTTTCACAATAGCCTCAAAGAAAATAAAGTACCTAGGAATTAGCTTAACTAAGAATGTAAAGGACCGTTTAGATGAAAACTTTAAAACCCTAAAAAAGGAAATTAAAGCAGAACTAAGGAAATGGAAAAAGGTCCCATGCTCCTGGATTGGAAGAATCAACATTGTGAAAATGACAATCTTGCCAAGGGCTATCTACAAATTCAATGCAATACCCATCAACATCCCAATGTCATTCTTTAAAGAAATAGAAGAGTCAATGCAAAATTTCATACGGAATAATAAAAGACCCCGTAAGCAAAAACACTTCTTAGCAGAAAGAACAGCGCTGGAGGAATCTCAATTCCAAACTTTAGACTCTATTACAGAGCTATAATTCTCAAAACAGCTTGGTACTGGCACAAGAACAGGCCTGAAGTCCAATGGAATAGAACTGCGGACCCAGATATTAAACCACAGACCTATGGCCACCTAATCCTTGACAAGGGAGCCAAAAAAATAGAATGGAAGAAAGATAGCCTCTTCAACAAGTTGTGCTGGCAGAACTGGTTAAGCACCAGCAGAAAACTAAAGTTGCATCCTTCTTTGTCACCTTGCATTAGAATTAACTCCAAATGGATCAAAGACCTGGAGGTAAAAGCTGACACACTGAAAAGTTTACAGGAAGGAATAGGAGATACACTAGGCCTCCTTGGCACAGGTCGAAACTTGCTTGATGAGGACCAAGAATCACAACAAATCAGAGAAAGGCTGGATAAGTGGGACTGCATTAAATTGCAGAGCTTTTATATGGCAACGGATATAGCTAGTGAACTAATCAGGAAGCCTACAGAGTGGGAGAAGATCTTCACCAACCAAACAACGGAAAAGGCCTCATATCTAAAATATATCAACAACTCAAAAAATTGAATCACTCCAAAACTAACCTCCAAAGTAACACCCATCCCATTAAAAAATGGGGCAAAGACTTAAAGAGAGTCTTCTCTGAAGAAGAAACAAAAATGGCCTCTAGACACATGAAGAAATGCTCCACATCTCTGGTCATAAAAGAATTGCATATCAAAAGAACTCTAAGATTCCACCTCACTCCAGTTAGAATGGCCAGGATCAGGAAAACGAATGACAACAGATGCTGGAGGGCATGTGGCCAGGAGGGATCACTACTACACTGTTGGTGGGAGTGCAAACTCGTTCAACCACTATGGAGAGCAGTGTGGCAGTGCCTCAAAAGGCTAAACATAGAACTCCCCTATGAACCAGCAATTCCACTACTTGGCATTTACCCAACAATCCAGAAACAAGGGCATACTAAACCCACTAGCACAACAATGTTCATTGCAGCGCTATTCACCATAGCAAAGATATGGAACCAACCCAGATGTCCCTCAGTTGATGAGTGGATCAACAAGTTGTGGTATTTGTACACAATGGAATTCTATGCTGCTGTCAGAAAGAATGACATCTCCCCATTTGTTTGGAAATGGAAAGACTTAGAACAAATCATATTAAGTGAAGTAAGCCAGACTCAAAGGAACTTAGGCTCAGTGGTTTCCCTCATTCGTCATAATCAGTAGAAACCTTGGGCTCTACTAGCAGAGATTTGCAATAGAGCAAAAGGCCATATATAAGACCATATAATGCGAAGCTAATTGAAAGGACCTCCAGGATATTGAAACAAAAGCCATATAATGAATGATTGTTGTCCTTAATGTACTATGTTGTCTCTCATCTCCTTTGCTGTCCCTTGGTTATCCCATATTGGTATAGTATCTCACTTTGTTATCTGATATATTGAATTTATTTGTATTGGGATATTTGAAATTTCATAGGGAAGGGGGGAAAACCAAGATGGGTGGGGGGTGTGGGGTTGGAGGGAAATGGGTACCAAGACATGTGAAAGGGTATCAATGTATGTGAATTTATGCACCTTCTACCTGGCAAATATCATGTAACCCTTTTACTAATTATAATAAAAAATGAAAAAAAAAAGAAAGTTGTAGTGTGTGGGAAGGATGATGGGGTCAAATACATTTCTTCTTAGAAATTTACCTCATCTGGTTGCCCTGGATTTTCCTGGCCATCTTCTTAGAGAAAGGCCTGTTATACTGGATTTGTGGCTTGGCAAAGATCTAGCATGTACATCTTCGAGTAAGACATCCACAACTTCCCTGCCTGAGACTCGAGGTTCCTGACCTTTGGCAACAGCACAGCAACATCTTTCTTCCTCCTGAGCCACAGGCCAAGTGAGCTGGCTTGAGCTGGTTGTTGGTTACAGTGGCTTGGTTACCAGGGTTCCATATTCTGTTCCATTGTGAGGGAGGCAGGGTCACCTTTCAGGGCCCAATGACCAAAGATCCTTGCTCACAGAAGACCTCACCAAAGACATAGTGGAGGCTGAATCTCTCCTCCAATCTCACAATATACATGTGGATGTAGTAAACAGCACACCTTATTTGTCCATTCCCAATGTCTTCCACTAGGCCCAACTACCAGTCTGGTCTCAGGCTCAAGGAGACTTTCTTAGGTAAGATCCAAACTTAAGGATCAATATTGCCCTCATGCTTTACAAAACATTGGCTTCACAGTGCCTTCTCTGCCTGCATTTTGCCCCTTGTCGAATTTTTTTTTTGTTTTTGCTACTGTTGGGACTTGACCTCAGAGTATGAACATTGTTCTTGGGCTTTCCTTAGGCTTTAGCTGTCCCACCGAGCCACAGCACCACTTGCAGCGTTTTCTATGTATGTGGTAATGAGGAATCAAACCTGAGTCTTTTTGCGTGGTAGCCAAGGACTCTACCACTAGGTCAAACACACAGGGCATCTTGCACATATTTTTGACGTCAATCTACTAGGATATTATTAGGTTTCTGTATCCTAATCAATTTTTTCCTGATGATTAGCTTTGCTGTCATGTGTAAAAAATGCAAGAGGGAAAAACACAGAAGAATTAGTGAAATTTAAAAAAAAGCATTACACACATAGATAAGTGTTCATTCTTTGTAGGAGAAAGGATATTTTGATATGATGATGATGACTTCATAATTACTATGTCAGGGTTGAGAGTTTGGCATACTGGTAGAGTGCTTGCCTAGCATCCATGAAGATCTGGGTTTGATTGCTCAGTATCACAGAGATAGAAAATCTAGATGTGGCACTGTGGCTCAAGTGGCAGAGGGCTAGACTTGAGAAAACCCGAGGACAGTGCTCAGGCCCTGAATTCCAGCCCCAAGACTGGCAGAAAGATAAAAGAAAATGAAAATGCTTTTTACGAGGTAATTCACTCACAGCATTGGCTTCTGAAATCTTCGCTTTTGCATCTTGTGAAATACCCCTTTCCCTCAACGTAGACAAGAAAAACAGATCCATCCCATGGTCCACTGTGCAGCCCCAGGTTGGGCTAAGAGCTGGTCGTGCAGCAACACATAAGTTTTATTCTAATACTTTCCAAACTTTGTACTCAAATATGCTACCTACTTACCAACTTAGGTCAGTTATCCTTATGCTATACCTTTTCTTCATTACTACAATATTCTTACACTCCTACGTTAATCCTCTTGTACCTCCCCTGACCTCTCTCATTCTTTTTTCCTATCTCTGGACCTCTGCTCATCTTTCAACCCTTATACTGCACGGATCTACACTTGATGGCTGTTGAGCAATATTGTATATGTAGGTGGTTAATTATTCTCTAGGCTCAGAGGGACTTAAAGACAATAGAGACTGGATTGAGAGGCTTATTGTTTTGGGTATAAATCGCTTATCAGTGGTTGTATTAGACTGGTCTGTAAGTGCACAAAAAGAAAGAGTGATAATACCAATCAAAACTTGTGAACATCTAGTGTCTGCCAGCTACAGAGGTCTAGGTCGGTTATGTCTGAAAAACTGTAGTCGTATTTAGTAGTAATCTTGCTCGCATTTTCCAATGGGCAGAACAAGAAACTCAAGAAAAATGTCAAATCAAGAAACAACATCCCCCACCCAATGTAAACAGACAATGGAACAGTCACTGGCACACCTAGAGGAGAGTCTTCCAAGTGCTACACAAATGCAATTGATAAACATCATTAATGGAAAATGTGAAAATATAAAGAAAGAGATAATGGAGGAAGCCATAGCTGAACAAGAGGAAAGCAAAAACAAGGTGATAATGAAAGAGAAGAAGCCATAAAGGAGGCCATAACAAAGGTTTTTCAAAGAAAGATGGTTGAATTCATAGAATTCACAAGTAAAAACGTGACCAAACTCCAGCAAATGTCCAAAGAAAATAAAGCTACTGAGCTAACCACTCAAAAGGAAATCAAGGAGATAAAGAAATCCATACATGATCTAAAACAAGAGATGCAAGGCATCAAAAGTGAGCAATTAGAAGCAAGGGAGATGAAAAATAAAGTAGATAGCTTTGATAGCAGGTTAGACAATGCAGAGGAGAGAATTTCTGGGGCTGAAGATAATTTAGGTATTATAGAGAAAGAACAGAAAATGAGTCAATCCAAATCTAGGAAATATGACAGATCGCTTCAGGAGGTCCAAGATACAAGTAGGAAGCCTAATTTAAGGCTAGTTGGTATTGAGGAGGGCGTGGATAAAGAGGTCAATGGTATTGGAAATACACTTCAGGGAATCATCTCAGAAAATTTCCCAAATATCCAGAAGGGCAGGCCCATCCAGATACAAAAAGCTTTTAGAACCCCAAACAGACCTGACCAGAAAAGAACATCCCACCGCCACATTGTGATCCGAACTGGATGAATAGAAACGAAAGGAAAGATCCTAAAGGCATCCAGGGAAAAGGGATCAGTAGCCTATAAAGGCAAACCAATCAGAATAACCCCAGATTTCTCAGCAGAGACCATGCAAGCACGAAGTGACTGGAAGCATATATGTCATGCCCTTAAATCAAATAACTACCAACCAAGAATACTGTAGCCAGCTAAGCTCTCATTCATAACTGAGGGAACAATAAAAACATTCCATTCCAGGGAAAAGCTGCAACAATATGTCGAAACAAAACCAACACTACAGAGAATTCTCAAAGATGCTCTATACATAGAAAACCAAAATAAATGCAATATAATGAAAGAAATGGCACCTAAACAGCATACCATCTAAGGACCACAAGAACTGTCAAGACACAGGCCCTACTAAAAGCTTTTAAAAATGGTAGGAACTAATAAATATCTCTCAATCCTAACTCTCAATATCAATGGACTTAACTCTCCAATTAAACGGCATAGGCTGTCTAGTTGGATCAAAAAGCAAGAGCCATCGTTCTGCTGTCTTCAAGAGACACATCTTACCCAAAAACAATCATCTTTTGAAAGTGAGAGGTTGGAATAAACTCTATCAAGCTAACTGCCCCCATAAACAGGCTGGAGTTGCCATCCTCATATCAGATACAATAGATTTCAAACTAAAATTAGTAAGAAAAGACAAAGAAGGTTACTACATACTACTAAAGGGATCTTTCCTCCAGCAAGACATAACGATCCTAAATATTTACACACCCAATCCCGGAGCTCCAAACTTCATCAAGCAAACTTTACTTACACTGAAACCATACATAGATCGAAATACAGTGATTGTTGGTGAGTTTAACACACCACTCTCACCTATGGACAGATCAACAAGGCAAAACTCAACAGAGAAACCTTAGAACTGAACAACTATATAGACCAACTAGATCTAACAGACATCTGCAGAATATTCCACCCAGTAACAACACAATATACGTTTTTCTCAGCAGCACATGGAACATTTTCCAAAATAGACCACATCTTAGGCCATAAAACAAACCTGGACAGATTCAAAACACTGAAATTATTCCATGCACACTCTCAGACCATAAAGGCATCAAATTGGAACTGAACACACATCTCCACCAACGAAAACCCTGTAACTCATGGAGACTGAACAACACATTGTGGAATCAAAAACAATGGGTAATCGAAGAGATCAGAACAGATATCCAACTGTTTATGAAATTTAACACTAAGGAGCACACAAATATCAACTCCTTAGGGACACAACAAAGGCAGTACTCAGAGGAAAATTTATAGTGCTGAGTGCCTACAACAGCAAGTTGGAAAAATGGCAAACCAACTAGTTAATGTCTCACTTTAACCTCCTGGAAAAAGAGCAACAAACCAACCCTAAACCCATTAGGAGAAAGCAAATTATTAAAATCAAAGCAGAATTAAATGATTTGGAATAAAAAAACCTATAGAAAGAATCAACAAAACAAGGAGTTGGTTCTTTGAAAGAATTAACAAAATTGACAAGCCCTTAGCAAATCTTACCAAAAAAACAAGAGAGCATATCGAAATAAACAAAATCGCAGATGAAAATGGTAATATCACGACAGAAATTACCAAGATCCAGAATATCATGAGGGAATACTTCTCAAACCTTTACGCCAACAAATTTGAGAATCTAGAAGAAATGGATGAATTCCTAGACAATATTAACATACCCACACTGAACCAAGAAGAGCTAACCCAACTCAACAGGCCTATTTCAAGCTCTGAAATAGAAATGGAAATTAGACAAATTCCACTTAAAAAGAGCCCAGGGCCAGATGGATTCACAGCTGAATTCTATAAGGTCTTCAAAGCAGAGCGCACACCAATACTCCTCAAGCTCTTCAACGAAATTGAAAATGAAGGTTGTTTACCAAACTCATTCTGTGAAGCCAGTATATCCCTCATCCCCAAACCAGAGAGAGATTCATCAAAGAAAGAGAACTATAGACCCATTTCTTTGATGAACATCGATGCAAAACTTCTCAACAAAATACTGGCCAACCGTCTACAACAACTCATCAAAAAATTATACGCTATGATCAAACTGGATTCATCACAGGGAGGCAAAGCTGGTTCAACATACACAAATCAATTAATATAATTCAACACATCAACAGGAGCAAGGACAAAAATCACATGATTGTCTCAATAGATGCGGAAAAGGCATTTGACAAGATCCAAAACCCCTTTATGTTAAAAGATGTGGAGAAACTAGGACTCCATGGAACATTTCTCAATGTAATGAAGGCTGTGTATGAGAAACCCACTGCTAGTATTATACTTAATGGTGAAAACCTAAAGCCATTCCCTCTAAAATCAGGAAGGAGACAAGGATGCCCATTCTCTCCACTCCTTTCTAACATAGTACTAAATTTCCTAGGCAGTGTAATAAGGCAAGAAGCAAGCATAAAGGGGATCCAAGTAGGGGAAGAGGAAATAAAACTATCCCTCTTTGCAGATGACATGATTCTGTATTTAAAGAATCCTATAGACTCTACTCCCAAGCTCCTTGAGCTGATTCAAAGCTTTGGAAGGGTAGTAGGCCATAAAATCAACCCTCACAAATCAACTGCCTTCCTTTACGCCAATAGTGACAGGAATGAGGCAATAATCAGGAAGGAATCTCCTTTCACAATAGCCTCAAAGAAAATAAAGTACCTAGGAATTAGCTTAACTAAGAATGTAAAGGACCGTTTAGATGAAAACTTTAAAACCCTAAAAAAGGAAATTAAAGCAGAACTAAGGAAATGGAAAAAGGTCCCATGCTCCTGGATTGGAAGAATCAACATTGTGAAAATGACAATCTTGCCAAGGGCTATCTACAAATTCAATGCAATACCCATCAACATCCCAATGTCATTCTTTAAAGAAATAGAAGAGTCAATTCAAAATTTCATACGGAATAATAAAAGACCCCGTAAGCAAAAACACTTCTTAGCAGAAAGAACAGCGCTGGAGGAATTTCAATTCCAAACTTTAGACTCTATTACAGAGCTATAATTCTCAAAACAGCTTGGTACTGGCACAAGAACAGGCCTGAAGTCCAATGGAATAGAACTGCGGACCCAGATATTAAACCACAGACCTATGGCCACCTAATCGTTGACAAGGGAGCCAAAAAAATAGAATGGAAGAAAGATAGCCTCTTCAACAAGTTGTGCTGGCAGAACTGGTTAAGCACCAGCAGAAAACTAAAGTTGGATCCTTCTTTGTCACCTTGCATTAGAATTAACTCCAAATGGATCAAAGACCTGGAGGTAAAAGCTGACACACTGAAAAGTTTACAGGAAGGAATAGGAGATACACTAGGCCTCCTTGGCACAGGTCGAAACTTGCTTGATGAGGACCAAGAATCACAACAAATCAGAGAAAGGCTGGATAAGTGGGACTGCATTACATTGCAGAGCTTTTATATGGCAACGGATATAGCTAGTGAACTAATCAGGAAGCCTACAGAGTGGGAGAAGATCTTCACCAACCAAACAACGGAAAAGGCCTCATATCTAAAATATATCAACAACTCAAAAAATTGAATCACTCCAAAACTAACCTCCAAAGTAACACCCATCCCATTAAAAAATGGGCCAAAGATTTAAAGAGAGTCTTCTCTGAAGAAGAAACAAAAATGGCCTATAGACACGTGAAGAAATGCTCCACATCTCTGGTCATAAAAGAATTGCATATCAAAAGAACTCTAAGATTCCACCTCACTCCAGTTAGAATGGCCAGGATCAGGAAAACGAATGACAACAGATGCTGGAGGGGATGTGGCCAGGAGGGATCACTACTACACTGTTGGTGGGAGTGCAAACTCGTTCAACCACTATGGAAAGCAGTGTGGCAGTGCCTCAAAAGGCTAAACATAGAACTCCCCTATGAACCAGCAATTCCACTACTTGGCATTTACCCAACAATCCAGAAACAAGGGCATACTAAACCCACTAGCACAACAATGTTCATTGCAGCGCTATTCACCATAGCAAAGATATGGAACCAACCCAGATGTCCCTCAGTTGATGAGTGGATCAACAAGTTGTGGTATTTGCACACAATGGAATTCTATGCTGCTGTCAGAAAGAATGACATCTCCCCATTTGTTTGGAAATGGAAAGACTTAGAACAAATCGTATTAAGTGAAGTAAGCCAGACTCAAAGGAACTTAGGCTCAGTGGTTTCCCTCATTCGTCATAATCAGTAGAAACCTTGGGCTCTACTAGCAGAGATTTGCAATAGAGCAAAAGGCCATATATAAGACCATATAATGCGAAGCTGATTGAAAGGACCTCCAGGATATTGAAACAAAAGCCATATAATGAATGATTGTTGTCCTTAATGTGCTATGTTGTCTCTCATCTCCTTTGCTGTCCCTTGGTTATCCCATATTGGTATAGTATCTCACTTTGTTATCTGATATATTGAATTTATTTGTATTGGGATATTTGAAATTTCATAGGGAAGGGGGGAAAACCAAGATGGGTGGGGGGTGTGGGGTTGGAGGGAAATGGGTACCAAGACATGTGAAAGGGTATCAATGTATGTGAATTAATGCACCTTCTACCTGGCAAATATCATGTAACCCTTTTACTAATTATAATAAAAAATGAAAAAAAAAGAAAGTTGTAGTGTGTGGGAAGGATGATGGGGTCAAATACATTTCTTCTTAGAAATTTACCTCATCTGGTTGCCCTGGATTTTCCCGGCCATCTTCTTAGAGAAAGGCCTGTTATACTGGATTTGTGGCTTGGCAAAGATCTAGCATGTACATCTTCGAGTAAGACATCCACAACTTCCCTGCCTGAGACTCGAGGTTCCTGACCTTTGGCAACAGCACAGCAACATCTTTCTTCCTCCTGAGCCACAGGCCAAGTGAGCTGGCTTGAGCTGGTTGTTAGTTACAGTGGCTTGGTTACCAAGGTTCCATATTCTGTTCCATTGTGAGGGAGGCAGGGTCACCTTTCAGGGCCCAATGACCAAAGATCCTTGCTCACAGAAGACCTCACCAAAGACATAGTGGAGGCTGAATCTCTCCTCCAATCTCACAATATACATGTGGATGTAGTAAACAGCACACCTTATTTGTCCATTCCCAATGTCTTCCACTAGGCCCAACTACCAGTCTGGTCTCAGGCTCAAGGAGACTTTCTTAGGTAAGATCCAAACGTAAGGGTCAATATTGCCCTCATGCTTTACAAAACATTGGCTTCACAGTGCCTTCTCTGCCTGCATTTTGCCCCTTGTCGAATTTTTTTTTGTTTTTGCTAGTGTTGGGACTTGACCTCAGAGTATGAACATTGTTCTTGGGCTTTCCTTAGGCTTTAGCTGTCCCACCGAGCCACAGCACCACTTGCAGCGTTTTCTATGTATGTGGTAATGAGGAATCAAACCTGAGTCTTTTTGCGTGGTAGCCAAGGACTCTACCACTAGGTCAAACACACAGGGCATCTTGCACATATTTTTGACGTCAATCTACTAGGATATTATTAGGTTTCTGTATCCTAATCAATTTTTTCCTGATGATTAGCTTTGCTGTCATGTGTAAAAAATGAAAGAGGGAAAAACACAGAAGAATTAGTGAAATTTAAAAAAAAGCATTACACACATAGATAAGTGTTCATTCTTTGTAGGAGAAAGGATATTTTGATATGATGATGATGACTTCATAATTACTATGTCAGGGTTGAGAGTTTGGCATACTGGTAGAGTGCTTGCCTAGCATCCATGAAGATCTGGGTTTGATTGCTCAGTATCACAGAGATAGAAAATCTAGATGTGGCACTGTGGCTCAAGTGGCAGAGGGCTAGACTTGAGAAAACCCGAGGACAGTGCTCAGGCCCTGAATTCCAGCCCCAAGACTGGCAGAAAGACAAAAGAAAAAGAAAATGCTTTTTACGAGGTAATTCACTCACAGCATTGGCTTCTGAAATCTTCGCTTTTGCATCTTGTGAAATACCCCTTTCCCTCAACGTAGACAAGAAAAACAGATCCATCCCATGGTCCACTGTGCAGCCCCAGGTTGGGCTAAGAGCTGGTCGTGCAGCAACACATAAGTTTTATTCTAATACTTTCCAAACTTTGTACTCAAATATGCTACCTACTTACCAACTTAGGTCAGTTATCCTTATGCTATACCTTTTCTTCATTACTACAATATTCTTACACTCCTACGTTAATCCTCTTGTACCTCCCCTGACCTCTCTCATTCTTTTTTCCTATCTCTGGACCTCTGCTCATCTTTCAACCCTTATACTGCACGGATCTACACTTGATGGCTGTTGAGCAATATTGTATATGTAGGTGTTTAATTATTCTCTAGGCTCAGAGGGACTTAAAGAAAATAGAGACTGGATTGAGAGGCTTATTGTTTTGTGTATAAATCGCTTATCAGTGGTTGTATTAGACTGGTCTGTAAGTGCACAAAAAGAAAGAGTGATAATACCAATCAAAACTTGTGAACATCTAGTGTCTGCCAGCTACAGAGGTCTAGGTCGGTTATGTCTGAAAAACTGTAGTCGTATTTAGTAGTAATCTTGCTCGCATTTTCCAATGGGCAGAATAAGAAACTCAAGAAAAATGTCAAATCAAGAAACAACATCCCCCACCCAATGTAAACAGACAATGGAACAGTCACTGGCACACCTAGAGGAGAGTCTTCCAAGTGCTACACAAATGCAATTGATAAACATCATTAATGGAAAATGTGAAAATATAAAGAAAGAGATAATGGAGGAAGCCATAGCTGAACAAGAGGAAAGCAAAAACAAGGTGATAATGAAAGAGAAGAAGCCATAAAGGAGGCCAAAACAAAGGTTTTTCAAAGAAAGATGGATGAATTCATAGAATCCACAAATAAAAACGTGACCAAACTCCAGCAAATGTCCAAAGAAAATAAAGCTATTGAGCTAACCACTGAAAAGGAAATCAAGGAGATAAAGAAATCCATACATGATCTAAAACAAGAGATGCAAGGCATCAAAATGAGCAATTAAAAGCAAGGGAGATGAAAAATAAAGTAGATAGCTTTGATAGCAGGTTAGACAATTCAGAGGAGAGAATTTCCGGGGCTGAAGATAATTTAGTTATTATAGAGAAAGAACAGAAAATGAGTCAATCCAAATCTAGGAAATATGAGAGAGCGCTTCAGGAGGTCCAAGATACAATTAGGAAGCCTAATTAAGGCTTTTTGGTATTGAGGAGGGCGTGGAGAAAGAGGTCAATGGTATTGGAAATATACTTCAGGGAATCATCTCAGAGAATTTCCCAAATATCCAGAAGGGCAGGCCCATCCAGATACGAGAAGCTTTTAGAACCCCAAACAGAATTGACCAGAAAAAAACATCCCACCGCCACATTGTGATCCGAACTGGATCAATAGAAACGAAAGAAAAGATCCTAAAGGCAACCAGGGAAAAGGGATCAGTAACCTGTAAAGGCAAACCAATCAGAATAACCCCAGATTTCTCAGCAGAGACCATGCAAGCACGAAGTGACTGGAAACATATATGTCATGCCCTTAAATCAAACCAAGAATACTGTAGCCAGCTAAGCTCTCATTCATAACTGAGGGAACAATAAAAACATTCCATTCCAGGGAAAAGCTGCAACAATATGTCGAAACAAAACCATCACTACAGAGAATTCTCAACGATGCTCTATACATAGAAAACCAAAATAAATGCAATATAGGGAAAGAAATGGCACCTAAACAGCATACCATCTAAGGACCACAAGAACTGTCAAGACACAGGCCCTACTAAAAGCTTTTAAAAATGGTAGGAACTAATAAATATCTCTCAATCCTAACTCTCAATATCAATGGACTTAACTCTCCAATTAAAGGGCATAGGCTGTCTAGTTGGATCAAAAAGCAAGAGCCATCGTTCTGCTGTCTTCAAGAGACACATCTTACCCAAAAACAATCATCTTTTGAAAGTGAGAGGTTGGAATAAACTCTATCAAGCTAACTGCCCCCATAAACAGGCTGGAGTTGCCATCCTCATATCAGATACAATAGACTTCAAACTAAAATTAGTAAGAAAAGACAAAGAAGCTGACTACATACTACTAAAGGGATCTTTCCTCCAGGAAGACATAACGATCCTAAATATTTACACACCCTTTTGAAGATTCTCAAAAGATTGAAGATTCTGCCAGTGTAAGTTAGATTCCGTCATTGATATTAAATAATGCAATGAGTAGGGATTTATATTTGAAATATCACTGTTGACAAAATCTAACACACATTTGCTTATTATTTGCTTTTGATTTCCCAAGAAGTTCAGTACAAGCTAACATGTGTGGCATATATCGACTGGGAGAAATGATTCAAAATATGTGACTCATTTGAACAGAAGTCAGTGAAAAGATACAGAAGCAGGATACCCATATTGTGATAATTTGTATCTTTTGCATATTTTGTGTTTGTTATTAATTCCATTTGTAGTGTACATTTCTAGGTAAAAACTTTTAAAATGTTTCCAAACAATTTGTTATTTCAACAGCAGAAAAAGACATTTATATGCCTGATAAAATTCACAGAATCCAAATTTTTCCATATTATTTTTTGTTTTTTGTTTTTTTTTGGTGGGTCATAGATATTGAACTCAGCCTGGGCACTATCCCTGAGGTCTTCAGCTCCAGGCTACCACCTTACCCTGGAGTCAAGCCCCACTTCCCATTTTCTAAAGGTAAATTGGAGATAAGAGTCTCACGTCTTTTTGTGCCAGGATGGCTTTAAACCTTGATCCTCAGATCTCAGCCTCCTGAGTAGCTAGGATTATAGAAGTGAGCCACCACCCCATCATGCTCAGCTTTCTGGTTTTTTTTTAATCAAGCCCTTTGGCTGGAACTCGGTCTGAGCACTGTCCTTCAGCTTTCCTCAAGCCTAGAGATCTTCTACTTGAGCCACAGCACTACTTCTGTTTTTTTCTGTGTATGTGGTACTGCAGAATTGAACCTTCGTCTTCATACAAGCACTCTACAACTATGCCAAACTCCCAGCCCCTCCACATTA
The DNA here is from genome assembly GCF_031878675.1 of Megascapheus bottae. Lineage (NCBI taxonomy): Eukaryota > Metazoa > Chordata > Mammalia > Rodentia > Geomyidae > Megascapheus > Megascapheus bottae. Next base: position 96,185 of record NW_028327647.1, read on the forward strand.
GTTTTTATGATAGATCTTTCCATGCATCTAGGATGGCTAGAAATCCTTCTTGAGTTTCCCAAGATCAGGGAGTATAGGTGTGTCCCATACTGTGTGGCTACATAACCATTGTTTAGGGTACAGTTGTCTCTTCATTCTACCCATCTAGAGCAATTTTCATCTTCCATGTATAATCATCAAACATTCAGCTCCTGTTCCTCTCTACTCCATTCTCTGGAACCATCGTGCTTTTTGGCTCTAAGGGTTTGTTGATCCTTGGAAGCTCTGGAAGGGAAAACATACCCTAGCTCTTCCTTTATGACTGCTGTATTTTTAGTTTACTGTAATCAAGATTCATCTGTAAAATATAGTAAAATGTTCTTCCTTTTCAATGCATTGTTTTGCATATTTCTATCTTTTGATTATTATTAATAGTTGTGAATGGATTCTCCACATATTTGTTCTAGTCTCTGCTTTCTCTTCCGTTAGGTACAAATCTAGAAATAGAAGTATTGGACCATATTTCTATGTAATTCTATATTTAGTACTTTTTTAGCACTCTCCACGCAATTTTTGATTGTTTTATATTCCTTGCAGAACTATTCCAAAGTTCTACTTCTTCTCACTACCTTCCCAGTAATAGTTAGACTTTGAAAGTTGTTTTTTTGTATGCGTGTGTGTGTGTGTGTGTGTGTGTGTGTGTATGTGGATCGTTTTGTTTAAAACTATATTTATATTAACATATTTAAAGTAATGATTTCATTGTAATTTTAATTTTTCTCATGACTGTTAATATTGAACTTCTTTCTACATTTTGAACTACTATTTCTATATATTCTTTTTACAAAATCCTCTCCAATCTCCAATTTTTCTCCCTTTTTTTGTGGGGTAGTGGGAAAGTCATGGGGCTTGGACCTTGGGCCGTGAGCTCTTTAGTTTAAGGCTATTGTCCTACCCTGAGTATTGCCCCTCAGTTCTTCTGCTCACAGCTCCCTACCCCTCTTCTCATTTTATACAGAAAAAAGGTCATCCTCAGTCTTTTTGGAAAAGTAAAACATACAGTAAATTTGTAGTATAAAACAGCAAGAAATAAATTTCTTGCCAGGTGCAGTGACTTCTACCTGTAATCCTAGCTACTCAGATATCAGGCTGATATCTAAAGATTTGGTTCAAAGCCAGCCTGGGCATTAGAAAGTCTATGAGGCTCTCATCTACAGTTAACCACTAGAATATGGGAAATGGCACTGTGGCTTCATAGGTAGGGTGATAGCCTTGAGTTGAAGAGCTCAGGAACAGTGCCCAGGCCAGAGTTCAAGCCTTACAAATCCCCCAGCCAAAAAAACAGAAAAAAAACTTTCTTCCCCAAGTGACTATTATGCCAGACATAGAACATTAACATTCTGGGTGTACTTCACAGTATTATTACTTGATACCCTAAGATTTTGCAATATTCTCACAGTACCAGCATATGTCATCATATAATGTAGTTCCTTTTCAATGGAATAATTCCATTTATAACCTAAATCTACTCCCCCGACTTATTTTTGTCGATACCACAATTGCTCTACCATGATATGCCACAAGCCATTAAACATTTTATGGTGGGTAATTGGAAAGGAGTCTCATGGAATTTTGTGCCAGGATGGCTTTGAACCATGGTCCTCAGCTCTCAGTCTCCTGAGTAGCTAGGATGACAGGCGTGAGCCACCAAAACCTGGCTTGCCTTTTTATTTTTTGTGGGTCTTGGGACTTGAACTCTGGGCCTAGAGACCATCCCTAAGCTTTTCAGGTCAATATTTCATGTAAGTCTAAACATTTAAGTAAAGGAATAAAATTCCAACAAAAAAAGAATAAAATTCCAGACATGGTGTGTTTATAACTCGGTGTTAATTACTTGATGAAAATGTGCCATTCCAGAAGCTGGTGTCATTTGATGATGTAGCTGTGGATTTCAGCTGGGAGGAGTGGCAGCATCTGGACAATGCTCAGAGGACCCTGTACAGAGATGTAATGCTGGAGACCTACAGCAACCTGGTGTCCTTAGGTGAGCAAAAGTCAAATTCACTTGCAAGGCCAAGTGCCTTGTTATTTTGCAGATACGTGAATGTTTATCAAACTTTCAATACTATTTAAATGAAAGATTCCAGGCCCTGAGAGGTATCATTACTTTCTAAAGAAAACCTAAGGTAATTTTGTACTCATTCTTCAGGATACCTTCAGGATACTGTGACAACAGTTCTAAATTATGTTTCCTCTAATGGAGACGACATTCCAAACTTCCACAGTAATTGTAAGTGGATAAACAATCCAGAATAGAATATATATCATTATTGGAAATAGGATCTACAAATCACTAAACAGTGAGTTTATAATGGAAACCTGGCACTAGGTGCAATGTTTCATGCCTGTAATCTTAAAATATTCAGGAGGAAGAAATCTAAGAATTCTAATTTGAAGCCAGCAAGGGCATAAAAATTGCCATGAAACTCTATAACTCCAAGTAACCCCTCAAAAATGTGAGTGGAGTGTCAAGAGTTTGACTTTGTGGTTGAGTGCTTGCCTAGCATGCATGAAGACCTATGCATGTAAGTGGAGCTGGGACTCAAACTGGTATTTTTCTAGCCTTGAGCAAGACAGCTAAGTTTAGGCCATACAAAATGAATCCAGAGCTGGGGAAAAGTCAACCATGGAGCCAGTGAGAAATGAGAAAAAAGATGTAATAGATAACATGTGAGTAGGATGTCTGCGAACTTAAAGCAATGATGACACAGCATAAGCAATAATTCTCTACTGAGCCCCATTGGTAAGTTCATGTTGTGATGTACTGAGCAACAATATCCTTAGTTACCCTAAATCCTGTGTGGAACCTATGGAATTCTTTGTGAATGAATCAAGAATCATTTTCTTTTCCCAATCCTATGCTTGGTCTCAGGGCCTGAGCATGGTCCTTGGGTTTTCTCAAGGCTAGCTCTCTACTTCTTGAGTCATAGCACCACTTCTGGCTTTTTCTTTGTATGTAGTACCAAGGAACTGAACTAGGTCTTTATGCATGCTAGCCCAAACCCCCGGCACCAAGAATCATAGGGTGATATAATGAATTCTATGTGGCAATAGAGTTAAAGTTAGATTTCTCTGTAGAAATCACTGTGAAACAAAATAAAATGAGAAAGCCATGAGCCCGTGGCTCATGCCTGTAATCCTAGCTACTTAGGAGGATGAGATCTGAGGATCAAGGTTCAAAGACTGACCTATCACAAAAACACCTTAGACTCTTCTCTCCAATGAACTAATAGAAAATGAGAAGTGGGGTTGAGGCTAAAGACACAGGGCAGTAGCCTTGAGCTGAAGAGCTCAGGAAGAACAGCCAGGTCTAGAATTCAAGTCCCATGACTGCAAAACAAGAAAGAAAGAAAGAAAGAAAGAAAGAAAGAAAGAAAGAAAGAAAGAAAGAAAGAAAGAAAGAAAGATGAAAGAGGGAAGAAAGAGGGAAGAAAGAGGGAAGGAAGGAAAGGAAGAAAGAAAGAGAGAGAGAAAGAAAGAAAGAAAGAAAGAAAGAAAGAAAGAAAGAAAGAAAGAAAGAAAGACAGAAAGAATGATATTTCATTTCTTTAAAACTAAGACTATAAATGATTGTGCAAACCAGGAATAAGTCAGGTCATTATTCTCTGATAAGGATAATATCTTTTTGCTGGTAGGAAGAGACTGGTATTCAGAACCAGACCTTTCCACCAGAAATTGTGCCTAGTGGTGGAGTGCTTGCCTAGCATGCACAAAGACACAGGTTTGATTCCTTATTACCACATACATAGAAAAAGCCAGAAGTAATGACTTCATTGGTAGGGTTCTAGTCTTGAGAAAACCCAAGGAAAGTGGTTAGGTCCTAAGTTCAAACCCAGGAATGGAAGGAAAAAACAACAACAAAGTTTCAATCAACATAAGAAAATTAACTAGACAATGAGCTGGAGATTTTCTGGTCTTCCATGGTTCTGAGGGACAGGAGTGTTAGAAAAGGAATTTTTATAAGACTTCAAATGGAAAGAAACAAATTTCAAAATTCCCACTAATACCTAAATTGAGACTTTAGTGAGAAGTTGTAACTGAAGGGATATACGTGTAAGTCCTTACTCTCAAGAATCGTTCTTCCTTGGATCAAAGGCAAACAGACATATAAACCAAACTTGTGGCCGCTGAATCTAGAAAAAATTCGTGTTCCTCACTTAATGGTTAATAAGCAAACAGCATTGAAACTGGGTAAGGTAATCCTATCTGCTACTCAGGACCTGAGACTCTTATCTGTAGTTAACTCTAGAAAACAGCAAGTGGGGATGTAGCTCAAGGATAGGGGTTATAGGCTTCTGCTGAAGTGTTCAGGGACAGGGCCGAGGCCTATGAACTACAAAAAAAAAGAAAAGAAAAGAAAAGAAAGTTTTAAAAAGATGCAAAACAGCACAATATTTAGATTATTTCTCAAAAATAAAAGAAAGGCAGCTATTCCTCAATGTATAAACAAAACAGTATTTGAAAAAAAAACAGCTGCAGGTATACTATAGGTAGTACTCAGCTTAAAACTGTAGCAATACATACTTGGGTAATTTCAATAAATATTTCCTGTGATATAAAAAGAGAACTAAAACACAGAAAAACATTCTTGGTCATTGTAAAATATCATTTTCTTAATATGTTAGGGAGAAAAGCATATATTTCTCACAAATCAATTTCCACTTTTATATTTTAAAATATCTAACACTTAGGATGGGAAAGTAAAGTCATTACCTTTACAGTAAGGAATATTTGTATCTCATGTATGTTTGTGTCTTTTTTTTCTATGACTCATTTTAGATGTCCAGGTAATGGAAAATGTGTTCAAGACCTGCCAGGAAAGTCCACATGAATGTCTTTGTGAAGTAGCAGTTGCAAGTAGTATCGAAGTGGAGGAAAACGTGAGATTAGCAACAACTTTAAATTTGAGCTCTACACATAATCCAGAGCTGATTAGTAATAACGGTAACAACTTAGGGGTGAGGACTGAGGAGTTCATTAAGTGTCAGAACATGCTTCTGTCTCCTACGCCTGATGAGCTGCATGCTGCATATACATCTCGTATGTCTCCTGTTCTTAAAAAATCCATCGGATATTCAGAGCATTTTATTCATGATTGTGACAGTCCAAAAGATCTGCAGTATCATAATTCTGTTCTCCCTGCCCAAGAAATTCTTCAGGGAGGGAGGAAAACTACTAAATGTACTGTGTGATGAAAAATATTGTACTTAACACCGACCATCACTACACATCCGAAAATGTACACAGGAGAGACTCGTCATACATGTAGTGAATGTGAGAAATCTTTCAGTAATGAAATACGCCTTACAATACCTCAGAGCAAATATCCTGAGATATGTGATGCATACATCAAGTGTGAAAATTAATTTCTGAGAAGTCAGACCTGACGCTCCAACCTCGGTCTCCAAGAGAAGACAAACCTTATGAATATGAGGAACGTAATAAAATTTCTGCCCAGAATTCAGCTCTCAGCACACATCAGAGATCTGACACAGAAGAGAAATCTTATGAATGGGATAAATGTGGGAAGACTTTTAGACTAAAATCATACCTCACTTTGCACCAGAGAAGACACACAAAAGAGAAACCTTATGAATGTAACAAATGTGAAAAGTCTTTCACCCAGAAGATACACCTTCGAGTTCATCAAATAACACACACAGGAGAGAAATCTTATAAGTGTAATGAATGTGGAAAGTCTTTCCAAGGGAAGGGAAAACTTCGTGTTCATCAGAGAATACACACAGGAGTGAAACCTTATGAATGTAACCAATGTGTAAAGTCTTTCAGACAGAAATCTTCCCTCAAATTGCATCAAAGAACACGCACAGGAGAGAAATTTTATGTGTGCAACAAATGTGGAAAGACCTTCAAGTGGAAGTCATATCTTGATGGGCATAATAGAACACACACAGGAGAGAAAACTTATGCATGTAGTGAATGCGGAAAGTCTTTCAAATATATGGTAAAACTCCATGTTCATCAGAGAATAAACTCAGGAGAAACACCTTATGAGTGTAACATATGTGGAAAGTCCTTCACACAGAAGCCAAACCTCAACATGCATAAGACAACTCAAACAGGAGAAAAACCATATGAATGTAACCGATGTGGAATGTCTCTCAAATGGAAGTCTTCCCTCAAATTGCATCAGAGAACACACACAGGAGAGAAACTGTACGAGTGCATCAAATGTGGTAAGACCTTCAGATGGAAGTCACATTGCAGGGGGCATAACAGAATTCACACATATTAGAAACCTTAGGAATATAACCACAGTTGAAAGTCTTTCGTGCTGTATTCACCCTTCAGGAAGCGTAAGAGAGTTCACACATATGAGAAGCCTTAGCAATGTAATAAATAGGAAAGACTTTTTAGTCTGTGGAAGAAAACTCAGCTTGTGTCACAGAACCAACACAAGATAAAACCCTTAATGAATGTAGCAAATGTTCAGTCTTTTCCCCAGAAGGCACAAGTCAAGATTTATCACTAAACACCCACAGGATAGAATCCTATGAATAAAATGAAAGGGAAATTTTTTGAAGAACTCATAGTTGAGTTTGCATGATACCACACAGACGCAGGATAAAAATCGTATGAATATAAGAATATGAAAAATCCATCATGAATGCATGACTAATTATAAAATGCACATAGGAGAGAAAAACCTTATGAATATTACAAATGTGGAAAGTGTTTGACCTGGAAGGCATACTTCTGTGTTCATCACAAACCTGATTCCCATAGAAGAAAAGAAAACTAATGAATAGAACAAATGTGCAATGACTTTTAATCAGAAGTCAGTCTTCAGTACATTTCAGAACATACACAATAGAGAAATTCTGAGTAATGAAAAACATTTAGCTATATATAGAATCTCTGTGTATGGGAGCATTAGGATAAGTCTTCTGAACAAAGTCAACCTTCAGCAAGCATTAAGAGCACTCACAGAAGAAATAATAGCATGTAGGAAAACCTTTGTCAGAAACCTCTAAAAGCTGCCTGTGTGGCTTAGTGGTAGAGTGCTAACCTATCAAGGATGAAGGCCTGGGTTAGATTCCTCAATACTACTTGAAAAGAGCAAGCCAGAAGCAGCACTGTGGTTCAAATGGTAGAGTGCTAACCTTGAGCAAAAGTAGCTCAGGCCCTGAGTTCAAGCCTAAGGATGAGAGAGAGAGAGAGAGAGAGAGAGAGAGAGAGAGAGAGAGAGAGAGAGAGAGAGAGAGAGAGAGAGAGAGAGAGAGAGAGAGAGAGAGATTCTGACAGAAGCACAGAATTCCATTGTGTAAAAATACCATATTTGATCTACTCATCAACTGATGGGCATCTGGGTTGGTTCCATACCTTTGCTATAGTAAATCGTGCTGTGATAAATGGTATTGTTCTAGTGAATTTAGTATGTCCTATCTGGACGATTGGCAAGTAGTGAAATTGCTGGATCACAGGGGAGCTCTATGTTTAGTCTTTTTGGGATACTACCATAGTGCTTTCCATAGTGGTTGAACGAGTTTGCAATCCCACCAGCAGTGTAGTAGTGATCCCTCCTGGCCACATCCCCTCCAGCATACGTTATTAGATTTCTGGATCTTGGCCATTCTAACTGGAGTGAGGAGGAAAAGGGAAAGAAGAACTGAAACTTTCTCTCCTTACAGATGACATGATTCTGTATTTAAAGAACCCTATAGAGTCTACTCCGAAGCTGCTTGAGCTGATATAAAACTTTGGTAAGGTAGCAGGGTATAAAATTAACCCTCAATGTCAACTGCCTTCCTATATGCCAACAAATGAGAGGAATGAGGCAAGAATCAGGATAGCAACTCATTTTGCTATCAAAGAAAATAAAATACCTAGGAATTAACTTAGAATGTAAAGCACCTTTTTGATGGAACTATAAACCCTGGAGAAGGAAATTAACGCAGAACTGAGGAAATGCAAAAACCTATGCTCCTGCTTTGGAAGAAGTAATATTGTAAAAATGGCAATCTTGATAAGGACTATCTACAAATTCAGTGCAATATTCATCAATATCCCAATGTCATTCTTTAAAGAAACAGAAGAGGAAATCCAAAATTTCACTTGGAATAATAAAAGACCCCTTATAGTCTGTCTTCTTGCATGATACATAATGTTTAATCTCACCTTCTCCACCAAAATCTCACCTTTCTCATTGAGACATAGGTGGCCCTGTTTACTAGCAGCAAAGGCTCAAACGCGCAGTTTCAGGTGTCACCACTGCCTCTGTTACTGGGTAGATCCAACTCTGTCATCGATTCTGAGGTCTGCTCTGGGAGTCTTGGTCACAAGTTGTTCTGTGGCATCTGCTGCCAGCCTGTGCCTATTTGCTTCCTTTTCCTCCAGCAGCCTACAACAGGGAATGAAGTTCAGGCGCTGATGCTCTCCTTCATATGCAGGGCAGGATGAGCCCAACCCTCCCTCATCTTCCTCTTCCAATTTTTGGGAAAAATGTGCGGGCAGAAGTCCTCAGGTGTGGGGCAAGGCTGATCCACACTTTTAATTGAGGCTGGTCCGGAGGCTGAGATCTGAGTATGGAAGTTCCAAGTCACCTAGAACAGGAAAGTCTGATAGATTCTTACTACCAAAAATAAAAACAGCTGGGAATGGAGTTTGGGCTCAAGTGGTAAAGGGCTAGTCTTGAGTACAAATGCTTAGTGCCCAGGCCCTGAGTTCAGGCTCCAGCACTGCCAACAACCTCACTTTAGTGAGATTTTAGCTTTATCCATGTAGGCACATCTCACTGGAATCTTTGCTGGTAGAGATAGTTTTCATAATTTTGTCTCAAGGTAAAGGTCCTCCTGGGGTAGTACACAAAAGGTGTCATGGAGAGAGGAGCCCCACTTGCTCCAGGTTTGAAGATGGCATAGGTCAAGCCAGCATGGAGTTGGCACATCAGTCTTTTTCCTAGCACCACCTACAAGTGAATATCAAATGACATTGATTGTTGTGGGCTTGTGTGATTGAAGTGCCCCATTAAGGGCAGTGTTAGCACATCCAAACTTAGATACCAGGAATGCTGAAATCTCAAAGCTAAGATATCTGTTGGCTACAGAAATGCTGGTGTGTCTGTTATTCACTAAAAGTTCAGGTGCAAAGATTCTGAAGCTGGATGCCATGTGTTTATTCCATTTAGTAAAATTATTTTAATGCACTGTATAAGTTAAAACATTTGATAAGAGTCAGGGGTAGTGAAAACATTGTTCTTGAATTCAGGTGTCTGGTAGGGTAATGGGTTGGGGTGTTGGTGGCTGGGACTATGAAGCTGGAGCTGCTATCAAACCATGGATCATGTTCCTCTTTGTCTGGGAGAAATGACTCCAAAGATGAAATTTGAATGGTGAGGAAAAGATGATGATGTACTCAGGAAATTTCTCCTAAACAAATGCTCATGTGGAAGTGGGATGGGGGCTGGGCATATCTGAGGCAGAGCTTAAGGGGGCTTCTCATGGCGTTGAGAACGTTCCTTGCGACTTCAGGCATGCAGCAGGGTGTTTTAGATGGCCATTGTGAGATGGATGGAATAAGACTGGAGACAAGATGAATGCTGGGATCCTGCAATGCTCTTGCATAAGTGGCTGGTGGCTCACCTGAAAGAACTAATTATGTCTAAAAAAGAAATCAGGAATTTGTTTTGATTAGATAATACCTGTAATCCGAGGCATATTCAGGATCCTGATCTTAGTATTGTGGTTTAAAACCAACCCAGCAAAGGGAAAAATGCATGAGACTCTTACTCCCAGTTTAGAGCAAGAACAAAGATTGAAGGAGAGCTGTGGCTCAAGAGCTAGAGTGCTACTTTGAGCAAAGAATAGCTAAGAAAAAGCTCCAGGTCTTGAGTTCAAGGCCAGGAATGAAAGAAGGAAGGTAAAAAAAGGGAAGTATGTGAGGAAGGGAAATATATAAATGAAAGAGGGAAGGAACTAGAAATTTAAAACTAGAGAATATTTAAAAGTCATCAGTCCTTCTAAGAAAAGTGTTGGAGTATGGGTTCTATATGTGGTGAACTGGAAGCCCAGCAGTGACTTGTTAACCAAAGAGTCACCATGATGAGCAAAGGATAGAAATCTGCATGAGCCTCTTAGCGGATGGAGTCACAGAAGAGAACCTCAGCTCCCATCCCATAGTTAGAAGTATATAGAGATGGGGAAGTTGGCATCACCTTGATGTCATTGTGTCCATGGAGACTGGAAGCCATGGCTCTCTGAAAGCACAATGTTCTGGTCACTGAGCTGAGAGGCTGAGGAGAGCCAAGTCCTGGCCATGAAGAAATCAGGGTGGCAGCAGAGCAACTCTGCTGCAGTGTGTGCCTGCTTGGCTGTTCTTATTCTGTGGTTGATCAGGCCGGAGCGGGTGATAGTAACTGTTTTGTGGTCACAAGCCCTTCACCAAGAGCTTCCTCTGGGATCCTCATAAGCTACAGGGTGGCTGGTGGTGGGATGTGTGTGGGGTGGAAGTGACAGAGGGATGGACGCATGGCAAGGTGGGTGAAGAGATGAGAGGAATGATGAGAGCCCAGTTCATTGGTTTCCAAGGTTAATGGGTGGGAGGTAGAGAGGCATGATGGAGGAAAGATGGAGGCAGGGGAAGGTGGTGACAGAGTGAGGCCATCTGTAGTGCCAGCCTGGCCATCATCTGAAGCCCATAGGCAGCTTCCTGATCCCTCACTTTGTCCATTCCAGGGAAAAGCTGCAACAATATGTCGAACCAAAACCAACACTACAGAGAATTCTCAAAGATGCTCTATACATAGAAATGTATACTGGATTTGTGGCTTGGCAAAGATCTAGCATGTACATCTTCGAGTAAGACATCCACAACTTCCATGCCTGAGACTCGAGGTTCCTGACCTTTGGCAACAGCACAGCAACATCTTTCTTCCTCCTGAGCCACAGGCCAAGTGAGCTGGCTTGAGCTGGTTGTTAGTTACAGTGGCTTGGTTACCAAGGTTCCATATTCTGTTCCATTGTGAGGGAGGCAGGGTCACATTTCAGGGCCCAATGACCAAAGATCCTTGCTCACAGAAGACCTCACCAAAGACATAGTGGAGGCTGAATCTCTCCTCCAATCTCACAATATACATGTGGATGTAGTAAACAGCACACCTTATTTGTCCATTCCCAATGTCTTCCACTAGGCCCAACTACCAATCTGGTCTCAGGCTCAAGGAGCCTTTCTTAGGTAAGATCCAAACTTAAGGGTCAATATTGCCCTCATCCTTTACAAAACATTTGCTTCACAGTGCCTTCTCTGCCTGCATTTTGCCCCTTGTCGAATTTTTTTTTGTTTTTGCTAGTCTTGGGACTTGACCTCAGAGTGTGAACATTGTTCTTGGGCTTTCCTTAGGCTTTAGCTGTCCCACCGAGCCACAGCACCACTTGCAGCGTTTTCTATGTATGTGGTAATGAGGAATCAAACCTGAGTCTTTTTGCGTGGTAGCCAAGGACTCTACCACTAGGTCAAACACACAGGGCATCTTGCACATATTTTTGACGTCAATCTACTAGGATATAATTAGGTTTCTGTATCCTAATCAATTTTTTCCTGATGATTAGCTTTGCTGTCATGTGTAAAAAATGCAAGAGGGAAAAACACAGAAGAATTAGTGAAATTTAAAAAAAAGCATTACACACATAGATAAGTGTTCATTCTTTGTAGGAGAAAGGATATTTTGATATGATGATGATGACTTTATAATTACTATGTCAGGGTTGTGAGTTTGGCATAGTGGTAGAGTGCTTGCCTAGCATCCATGAAGATCTGGGTTTGATTGCTCAGTATCACATAGATAGAAAATTTAGATGTGGCACTGTGGCTCAAGTGGCAGAGGGCTAGACTTGAGAAAACCCGAGGACAGTGCTCAGGCCCTGAATTCAAGCACCAAGACTGGCACAAAGATAAAAGAAAATAAAAATGCTTTTTACGAGCTAATTCACTCTCAGCATTGGCTTCTGAAATCTTCGGTTCTGTATCTTGTGAAATACCCCTTTCCCTCAACGTAGACAAGAAAAACAGATCCATCCCCTGGTCCACTGTGAGGCCACTGGTTTGGCTAAGAGCTAGTCGTACAGCAACACATAAGTTTTATTCTAATACTTTCCAAACTTTGTACTCAAATATGCTACCTACTTACCAACTTAGGTCAGTTATCCTTATGCTATACCTTTTCTTCATTACTACAATATTCTTACACTCCTACGTTAATCCTCTTGTACCTCCCCTGACCTCTCTCATTCTTTTTTTCTATCTCTGGACCTCTGCTCGTCTTTCAACCCTTATACTGCACGGATCTACACTTGATGGCTGTTGAGCAATATTGTATATGTAGGTGGTTAATTTTTCTCTGGGCTCAGAGGGACTTAAACACAATAGAGATTGGATTGAGATGCTTATTGTTTTGGGTATAAATCGCTTAGCAGTGGTTGTATTAGACTGGTCTGTAAGTGCACAAAAAAGAAAGAGTGATAATAAAAATCAACACTTGTGAACATCTAGTGTCTGCCGGCTACAGAGGTCTAGGTTGGTTATATCTAGAAATCTATAACCGTATTTAGTATTAATCTTGCTCCCGTTTTCAAATGGGCAGAATAAGAAACTCAAGAAAAATGTCAAATGAAGAAACATCATCCCCCACCCAATGTAAACAGACAATGGAACAGTAACTGGCAAACCTAGAGGAGAGTCTTCCAAGTGCTACACAAATGCAATTGATAAACATCATTAATGAAAAATGTGAAAATATAAAGAAAGAGATAGTGGAGGAAGCCATACCTGAACAAGAGGAAAGCAAAAACAAGGTGATAAGTGAAAAAGAAGAAGCCATAAAGGAGGCCATAATAAAGGTTTTTCAAAGAAAGATGGATGAATTCATAGAATCCACAAATAAAAACGTGACCAAACTCCAGCAAATGTCCAAAGAAAATAAAGCTATTGAGCTAACCACTCAAAAGGAAATCAAGGAGATAAAGAAATCCATACATGATCTAAAACAAGAGATGCAAGGCATCAAAAATGAGCAATTAAAAGCAAGGGAGATGAAAAATAAAGTAGATAGTTTGATAGCAGGTTAGACAATTCAGAGGAGAGAATTTCCGGGGCTGAAGATAATTTAGATATTATAGAGAAAGAACAGAAAATGAGTCATTCCAAATCTAGGAAATATGAGAGAGCGCTTCAGGAGGTCCAAGATACAATTAGGAAGCCTAATTAAGGCTTTTTGGTATTGAGGAGGGCGTGGAGAAAGAGGTCAATGGTATTGGAAATATACTTCAGGGAATCATCTCAGAGAATTTCCCAAATATCCAGAAGGGCAGGCCCATCCAGATACGAGAAGCTTTTAGAACCCCAAACAGAATTGACCAGAAAAAATCATCCCACCGCCACATTGTGATCCGAACTGGATCAATAGAAACGAAAGAAAAGATCCTAAAGGCAACCAGGGAAAAGGGATCAGTAACCTATAAAGGCAAACCAATCAGAATAACCCCAGATTTCTCAGCAGAGACCATGCAAGCACGAAGTGACTGGAAACATACATGTCATGCCCTTAAATCAAACCAAGAATACTGTAGCCAGCTAAGCTCTCATTCATAACTGAGGGAACAATAAAAACATTCCATTCCAGGGAAAAGCTGCAACAATATGTCGAAACAAAACCAACACTACAGAGAATTCTCAACGATGCTCTATACATAGAAAACCAAAATAAATGCAATATAGGGAAAGAAATGGCACCTAAACAGCATACCATCTAAGGACCACAAGAACTGTCAAGACACAGGCCCTACTAAAAGCTTTTAAAAATGGTAGGAGCTAATAAATATCTCTCAATCCTAACTCTCAATATCAATGGACTTAACTCTCCAATTAAAGGGCATAGGCTGTCTAGTTGGATCAAAAAGCAAGAGCCATCGTTCTGCTGTCTTCAAGAGACACATCTTACCCAAAAACAATCATCTTTTGAAAGTGAGAGGTTGGAATAAACTCTATCAAGCTAACTGCCCCCATAAACAGGCTGGAGTTGCCATCCTCATATCAGATACAATAGACTTCAAACTAAAATTAGTAAGAAAAGACAAAGAAGCTGACTACATACTACTAAAGGGATCTTTCCTCCAGGAAGACATAACGATCCTAAATATTTACACACCCTTTTGAAGATTCTCAAAAGATTGAAGATTCTGCCAGTGTAAGTTAGATTCCGTCATTGATATTAAATAATGCAATGAGTAGGGATTTATATTTGAAATATCACTGTTGACAAAATCTAACACACATTTGCTTAGTATTTGCTTTTGATTTCCCAAGAAGTTCAGTACAAGCTAACATGTGTGGCATATATCGACTGGGAGAAATGATTCAAAATATGTGACTCATTTGAACAGAAGTCAGTGAAAAGATACAGAAGCAGGATACCCATATTGTGATAATTTGTATCTTTTGCATATTTTGTGTTTGTTATTAATTCCATTTGTAGTGTACATTTCTAGGTAAAAACTTTTAAAATGTTTCCAAACAATTTGTTATTTCAACAGCAAAAAAAGACATTTATATGCCTGATAAAATTCACAGAATCCAAATTTTTCCATATTATTTTTTGTTTTTTGTTTTTTTTGGTGGGTCATAGATATTGAACTCAGCCTGGGCACTATCCCTGAGGTCTTCAGCTCCAGGCTACCACCTTACCCTGGAGTCAAGCCCCACTTCCCATTTTCTAAAGGTAAATTGGAGATAAGAGTCTCACGTCTTTTTGTGCCAGGATGGCTTTAAACCTTGATCCTCAGATCTCAGCCTCCTGAGTAGCTAGGATTATAGAAGTGAGCCACCACCCCATCATGCTCAGCTTTCTGGTTTTTTTTTAATCAAGCCCTTTGGCTGGAACTCGGTCTGAGCACTGTCCTTCAGCTTTCCTCAAGCCTAGAGATCTTCTACTTGAGCCACAGCACTACTTCTGTTTTTTTCTATGTATGTGGTACTGCAGAATTGAACCTTCGTCTTCATACAAGCACTCTACAACTATGCCAAACTCCCAGCCCCTCCACATTAGTTTTTATGATAGATCTTTCCATGCATCTAGGATGGCTAGAAATCCTTCTTGAGTTTCCCAAGATCAGGGAGTATAGGTGTGTCCCATCCTGTGTGGCTTCATAACCATTGTTTAGGGTACAGTTGTCTCTTCATTCTACCCATCTAGAGCAATTTTCATCTTCCATGTATAATCATCAAACATTCAGCTCCTGTTCCTCTCTACTCCATTCTCTGGAACCATCGTGATTTTTGGCTCTAAGGGTTTGTTGATCCTTGGAAGCTCTGGAAGGGAAAACATACCCTAGCTCTTCCTTTATGACTGCTGTATTTTTAGTTTACTGTAATCAAGATTCATCTGTAAAATATAGTAAAATGTTCTTCCTTTTCAATTCATTGTTTTGCATATTTCTATCTTTTGATTATTATTAATAGTTGTGAATGGATTCTCCACATATTTGTTCTAGTCTCTGCTTTCTCTTCCGTTAGGTACAAATCTAGAAATAGAAGTATTGGACCATATTTCTATGTAATTCTATATTTAGTACTTTTTTAGCACTCTCCACGCAATTTTTGATTGTTTTATATGCCTTGCAGAACTATTCCAAAGTTCTACTTCTTCTCACTACCTTCCCAGTAATAGTTAGACTTTGAAAGTTGTTTTTTTGTATACGTGTGTGTGTGTGTGTGTGTTTGTGTGTGTGTATGTGGATC
Organism: Megascapheus bottae; assembly: GCF_031878675.1. Lineage (NCBI taxonomy): Eukaryota > Metazoa > Chordata > Mammalia > Rodentia > Geomyidae > Megascapheus > Megascapheus bottae. The sequence goes on from NW_028327647.1 coordinate 111,974, forward strand.
GTTTTGTTTAAAACTATATTTATATTAACATATTTAAAGTAATGATTTCATTGTAATTTTAATTTTTCTCATGACTGTTAATATTGAACTTCTTTCTACATTTTGAACTACTATTTCTATATATTCTTTTTAGAAAATCCTCTCCAATCTCCAATTTTTTTCCCTTTTTTTGTGGGGTAGTGGGGAAAGTCATGGGGCTTGGACCTTGGGCCGTGAGCTCTTTAGTTTATGGCCATTGTCCTACCCTGAGTATTGCCCCTCAGTTCTTCTGCTCACAGCTCCCTACCCCTCTTCCCATTATATACAGAAAAAAGGTCATCCTCAGTCTTTTTGAAAAAGTAAAACATACAGTAAATTTGTAGTATAAAACAGCAAGAAATAAATTTCTTGCCAGGTGCAGTGACTTCTACCTGTAATCCTAGCTACTCAGATATCAGGCTGATATCTAAAGATTTGGTTCAAAGCCAGCCTGGGCATTAGAAAGTCTATGAGACTCTCATCTACAGTTAACCACTAGAATATGGGAAATGGCACTGTGGCTTCATAGGTAGGGTGATAGCCTTGAGTTGAAGAGCTCAGGAACAGTGCCCAGGCCAGAGTTCAAGCCTTACAAATCCCCCAGCCAAAAAAAACAGAAAAAAAACTTTCTTCCCCAAGTGATTATTATGCCAGACATAGAACATTAACATTCTGGGTGTACTTCACAGTATTATTACTTGATACCCTAAGATTTTGCAATATTCTCACAGTACCAGCATATGTCATCATATAATGTAGTTCTTTTTCAATGGAATAATTCCATTTATAACCTAAATCTACTCCCCCGACTTATTTTTGTCGATACCACAATTGCTCTACCATGATATGCCACAAGCCATTAAACATTTTATGGTGGGTAATTGGAAAGGAGTCTCATGGAATTTTGTGCCAGGCTGGCTTTGAACCATGGTCCTCAGCTCTCAGTCTCCTGAGTAGCTAGGATGACAGGCGTGAGCCACCAAAACCTGGCTTGCCTTTTTATTTTTTGTGGGTCTTGGGACTTGAACTCTGGGCCTAGAGACCATCCCTAAGCTTTTCAGGTCAATATTTCATGTAAGTCTAAACATTTAAGTAAAGGAATAAAATTCCAACAAAAAAAGAATAAAATTCCAGACATGGTGTGTTTATAACTCGGTGTTAATTACTTGATGAAAATGTGCCATTCCAGAAGCTGGTGTCATTTGATGATGTAGCTGTGGATTTCAGCTGGGAGGAGTGGCAGCATCTGGACAATGCTCAGAGGACCCTGTACAGAGATGTAATGCTGGAGACCTACAGCAACCTGGTGTCCTTAGGTGAGCAAAAGTCAAATTCACTTGCAAGGCCAAGTGCCTTGTTATTTTGCAGATACGTGAATGTTTATCAAACTTTCAATACTATTTAAATGAAAGATTCCAGGCCCTGAGAGGTATCATTACTTTCTAAAGAAAACCTAAGGTAATTTTGTACTCATTCTTCAGGATACCTTCAGGATACTGTGACAACAGTTCTAAATTATGTTTCCTCTAATGGAGACGACATTCCAAACTTCCACAGTAATTGTAAGTGGATAAACAATCCAGAATAGAATATATATCATTATTGGAAATAGGATCTACAAATCACTAAACAGTGAGTTTATAATGGAAACCTGGCACTAGGTGCAATGTTTCATGCCTGTAATCTTAAAATATTCAGGAGGAAGAAATCTAAGAATTCTAATTTGAAGCCAGCAAGGGCATAAAAATTGCCATGAAACTCTATAACTCCAAGTAACCCCTCAAAAATGTGAGTGGAGTGTCAAGAGTTTGACTTTGTGGTTGAGTGCTTGCCTAGCATGCATGAAGACCTATGCATGTAAGTGGAGCTGGGACTCAAACTGGTATTTTTCTAGCCTTGAGCAAGACAGCTAAGTTTAGGCCATACAAAATGAATCCAGAGCTGGGGAAAAGTCAACCATGGAGCCAGTGAGAAATGAGAAAAAAGATGTAATAGATAACTTGTGAGTAGGATGTCTGCGAACTTAAAGCAATGATGACACAGCATAAGCAATAATTCTCTACTGTTTCTAATTTACAGGGTCCTGTGTTCCCAAACCTGTATTAATTGACAAGCTAGAGCACTGTGCAGAACTCTGGATAGGAAATTCCTCTGACAAGAATATCACAGGTGAGTGAATGCATCTTCATATTGATGTTGGAGCCTGAGCCCCATTGGTAAGTTCATGTTGTGATGTACTGAGCAATAATATCCTTAGTTACCCTAAATCCTGTGTGGAACCTATGGAATTCTTTGTGAATGATTCAAGAATCATTTTCTTTTCCCAATCCTATGCTTGGTCTCAGGGCCTGAGCATGGTCCTTGGGTTTTCTCAAGGCTAGCTCTCTACTTCTTGAGTCATAGCACCACTTCTGGCTTTTTCTTTGTATGTAGTACCAAGGAACTGAACCAGGTCTTTGTGCATGCTAGCCCAAACCCCCGGCACCAAGAATCATAGGGTGATATAATGAATTCTATGTGGCAATAGAGTTAAAGTTAGATTTCTCTGTAGAAATCACTGTGAAACAAAATAAAATGAGAAAGCCATGAGCCCGTGGCTCATGCCTGTAATCCTAGCTACTTAGGAGGATGAGATCTGAGGATCAAGGTTCAAAGACTGACCTATCACAAAAACACCTTAGACTCTTCTCTCCAATGAACTAATAGAAAATGAGAAGTGGGGTTGAGGCTAAAGACACAGGGCAGTAGCCTTGAGCTGAAGAGCTCAGGAAGAACAGCCAGGTCTAGAATTCAAGTCCCATGACTGCAAAACAAGAAAGAAAGAAAGAAAGAAAGAAAGAAAGAAAGAAAGAAAGAAAGAAAGAAAGAAAGAAAGAGAGAAAGATATTTCATTTCTTTAAAACTAAGACTATAAATGATTGTGCAAACAAGGAATAAGTCAGGTCCTTATTCTCTGATAAGGATAATATCTTTTTGCTGGTAGGAAGAGACTGGTATTCAGAACCAGACCTTTCCACCAGAAATTGAGCCTAGTGGTAGAGTGCTTGCCTAGCATGCACAAAGACACAGGTTTGATTCCTTATTACCACATACACAGAAAAAGCCAGAAGTAATGACTTCATTGGTAGGGTTCTAGTCTTGAGAAAACCCAAGGAAAGTGGTTAGGTCCTAAGTTCAAACCCAGGAATGGAAGGAAAAAACCACAACAAAGTTTCAATCAACATAAGAAAATTAACTAGACAATGAGCTGGAGATTTTCTGGTCTTCCATGGTTCTGAGGGACAGGAGTGTTAGAAAAGGAATTTTTATAAGACTTCAAATGGAAAGAAACAGATTTCAAAATTCCCACAAATACCTAAATTGAGACTTTAGTGAGAAGTTGTAACTGAAGGGATATAGATGTAAGTCCTTACTCTCAAGAATCATTCTTGCGTGGATCAAAGGCAAACAGACATATAAACCAAACTTGTGGCCGCTGAATCTAGAAAAAATTCGTGTTCCTCACTTAATGGTTAATAAGCAAACAGCATTGAAACTGGGTAAGGTAATCCTATCTGCTACTCAGGACCTGAGACTCTTATCTGTAGTTAACTCTAGAAAACAGCAAGTGGGGATGTAGCTCAAGGATAGGGGTTATAGGCTTCTGCTGAAGTGTTCAGGGACAGGGCCGAGGCCTATGAACTACAAAAAAAAAGAAAAGAAAAGAAAAGAAAGTTTTAAAAAGATGCAAAACAGCACAATATTTAGATTATTTCTCAAAAATAAAAGAAAGGCAGCTATTCCTCAATGTATAAACAAAACAGTATTTGAAAAAAAAACAGCTGCAGGTATACTATAGGTAGTACTCAGCTTAAAACTGTAGCAATACATAGTTGGGAAATTTCAATAAATATTTCCTGTGATATAAAAAGAGAACTAAAACACAGAAAAACATTCTTGGTCATTGTAAAATATCATTTTCTTAATATGTTAGGGAGAAAAGCATATATTTCTCACAAATCAATTTCCACTTTTATATTTTAAAATATCTAACACTTAGCATGGGAAAGTAAAGTCATTACCTTTACAGTAAGTAATATTTGTATCTCATGTATGTTTGTGTCTTTTTTTCTATGACTCATTTTAGATGTCCAGGTAATGGAAAATGTGTTCAAGACCTGCCAGGAAAGTCCACATGAATGTCTTTGTGAAGTAGCAGTTGCAAGTAGTATCGAAGTGGAGGAAAACGTGAGATTAGCAACAACTTTAAATTTGAGCTCTACACATAATCCAGAGCTGATTAGTAATAACGGTAACAACTTAGGGGTGAGGACTGAGGAGTTCATTAAGTGTCAGAACATGCTTCTGTCTCCTACGCCTGATGAGCTGCATGCTGCATATACATCTCGTATGTCTCCTGTTCTTAAAAAATCCATCGGATATTCAGAGCATTTTATTCATGATTGTGACAGTCCAAAAGATCTGCAGTATCATAATTCTGTTCTCCCTGCCCAAGAAATTCTTCAGGGAGGGAGGAAAACTGCTAAATGTACTGTGTGATGAAAAATATTGTACTCCACACCGACCATCACTACACATCCGAAAATGTACACAGGAGAGACTCGTCATACATGTAGTGAATGTGAGAAATCTTTCAGTAATGAAATACGCCTTGCAATACCTCAGAGCAAATATCCTGAGATATGTGATGCGTACATCAAGGGTGAAAATTAATTTCTGAGAAGTCAGACCTGACGCTCCAACCTCGGTCTCCAAGAGAAGACAAACCTTATGAATATGAGGAACGTAATAAAATTTCTGCCCAGAATTCAGCTCTCAGCACACATCAGAGATCTCACACAGAAGAGAAATCTTATGAATGGGATAAATGTGGGAAGACTTTTAGACTGAAATCATACCTCACTTTGCACCAGAGAAGACACACAGAAGAGAAACCTTATGAATGTAACAAATGTGAAAATTCTTTCACCCAGAAGATACACCTTCGAGTTCATCAAGTAACACACACAGGAGAGAAATCTTATAAGTGTAATGAATGTGGAAAGTCTTTCCAAGGGAAGGGAAAACTTCGTGTTCATCAGAGAATACACACAGGAGTGAAACCTTATGAATGTAACCAATGTGTAAAGTCTTTCAGACAGAAATCTTCCCTCAAATTGCATCAAAGAACACACACAGGAGAGAAATTTTATGTGTGCAACAAATGTGGAAAGACCTTCAAGTGGAAGTCATATCTTGATGGGCATAATAGAACACACACAGGAGAGAAAACTTATGCATGTAGTGAATGCGGAATGTCTTCCATATGGAAGGTAAAACTTCATGTTCATCAGAGAATATACTCAGGAGAAACACCTTATGAGTGTAACATATGTGGAAAGTCCTTCACACAGAAGCCAAACCTCAACATGCATAAGACAATTCAAACAGGAGAAAAACCTTATGAATGTAACCGATGTGGAATGTCTTTCAAATGGAAGTCTTCCCTCAAATTGCATCAGAGAACACACACAGGAGAGAAACTGTACGAGTGCATCAAATGTGGTAAGACCTTCAGATGGAAGTCACATTACAGGAGGCATAACAGAATTCACACATATTAGAAACCTTAGGAATATAACCAAAGTTGAAAGTCTTTCGTGCAGTATTCACCCTTCAGGAAGCGTAAGAGAGTTCACACGTATGAGAAGCCTTAGCAATGTAATAAATAGGAAAGACTTTTTAGTCTGTGGAAGAAAACTCAGCTTGTGTCACAGAACCAACACAAGATAAAACCCTTAATGAATGTAGCAAATGTTCAGTCTTTTCCCCAGAAGGCACAAGTCAAGATTTATCACTAAACACCCACAGGATAGAATCCTATGAATAAAATGAAAGGGAAATTTTTTTGAAGAACTCATAGTTGAGTTTGCATGATACCACACAGACACAGGATAAAAATCGTATGAATACAAGAATATGAAAAATCCATCATGAACGCATGACTAAGTATAAAATAAACATAGGAGAGAAAAACCTTATGAATATTACAAATGTGGAAAGTGTTTGACCTGGAAGGCATACTTCTGTGTTCATCACAAACCTGATTCCCATAGAAGAAAAGAAAACTAAAGAATAGAACAAATGTGCAATGACTTTTAATCAGAAGTCAGTCTTCAGTACATTTCAGAACATACACAATAGAGAAATTCTGAGTAATGAAAAACATTTAGCTATATATATATAGAATCTCTGTATATGGGAGCATTAGGGTAAGTCTTCCAAACAAAGTCAACCTTCAGCAAGCATTAAGGGCACTCACAGAAGAAATAATAGCATGTAGGAAAACCTTTGTCAGAAACCTCTAAAAGCTGCCTGTGTGGCTTAATGGTAGAGTGCTAACCTATCAAGGATGTAGGCCTGGGTTAGATTCCTCAATACTACGTGAAAAGAGCAAGCCAGAAGCAGCACTGTGGTTCAAATGGTAGAGTGCTAACCTTGAGCAAAAGTAGCTCAGGCCCTGAGTTCCAGCCTAAGGACTGGAGAGAGAGAGAGAGAGAAGAGAGAGAGAGAGAGAGAGAGAGAGAGAGAGAGAGAGAGAGAGAGAGAGAGAGAGAGAGAGAGAGAGAGAGAGAGAGAGAGAGAGAAACAGGGATTTCTGAATTTTACAGAGATAGAGAAGGAGAAAGAGAAGGAGACAGAAACAAATTTCTAATCTTTACAGTCTTTCTATTTCCTTACAAATTCGTCTATGTCATTCTTTCTGACAGAAGCACAGAATTCCATTGTGTAAAAATACCATATTTGATCTACTCATCAACTGACGGGCATCTGGGTTGGTTCCATACCTTTGCTATTGTAAATAGTGCTGTGATAAATGGTATTGTTCTAGTGAATTTATTATGTCCTATCTGGACGATTGGCAAGTAGGGAAATTGCTGGATCACAGGGGAGCTCTATGTTTAGTCTTTTGGGGATACTACCATAGTGCTTTCCATAGTGGTTGAACGAGTTTGCAATCCCACCAGCAGTGTAGTAGTGATCCCCCCTGGCCACATCCCCTCCAGCATACGTTATTAGATTTCTGGATCTTGGCCATTCTAACTGGAGTGAGGAGGAAAAGGGAAAGAGGAACTGAAACATTCTCTCCTTACAGATGACATGATTCTGTATTTAAAGAACCCTATAGACTCTACTCCGAAGCTGCTTGAGCTGATATAAAATTTTGGTAAGGTAGCCGGGTATAAAATTAACCCTCAATGTCAACTGCCTTCCTATATGCCAACAAATGAGAGGAATGAGGCAAGATTCAGGATAGCAACTCATTTTGCTATCAAAGAAAATAAAATACCTAGGAATTAACTTAGAATGTAAAGCACCTTTTTGATGGAACTATAAAGCCTGGAGAAGGAAATTAACGCAGAACTGAGGAAATGCAAAAACCTATGCTCCTGCTTTAGAAGAAGAAATATTGTAAAAATGGCAATCTTGATAAGGACTATCTACAAATTCAGTGCAATATTCATCAATATCCCAATGTCATTCTTTAAAGAAACAGAAGAGGAAATCCAAAATTTCACTTGGAATAATAAAAGACCCCTTATAGTCTGTCTTCTTGCATGATACATAATGTTTAATCTCACCTTCTCCACCAAAATCTCACCTTTCTCATTGAGACATAGTGGCCCTGTTTACTAGCAGCAAAGGCTCAAACGCGCAGTTTCAGGTGTCACCACTGCCTCTGTTACTGGGTAGATCCAACTCTGTCATCGATTCTGAGGTCTGCTCTGGGAGTCTTGGTCACAAGTTGTTCTGTGGCATCTGCTGCCAGCCTGTGCCTATTTGCTTCCTTTTCTTCCAGCAGCCTACAACAGGGAATGAAGTTCAGGCGCTGAGGCTCTCCTTCATATGCAGGGCAGGATGAGCCCAACCCTCCCTCATCTTCCTCTTCCAATTTTTGGGAAAAAAATGTGCTGGCAGAAGTCCTCAGGTGTGGGGCATGGCTGATCCACACTTTTAATCGAGGCTTGTCCGGAGGCTGAGATCTGAGTATGGAAGTTCCAAGTCACCTAGAACAGGAAAGTCTGATAGATTCTTACTACCAAAAATAAAAACAGCTGGGAATCGAGTTTGGGCTCAAGTGGTAAAGGGCTAGTCTTGAGTACAAATGCTTAGTGCCCAGGCCCTGAGTTCAGGCTCCAGCACTGCCAACAACCTCACTTTAGTGAGATTTTAGCTTTATCCATGTAGGCACATCTCACTGGAATCTTTGCTGGTAGAGATAGTCTTCATAATCTTGTCTCAAGGTAAAGGTCCTCCTAGGGTAGTACACAAAAGGTGTCATGGAGAGAGGAGCCCCACTTGCTCCAGGTTTGAAGATGGCATAGGTCAAGCCAGCATGGAGTTGGCACATCAGTCTTTTTCCTAGCACCACCTACAAGTGAATATCAAATGACATTGATTGTTGTGGGCTTGTGTGATTGAAGTGCCCCATTAAGGGCAGTGTTAGCACATCCAAACTTGGATACCAGGAATGCTGAAATCTCAAAGCTAAGATATCTGTTGGCTACAGAAATGCTGGTGTGTCTGTTATTCACTAAAAGTTCAGGTGCAAAGATTCTGAAGCTGGATGCCATGTGTCTATTCCATTTAGTAAAATTATTTTAATGCACTGTATAAGTTAAAACATTTGATAAGAGTCAGGGGTAGTGAAAACATTGTTCTTGAATTCAGGTGTCTGGTAGGGTAATGGGGGGGTGTTGGTGGCTGGGACTATGAAGCTGGAGCTGCTATCAAACCATGGATCATGTTCCTCTTTGTCTGGGAGAAATGACTCCAAAGATGAAATTTGAATGGTGAGGAAAAGATGATGATGTACTCAGGAAATTTCTCCTAAACAAATGCTCATGTGGAAGTGGGATGGGGGCTGGGCATATCTGAGGCAGAGCTTAAGGGGGCTTCTCATGGCGTTGAGAACGTTCCTTGCGACTTCAGGCATGCAGCAGGGTGTTTTAGATGGCCATTGTGAGATGGATGGAATAAGACTGGAGACAAGATGAATGCTGGGATCTTGCAATGCTCTTGCATAAGTGGCTGGTGGCTCACCTGAAAGAACTAAGTATGTCTAAAAAAGAAATCAGGAATTTGTTTTGATTAGATAATACCTGTAATCCGAGGCATATTCAGGATCCTGATCTTAGTATTGTGGTTTAAAACCAACCCAGCAAAGGGAAAAATGCATGAGACTCTTACTCCCAGTTTAGAGCAAGAACAAAGATTGAAGTAGAGCTGTGGCTCAAGAGCTAGAGTGCTACTTTGAGCAAAGAATAGCTAAGAAAAAGCTCCAGGTCTTGAGTTCAAGGCCAGGAATGAAAGAAGGAAGGTAAAAAAAGGGAAGTATGTGAGGAAGGGAAATATATAAATGAAAGAGAGAAGGAACTAGAAATTTAAAACTAGAGAATATTTAAAAGTCATCAGTCCTTCTAAGAAAAGTGTTGGAGTATGGGTTCTATATGTGGTGAACTGGAAGCCCAGCAGTGACTTGTTAACCAAAGAATCACCATGGTGACCAAAGGATAGTAATGTGCATGAGCCTCTTAGCGGATGGAGTCACAGAAGAGAACCTCAGCTCCCATCCCATAGTTAGAAGTATATAGAGATGGGGAAGTTGGCATCACCTTGATGTCATTGTGTCCATGGAGACTGGAAGCCATGGCTCTGTGAAAGCACAATGTTCTGGTCACTGAGCTGAGAGGCTGAGGAGAGCCAAGTCCTGGCCATGAAGAAATCAGGGTGGCAGCAGAGCAACTCTGCTGCAGTGTGTGCCTGCTTGGCTGTTCTTATTCTGTGGTTGATCAGGCCGGAGCGGGTGATAGTAACTGTTTTGTGGTCACAAGCCCTTCACCAAGAGCTTCCTCTGGGATCCTCATAAGCTACAGGGTGGCTGGTGGTGGGATGTGTGTGGGGTAGAAGTGACAGAGGGATGGACGCATGGCAAGGTGGGTGAAGAGATGAGAGGAATGATGAGAGCCCAGTTCATTGGTTTCCAAGGTTAATGGGTGGGAGGTAGAGAGGCATGATGGAGGAAAGATGGAGGCAGGGGAAGGTGGTGACAGAGTGAGGCCATCTGTAGTGCCAGCCTGGCCATCATCTGAAGCCCATAGGCAGCTTCCTGATCCCTCACTTTGTCCTGCTCCTTGTGGAGGGAATGTCACGTGTATCCAGAGCTAGGGGTGGGGCAATGTTAGTAGCACCTGGAGAACCATTGGCCTCTACCTGGGTGAGGGGTGGTTATGGCTCCCATGCTGGGTGGCCTGATAGCTATGGAACAGATCTCTCCTTAGCTACCACAGTCAGTTGCTGCTCTCCATCTAGGGTTAGGGCACCTGCTCAGCCAGCAGGACACCCCATGCCAGGATAGAGGCCTACAATTCAGATGGCAGCACAGGGGTGAAGATGATCTCACCGTAGCCCTAGTTACATGGCTGTCCCTGCATGCAGGACAGGATGAGCTGGGGGAAGATGTTCTCTGTGTTTTTCCACAGCCTATCCCGGCCTCTTCTTGTGTCTGATTAGACCAAGAGAGTACCAGGTTCCCTCTCATAGTCCTGGTTCTTTTTCTTTTACAGGCATGAGGCTTGAACTCAGGTCCTGGGTACTGTCCCTGAGCTCTTTTGCTCAAGGTTGATGCTCTACCATTTGAACCATAGTGCCATTTCCAGCTTTTCCGTTTCATGTGGATCTCTGATATCTCCAGTGCTGTGCCTGCAGGCAGGCACTCACCCCACAGACAGAGCCACCTCTGCCGTGACTGTGACTGCCCACAACCCTCACACCCACTCCTTGCACACCCCTCGACTCCAGTTTTAGCTCCTCTTGGACTGGGTGTCCAGCCTACCCCTTCCTACACTCACAAAGGGTCTACAATTGTCTTCCCAGGGTCCTTTCTTCTGCCAGCCAGAGTACAGACTGTGCACATCTTGACGACCACAGAGCTCAAAGCCAAAGGCTGAGATGCAGAAGGGGGTGACCTAGTAGCTGCACAGGGCCCATGGATCATCCTGTGCAATCCCCAGGCTGTGACCTCCCCCACCCCCTTGGCAGGGAAGCTCCATGCCCACATCCTTATCCCTGGTCCCCTCCAATTCCATTCTCCCTTGGATTTTGCAGACTGTCTACCATCAGGATCTAAAATTCTATTCATCACTTTATGTCCTTATCACTGATTTGCTACTTTGGCAGGATCTCCCCGTGCCTGGAGAGTGGGCATGTCATGTACTCTCTGTGGAGAAGTTGCCCCAGGAGAAGAAATATGCACTTCATGTGAGTGTTGGACAGGGCAGGAGGGCTCCCTAGGATCAGAAGCCACAGGGGGGGTGCAGATGGGGGAATGCTAGGGGCCCATGGGGACAGTGGGAGTTAGGGCAGAGTTGGTTCCTTCTGCAGGGTTGACACCGCTTCACAAACCCAACAGAATGAGGTTCACATTACAGATGTCAGTGACAGTGCAGATTGCCAATGGGCGCAGGGGTCACTGTCACCCCCAGATGCTGGCTGCATGCTGGGATGCACACAGAGATGTTTTCAAGATCAGATAATGAGGATGTTGCAGGGTGTAACCATTCTTTTCAGATGGCTCTCTGCCTCTCTTGAGCTTCATCTCTATCTTCGGCTTTTTCTTGGCAGTTAACTGGAAATGAGAGTTTCATGGACTTTCCTTTCTGGACTGGCTTCAAACAGAAGCTATGCATAGTTTTCAAACCATACCCTACTGAAGAAGGGAAGCTTGATCTGTTGCTTTACTGGGTTGCACTTTGGCTCCATTTGCTATGCCTCACGGGAGGGGGCTCATCATTTGTAGACTAAGATCTCATGACCTTCAAAGCCAAATGCACCTGAAAGTTCAGGGTCCCAGCCTATGTGTTGGGCCTGGGTGAATACATTCTCTGTTATGCTGGGTCATCAACCCATGTTTTAAGCTGGAAGTAGGCAGTGCCACATTTGATAAGAACATCTGCCAGAGATTGTCACCTCATGAAAGCAAATTCTAAATTTGTATTCCATTTCCTGTGGTGGAGAAATCCCCTCCAAGTTAGACAGGCTCACATCCACCTGCAGGTCACACTCTTAATGCACCCTTGAGTGTCCTCATGGTATTGGGATCTAAGTTTGTAGGGAATGCTGGTTTAGGCCATGAATTAGCTGGACAAGTGATGACAAACGTGTTCTGGATTAATATGAGAACAATTTAAGAAGCCCTGGAGGAGCATCAACCTGACCCTCTGTGGTGCTATAAATCTGATAGGATGTTCCAGACTGAGAAACAATCACATGGCTTTGTGTTTGGCATCAGGACAAGTGAGTGCATGTCTTAGCTGTCAGCCAATACAGAGGAGGACATGAATAAGTGGGTGGAAAGCATCTGTCAGACCCCTGTCTGGGGGCAGGTGGAGAGAACATAGGAAGGTAGATACCATGGCTGTGGTGGGGCCAAAAAAAAGGGTGAAAGAGGCAAAGGAACCAGGTACTGGTAGCTCAAGACTCTCATCCTAGCTACTCAGGAGTCTGAGATCTGAGGATCACAACTCAAAGCCAGCCCAGGACAGAAACTCCATGAGACTCTTATCTGCAATAAACTACTGAATGCAAGAAGCTCAAGCGCAGTGACAGCATCCAGGCATAGCGTTCAAAACCCAGGACTGGCAGAAAAAAGTATCAAAGGACAAGAAGCTGGCCAAAAGTTGGAGGGACTCTATCTTGACAAACAATACAATGGGAAGTTGCACTCAGAAGACTTGCACAAAATCTGGAAATGCCTGAGACCTATCTATGTATGTTTCCTGTTTCTCTAAATACATATGTTTATGCATTTATATATTAGTATAGAGAGACAGATCAATACATATGACTATACATATATACATAGCCAGACACTTACGGGTGGGTGGTATACTGTGTGAGAGTTTGTGTTTGTGTTTTCTGGATGGCTATCTCTGTTTAAGAAAGATAGAAAATATGTAAATATCTTTAAAAAACTTGATAAAATATAGAGAGACATAAGCTCTTGAGGGAATCTGAAATGACAAGATTATTCACAGGCACGTTTATTCTTATGAATTCCTCAGCAAGTTTTAATTTTGTTCATTATTTTCTTTCTTTTTTTGAACCAGTGCTAAGGATTTCTCTCAGGGACCAGGTGCTGCCAATTACTAATTTGCTCATGGCTGGTACGAGAGGAACTGAGCCACAGATCCAATTTTGCCTTATTTATTCGTGCTTAACTGAAGATAAAGATTTCTATCAGTGACTTTCTCTCAGGGGCTGGATTCTAACGAGGATCCCCAGACCTCAGCCTTCTCTACAGCTACAATTAACAATATGAGAACCCAGCACTGGGTTCCAATGCACAGGGCAAGAAATTGAGTGAATCTCTCAACTCCAATTAGCTATAATAAGCTAGAAGTGAAAGACCAATACCTTTGAAGAAAATATGCTGAGGGTTATCACACAGGCCCTATGAGTAAGCCCTAAACCCTGTACACATGTGTGCATGCACACATTGGCAGATACACACACACATGCACACACACAATATCTCAGGCAATATTGTATTTTGAATTAATATCCAAAGATTAGACAACAGGATAGCAAGTAATAAAATCTGTTTTTCTTGTCTACATTGAGGGAAAGGGATAAGTCACAAGATGCAGAAGCGAAGAATTCAGAGGCAAATGCTGTGAGTGAATAACTTGTAAAAAGCACATTTCTTTTCTTTTCTTTTCTTTTCTTTTCTTTTCCTTTGTTTTTTTTCTGCCATTCCTGGGGCTTGAACTCAGGGCCTGAGCACTGCTCTTGGCTTTTCCCAAGTCTAGCCCTCTGCCACTTGAGCCACATTGCCATATGGATTTTTATATCTGTGTGATATTAAGGACTCAAACCTAGATCTTCATGGATGCTAGGCAAGCACTCTACCACTGGGCCAAACTCTAAACCCTGATAAAGTATTTACAAATAGTCATCATCGTATCAAAATATCCTTTCTTCTACAAAGAATGAACAATTATCTATGTCTGTAAGACTTTTTTTATGTCACCAATGCTTCTGTGATTTTCCCACTTGCATTTTTACAGATGACAGCACAGATATTCATCAGGAAGAAAAATAGATTAGGATACAGAAACCTAAAAACGTCCTAGTAGATTGAAGTGAAAAATATGTGCAAGATGGCCTGGGTGTTTCATCTATTTGTAGAGTGCTTGGCTACCACACAAAAAGACTCCGGTTTGATTCTGCAGTACCATACACATAGAAAACGCTGGAGTGGTGCTGTGGCTTGGTGGGACAGCTATAGCCTAAAGAAAGAATAAGAACAATGGTCAGGCTCTGAGGTCAAGTCCCAGGACTAGCAAAAAAATGTGCAAGAGGCAAAATGCAAGCTGAGAAGGCACTGTGAAGCAAAATGTCTTGTGAAGGGTAAGGGGAATAATGACAGTTAAGTTTGGATCTTACCTAAGAAAGGCTCCTTGAGCCTGAGACCAGGCTAGCACTTACGCCTAGTTAATGACTTGGGATTTGAACAAAAAGGTGTGCTGTTTACTACATCCATATGTGAGGTGGGAAGGGAGATTCAGCCTCCAGTATGTCTTTGGGGAGGTCTTGTGTGAGCAAGGAGCTTTGGTCATTGGGCCTTGAAAGGTGACCCTACCTCCCTCACAATGGAACAGAATATGGAACCCTGGTAACCAAGCCACTGTATGTGACAACCAGCTCAAGCCAGCTCCCTTGGCCTATGGCTCAGTAACCAGAAAGGTGTTGCTGTGCTGTTGCCAAAGGTCAGGAGTCTCGCATCTCAGGCATGAGAGATATGGATGTCTCACTTGAAGAAGTAGATGCTGGATAAGTGCCAAGCCAAAATTCCAGTATATCAGGCATTTCTCTAGGAAGAAAGCCAGGAAACTCCAGGGCAACTCAGATGAGGTATATTGAGAGGAAACCTATTGGAACCCATCATCCTGCCCACACACTACAACCTTCTTGTGTGCTTTCAAGTGACTATACTGAGATTAGAGTGTGTCATTTCCAATCTACTCTATTCCATTTCCTCAGTGTGAAGTGTGGTCCCATTCCTACGTTTGAAATATCCACTGTTTTGCCAACATAGTATGATGGTAAGTCAGCTCAGACACTGAATGAGCCTTGTAACCTATGGATCCTGGAGGAAGGCCTGTTGGAGATGCTGCTGACAAAGCTGATCCCTGCCTACCAGAAAGGTGATCTCTTTTATGTGTGAAACTTCCTGCACAATTTCAAATAGTGGAGGACAATGTATTAGTTGCTGGAAATTCTCTTGAAAAAGTGAGTGTTCCCCCTCCAAACCCAGGTTTGATCACCCCTCCTGACCAGGTCTTGGAGAACTTGGCTCCTCTCTGAGCCTGTTTGGTTCACTGCGGTGTTCACAGGGGAGCTAAGCATGATACAAGTGCACAAACTACTTTATTATGACTGGGACATCATGCCATTTCATTTCCCTCACAAACTACTGGAGTCTCAACCATGTGCTTCTGAGAAGTTGGATTTCAGGCATGAGTAAGTGGCTCCCAACTGCAGCCCTCACCTAGGTGACATCCTAGGAAATCCCATTTCCCAGTAAGAAATGAGGTGTCAGTACTAATAGCTGAGGCCTGTGAAATACTGGAGTCAGAGGAAAAGCTGGGGGCTGAATCACTTTTGAGCCATCAGGGAGGGATTGTGATAGCTTTGCCTGTTAGAACCTGAAAGCATTTACATTTTGGTGTGTGGTCCAGTGCTGCCACTTGAACCTGAACCCAGGTCTAAATGCCATCCCTTTGGTGTTCAAAAATTAGCACTGTACCATTTGAGTCATAGGTCAAGTTCTGGCTTTTTGCTGCCTAATTGAAGACAAGTGCCTTTAGACTTTTACTGACTAGACTGGCTTTCCACTGTGATCTTCAGAGCTCAGCCTGCTGGGTGGCTAAGATTAGAGGAATGAGCATTTAGTTCTTTATTTGGAGCATTCACTTATTGATTTATTTAGAGCATTTACTTAGTTAATTTAAGGTGCGTTTACTTTGGACAGATGCATAGAGGCCTCTCTCAGAAGCTTCTGGAAGTCGGGTGTAAAAGTCATCCTGTTCTCGAGTGTCTCTTACCCCCCTCCCAGCACATAAGTGCACATCTCTGCAGGACAGCCACAGCATTAGAGTCCTGCAAGAATGAGGCTTTGGAAGAAGGCTCAGGATGGAGAGAGAAGGCTCTCACTTTCCTTGTACCGAATGTGCCCACAGCATCATGTGTTCCATCTATACGATGTGAATGGACTTCTACCCCAGTGATTTCTACGAGTTCAAAAACTGCCTCACCCTGACACAACTCAAGCTCTATATGAGGCTCCAAATGCTGGCTTTGGACCTGCTCTTCTAAACACATACTTTTTGACCAGCTGGAGGAATGTGCGACCAGTAAGACCAAGAAAAAGTAGAAGTCCTGGTGTGGGTGCCTCAGAGCCTGTGAGTAGTAAGCCCATGTGGTCTAGATATTGGTTGGCCTGTACTTCTACAGAGCTTGGCAAAATGCCCTTTATGGGTGGTGTCAGCCAGGTAATGTCTGTCCTCTGAAAGGACTCGGGAATAAGCACTCATTAGAAAGACCCTACACCTCCTCAGTGTTCAGTCCAAACTCCAGTTCTACAGGTTCCTCCATTAGATCCTCATGGAAGTTGAGTGACACTTCAACTTGCAGAGTCCACTCAGTCCACTCTGTACCTATTTCCATTCTTAGGTTTGGGTCATCGTGGAAGAGCTTATCCTGAACTCCGGATGAAAAACCCACCAATGGAGCTGGTGACTGATGGAGACTGAGAATCATCACTGCACTCCAGAAAGCATGGGCCTTCTGTAGAAATTACCAAACAGGTTTAGAGTCCTGTGGATATACCTTTTGCTCTGAACCCCATGTGTGACACAGTTGAACCTGCAGATACTATGGAGGAAGAAAAAGAGCAGCCAGATTTCCTTCCGTTTCCTTTCACACTCCACCCAGAGTCAGTCCATCTGAGTCAGAGTAACACTCCACTTATTGTGCAAGCTGAAGGGGCACACGCTGGGCTCATGGAAAATGTCCCCATGGGAAGCAGCAAGTGTACTCTCAATACTGGATTCATTGGAGGAAAATGAATCCATCCTCACAGAATATCCAGACCCATCCATCTCACTAAAAGAGACTCAATCTCCATTTGACAAAGCAGAATCCATCCCCCTCTTAACTCAGGAAGGACATTCTGTTTCTCATGAGGAAGGAGACCCTTCTGAGGACTCTGAAGTAGAATTACTGTCTGAAAGCAACTTGGAGGCCAGTCTGGATTTAGAGCTTCCCTGTCCTCTTCCTAAAAAGACATCTCTTTATCTTGCTCTCATGATTCTTGTCAAGTATTCATTGTATTTACTTTGCTAAACATAAGAAATTAATAACTAAATTCCTTTTTTATTAGTTTTATAGCATTACTACAATTTTATGAGAAAAATTACCTAGACTGTTTATTTTAGAGTTCAAGTAATCCATTTTGATAAATATATCAACCTACATCATTTATTTGAACACATTTTAAACTATTTTTTTCAGGAATGAAAATACATATATATTTGTTGTAAATGAAATTTATGACTTGGGGGGAAGGGAAAGAGAAAAGGGGGGAGGTGGTAACAGTGTTTACTAGAAATGTACTAATTATATATGTAACAGCAATCTCTTTGTATATCACCTTGACAACAAATTTTTTGAAAAGTACAATAAGTTTAAATGTCTACTTTGGGCAGAATTTTTTTTGCCAGTACTGTGCTTAGACTCAGGACCTGAGCACGATCCTTGTTTTTGTTTTTGTTTATTCTTAAGGCGCAAGTACTATCACATGTGCCACAGCACCACTTTTATCTTTTTTTTTATCTATGTTGTGCTGAGGAATTGAACTTGGGTCTTCATTCATGCTCGGCAAGAACTCTTCCACTAGGCTTAACTTATGGCCCCAGTGGGAAGGAAGTTTTCCATAAAATATGTAGGAAATATGTACACTAAGGAAAAGCCATCAAAAATAGAAGAAAAATTATATACTTAGATAACGACATGCCAGTATGATGGCAGATCTCTGTAATTCTAGCTTCAAGAGTGGCCTATTTGGACTGATAGTTGGCTGGCTGAAGTAAAGTGCTATCCTTGAGCAAGCCCTAGGACAGTGCTCTGGCCATGAGTTGAAGCCATAGGACATGCAAAAAATAATAATTTAATGCCCGTGACTGGTGGCTCACCCTGGTAACCCTAGCTACCCTGGAGGATCGAGGTTCAAAGACGGACCAGGCATAAAAATCTGTGAGAATCTTATTTCCAAATAATCCAGAAAATTCAAAATGACAATGTGCCTCAAGTGGTAGAGCTCTTGCCTTGAGCTGAAGAGCTTAAGGTAAACATCAAGGCCCAGAGTTCAAGCCCCATGAGTGAAAAAAAGAAAAAGAAAAAGAAAGCCCTTATCTAAGGCTGGAGTGCACACTAGTGGTAGTTTGCTTGCCTAGTATGCACAAAGCCCTGTGTTCAATTACTCTGTACCACTTACACCAAAAAAAAAGCTGGAAATGATCTAAGAAGGTTGGGTTCTGAGGATCACAGTTCAAAGCCAGGCCAGACACTAAAGTCCATGAAACTGTTACTTCCACTTAATCACCAGAAAACCAGAAGTGACACTGTGGCTCAAGGTGTTTAAGGTTGTATCCTTGAGCTGAAGAGCCCAGGGACACTGCCCAGGTGCACAATTAAAGCCTTACAACCAAAAGAGAGAGAGATAGAGAGAGAGAGAGAGAGAGAGAGAGAGAGAGAGAGAGAGAGAGAAAGAGAGAAAGAGAGAGAGACAGAGAGAGACAGAGAGAGACAGAGACACAGAGAGACAGAGAGACAGAAAGAGAGACAGAGAGAGAGAGAGACAGACAGACAGGCAGACAGACAGAGACAAACAGAGACAGAGAGACAGAGACAGAGACATCAAACAGTCAGGCACTGCTGGCTGAAGCGTGTAATTCTAGCTACTATGGAGACTGAGATTGGAGAATCTTGGTTCAAAGCCCAAATCCAGCCTGGACACATATGTTTGTGAGACTTACATCACCAATTAACTACCAGAAACCAAAAATGGAGCTGTAGAGGAAGAGCGCTAGCCTTGAGCTGAAGAGCTCAGGGACAGTGTCCAGGCCCAAAGTCCAAGCACCATGACGAATCAATAATAAAAAACAGAATATAGCTAATAGTAATGATGAATAATTTTGGGCTGGGAGTTTGGCCTAGTGGTAGAGTGCTTGCCTAGCATGCACGAAGACCTGGGTTCAATTCCTCAATACCACATACATAGAAAAATGCTGGAAGTGGTGCTGAGGCTGAAGTGATAGAGCCCTAGCCTTGAGAAAATATAAGGACAGTGCTCAGTCCCTGAGTTCAAGCCCAGGACTGGCCAAATCAAAAGTAGTAGAGCACTGGCATTGAACTGAAGATCTGAGGAACAGCCCAGGCACAGAGTTCAAGCACCGCAAACAACAACAACAAAATCTATGAAATGGCAGTGGTGGTTTTAAGCTAAGCAAAAATAGAGTAGAAACTGGTAAAATACATATTTGTGTGTAAGCAAAATAGCCAGACTTATGCATTAGAACAGGATAGCAACTTGAAAAAAAATTGTGTTTTCCATCTCACTAGGTCCTGTCTCTTAATTTATTCAAGTAAGTAAAATGCTGGGTTTTATAATCATTGCTCTGAATATTAGAAAATCATAATATCTCTCATTAACCAACAAAGACCAGGAACTGGGGCTTCGTTCAAATATCACAGTATTAGGCAAGAAAAGAAAAAATTGAAGTAAGAACTTGAAATTCTTGATCCAGAACCTGCATAGTAACAGAGCAGCAGCCTGGTGATGGTACCTCACACCTATAATCTTAGCTACTCAGGAGGCTAAGATCTGAGAATCAAAGTTTAAAGCCAGCCAAAGTACCCAGTTAACTGCCAGAAAAACCAGAAGTGGCACTGTGGCTCACAGATTAAAGCACTAGCCTTGAGCTGAAGAGCTCAGGGACAGTGCCCAGGCCCAGAGTTCAAGCCCCACAATTGACAACAATCAAACAAGCAAACAAAACTCACAAAGAAGCCTGCAGACCACAGTGGTTCTGCTGAGTCTCTTCTCTATGGGGATCAGGAAACATTTCACTTTTTCTGTCTCTTCCCATCTCAACATTCATACTAAAATAAGACTGTGTTGAAAGTTTCAATTTATAAAAATGTTTTTCATGAAGCACCCTGAAATATTCATCGCTTATATCTCAATTGAAGATAGTTGATTTGGGGCTGCATTGGTAGAGTGTTAGCCTTGAGCAGAAAAGGTCAGGGATAGAGCTGAAGCACTCAGTTGAAGACCCAGTGCCAACACACAAAAGAAATTATGCACTTTATACATATTTTCTAATTTCTTAATGAATTTTTCAGTCTGGATAAATATAGGGTACATTCCTTGTTACTTAAGTAAGATTGCTCTTTTTTTCTTTTTGCCAGTCCTAGGGCTTGGACTCAGGGCCTAGACATTTTCATTGGACTCGCTTGCCCAAGGTGAGTGCTCTGCCTCTTGAGACACAGCGCCACTTCTAGCTTTTTTCTGAGTATGCGGTACCGGTGAATAGAACCTAGGTCTTCATGCATTCTAGGTGAGCACTCTACCATTAGGCTACATTCCCAGGCAGTGAGATTCCTCTTACAGTCATTGTATGTTCACAGAGTTTGATCTCACACACTGTAGGGCCCTGGTTGGCTTTGACCTGTGATCCTAAGCCCTGAGCCTTCTAAGTTGTGAGCCAGCATGATGGCTTCCATTCTTTTTTCTACAAAAATATATGTAGTTATCTAAAATATATCTATAGCTGAAAAAAATGAATCTCTCCCAAACAAATCTTCAAAGAAACAACCATCCTATTAAAAGGTGGGCTAAAGACTTAAAAGAGTATTCTCTGAAGAAAAAATTAAAATGGGCTTTAGACACATGAAGAAATGCTCATATCTCTAGCAATAAGGGAAATGAAAATCAAAACAACTTTGAGATTCCACCTGACTCCAGTCAGAATGGCCATTATCAAAAAATCTAATAAGAGATACTGGTGGGTTAGTGACCAGGGGGGATCACAATTACACTGTTGGTGTGAGTGTAAACTCATACAGCCACTAGGGAAAGCAGTGTGGTGGTTCCTCAAAAGACTGAACATAGAGCTCCCTTATGATCCAGCAAATCCACTACTTGGCATCTACGCAATTGTCCAGAAAAAAGGACATACTAAAGCCACTAGCACAATGATGCTCATTGCAGCACTATTTACCATAGCAAAGATATGTAACCAACCCAGATGCCACTCAGTAGATGACTGAATCAAGAAGATGTGGTACTTATACACAATGGAATGCTATGCTGCCATCAGAAGGAATGACATCGCCCCATTTGTAAGGAAATGGAAAGACTTGGAAAAATTCATAATAAGTGAAGCAAACCAGACCCAAAGAAACATAAGCTCAATGGTTTCCCTCATTTGTAATAATTAGTTCACATCTAGGACTCTCCTAGCAGAGGATTACAATAACTCAAAAACCTAGGATATAAGGTCATATAGGATGAGACTAAATGAAAGGATCTCTAGGATATGGGAACAAGAGCTATATCTTGTGTCATCGTTGCTCTTAATCTTGTGTGATTTTTGACCTTAATCTACTATGTTATTTCTCATCTCTTATTTTGCCCTTTGGTTAATGTCAGATTGTTACTGTATCTGATTTTTTCCCTGGCATATTGTATATATGTTTATTTGTTTATGTCCAATAGGAAAGGGAAGGGGGGAAACAAGATGTTTGGGAAGGGGAGGGGAGAGGGAACTGGGGACAAAAACATGTGGAGTGGAATAAATGTGTGAGAAATAATGCAGTGCACTACCTGTAAATGTAATCGTAACCCCTCTATACATTACCCTGAAAATAAAAAAGAGACTATAAAAATATATGTAGAAAATGAGGCTGGATGATGGAAACAACCAAATGCCCTACTACAAAAAATGTGATACACGCACACACACACACACACACACACACACACACACACACACACACACACACACACAATGGAATGATACATAGCCAACCGACAAGATAAAATAATGGCATTCTCGGGGAAGTGGATGAAAAGGAAAAAAATCATATTAAGTGAAATAAGCCAAAATCAAAGGCACATAGGCCC
Organism: Megascapheus bottae; assembly: GCF_031878675.1. NCBI lineage: Eukaryota > Metazoa > Chordata > Mammalia > Rodentia > Geomyidae > Megascapheus > Megascapheus bottae. Next base: position 134,283 of record NW_028327647.1, read on the forward strand.
AAGAGTCTCCCTCATTTGTCAAATTCAGTAGAAACCTTGGGCTCTGCTACCAGAGATTTACAATAGAACAAAATCTAGAGACATCGTGACAAATAGTATGACACTAAATGTAAGGACCTCCAAGATAAAGAAAGAAAACTCATATAATGAATGATTGTTGTCCTTAATGAACTATGTGATCTCTTATCTCTTTTGCTATCCCTTGGTTATATCATATTGTTACAATATTTCACCTTGTTTTCTGATATATTTCATATGTGCCTAATTGGTTATTTGAAATTGGATAGGAAAGGGGGAAATGAACATGAGTGGGGCTAGGGGAAAGGAAATGGGGACCATATCATTACATGGGGTATCAAAGTTTGAGAAGTAATGCACCTTCTATCTGTTGAATATAATGTAACCCTTCTATAAATTACAATAAAAATAAATACATAAAAAGAAGATCTGCACAGAAAAAAATAATAATGGCATTTTGGGGGTAGTGGATGAAATTAGAGTGAATCCTGTTGAGTGAGAAAAGTCAAGACCAAGGAACAAAAGGTACATGTTTTCCTTAATATATGGATATTAGTTTCAAACAGTAGTAGAGCGATGATTGAATAGTTGATACCCAAAGTTCTGGACATAATTTTGGAGATATAAACATAACTACATAGACATAAAAATCTAGGATAGACTATACACTCTATAGACATGTGTTTTATTATAGATTAATCTGTATCTATGACATACAAAGACTCAGCTTAATTTTTACTATATTCTAAAATTTATGTGCCAGTGATTGTATAGCGATTCCCTTCTTGAATACTTGTTGGTTAAACATGACATTTGAAATATGATGTAAAATTCAACGTTAATAAATTTTTTAAGAAAAGAGGTTAGAGGTAAATACCACTAATGTACTTGCTCTAAGTGGTACAGAAATTTTCTTAATGATTCAAGGGGTTTTATTACATCTTTATGCAATTATTTTAGTTCTGAGTGTTCTACACTCAATGATACTTCTGGAAAGATGATATAGCTGACTGTGTAGATGGTATGAAGACATACTGGCCTAAACATAGAATAAAGCATTGGTAAGTGGCTGTTAGCTGTCCAGATTCTACTGGAATATGTGGAATGAATTTATTAAGCACAATGCAGGCTCTTAGTCAGATCAGGATCAAGATTATGTGGTTCCATGAGATGAATGAGGAAAGATCAGAAAAATCTACTAAGATATCCAGATATACTTTTGAAACTAAGGTATCTGGACTCCTTTTTTTTTCTTTCTTGGTGGGGAGCTTGAACTTTGGACCTGGACAAGGTCTCTTAGTTCTTTTTCCTCAAGGCTAATGCTGTACCAGTTTTAGCCACAACTCCACTTAGTTTTTGGGTGGATAAGTGGAGAGAAGAATCTTACAGTATTTTTTGTTTTTGTTTTTTTGCTTGCCAAGGCTTTGAATCACCTTCTCCCTGGCTAGTAGAATGACAATTATGACCCTCCAGCGCCTGGCTAGTGATTTTTTGAAAATTGGACTTTCTTCCAAATCACGTAACTGGTTCCTAGCAAAGTTTTGAAGCCTGACTTAAATGTGACAGATTTTTGTCACTTGGAGACACTCTGTGCTGAACGTTAGAAATCTACCAGCTGAGTCACAGTGGCACTTCCAGTTTTTGTTTATGTGGTGCTGAGGAATGGAATCCAGGGTTTCATGCATGCTAGGCAAGCTACATTTTCAGCCCAAGGTTTTATGTTTTGTTTTTTCAGTGTTGTTGCTTCTAAGGTACTGTATGATGTTCTTTCATTTTCTTTGCTTTTCACCTCTTTTCTTCTTTTTCCCTTTAGTTTTATTCTCTGTAGTCACTGTGTTGAATTCGGGTACCCTGTGTCTTGTACATAGGTTTATGTGATTTGGGGAATGGAGAGGGTATAATAAAATGGTAAAAAAAAAAACAAAGGAAAAAGGGTGAACCAATTGAACAGTGATACTTGGAAGACACTAAACGGATATGAACTGAACAATCTGGGTGGAGTAGGGGCTGAGGGTAGGAAAACAGAGAAAAATGAGGGAGGGTATAACAATTTTCTTAAGAAATGTGTTCATTACTTATGTAACCATATGCCAACTATATATTGACTTAACAAAAAAAATTAACTTACAAAATAATTTAGCCGGGTATGGTGGCTCACACTTGTAAATGTAGCTACTCAAGAGGCTGGGATCCAAGGATAGCAGTTCAAAGTCAGCCTGGGCACTGAAGTCCATGTGACTCTTATCTCCAGTTAACCACCAGAAACCCAGAAGTGGCCCTATGGCTCAAGGGATAGGGCAGTAGTCTTGAGCTGAAAACTCAGTGACAAGACCCAGGTGCAGAATTGCAGTCCCATGACTTGAATGATGAATGATACTAGCCAGGCTCTGTGCGCTCACACTTGGAATCCTATCTACACAGAATCAGGTTTGTATCCAGCCCAAACAAATTACATGATATTCTGATTTACAGTTCATTACCAAAAATCTGGAAGTGGAGCTGTGGATCAAGTGGTAGAACACTAGCCTGAAGCAAAAAAAAAACATTTATGGACAGTTCCCAGGCCCTGGGTTCAAGTCCCAGGACTTGCATAAAACAAACAAAATGTGACGCTGAGTCCTCCATCATTTGGTGTTAAGTTCAATATTCTTGATATGCGTCTTAGAAATTAAGCCCCTAGCATATACTCTCCGCTGAAATTCTGCTTCATAGCTGATTCATAGAATTAAAGCATCATTACTATCACCTTCCAGTTAGCATAGCAGTCTACTACTGAAAATTTGAAGAAAACTTTTGAGTAATCCTAATAAATCTGTGTATCATCTGCACACACATCAAATCAGCAGCAGCTATGTTCTACTATTATTTAAATGTATTTAATCCCTTCTTGAGTTAATGAGCCTTAAATAGTAAAATATATGAAATAGTTATGAAACTAACAGTCACCATTCTTCTACCTAATATTGTAATATAAGTTTATAAATGCAAGGACTATTCTGAAGTGTGCAGAAGAGAGCTTCTAATTATAATATTCTCAAGAAGTATAGTTTCTAAGAAACATGTTGCTTGCTTTGGGAAAGCAAAGGCAAGGAAAAATGACATAAGTAAGTTCCCTATTTATCCGAAGGAAAATACTATTGGGTTTAGATCAACTTCATTCATTCCATGCTGATGAAACAAATATTTGCAATTCCTGAGGCCAATCACTTCATTGTGATGCACAATCAGCCAGCTTAGATCAATCTTCCAAAAAAGGAAAGGAACAAATGAGAAGCAATTAAGGTTTCCAAAATGAACCAGGTGGTGGTGGCAGCTCACACTTGTAATTCTATCTACTCAAGGCCTGAAATCCAAGGATCTGGATTAAGTCTGTCTGGGATGAAAATATTCCTGTCTGAAACATCATCTCTGTTATCACAGCCCAGCTGATACAATCTGCCCAACAGGTTCCAAACACCAAAGTCCATCTCCTATCTGAAATACTAGCATACGTACTCACACATAATTTCCTCTTTGGGAGATAGTTGAAACATGTACCAGAAACATTTCAATGGCTTCAGAGTGGAAGTGGAAATATATACTCACTAGAAGCCCATCTAGTAAATTTCATTCAATCATCTTTCCTCACATCATGTTAGTTAAATTGAACAATGAGTGTTTGGATCAGAAGCGATGTGTAAGAGCATACAGGTTGAAAAATTACTGTAATCCTAGCTACTCAAGATAAGCTGAGACCTCAGGATTCCAGTTCAAAATCAGCCATGCAATAAATTCCATAAGATTTTTACCTCTAATTAACCAGCAAAAAATGGAGCGTTGAAATGTGCTTAAAATGGCACAGGCCTAAGATTTGCATAAAAGTGCTAAGGGGTAGCATTCAGGATGCCCACTCTCTCCACTCCTTTTTAACATAGTACTAGAATTCCTAGGCAGTGCAATAAGGCAAGAAGCGAGCATAAAGGGGATCCAAGTAGGGAAAGAGGAAAGAAAACTATCCCTCTTTGCAGATGACATGATTCTGTATTTAAAGAATCCTATAGACTCTACTCCCAAGCTCCTTGAGCTGATTCAAAGCTTGGAAGGGTAGCAGGCCATAAAATCAACCCTCACAAATCAACTGCCTTCCTTTACGCCAACAGTGAGAGGAACGAGGCAATAATCAGGAAAGAAACTCCTTTCACAATAGCCTCAAAGAAAATAAAGTACCTAGGAATTAGCTTAACTAAGAATGTAAAGGACCATTTAGATGAAAACTTTAAAACCCTAAAAAAGGAAATTAAAGCAGAACTAAGGAAATGGAAAAACCTCCCATGCTCCTGGATTGGAAGAATCAACATTGTGAAAATGACAATCTTGCCAAGGGCTATCTACAAATTCAGTGCAATACCCATCAACATCCCAATGTCATTCTTTAAAGAAATAGAAGAGGCAATTCAAAATTTCATATGGAATAATAAAAGACCGCGTATAGCAAAAATACTTCTTAGCATAAAGAACACAGCTGGAGGAATTTCAATTCCAAACTTTGGACTCTATTACAGAGCTATAATTCTCAAAACAGCTTGGTACTGGCACAAGAACAGGCCTGAAGTCCAATGGAATAGAACTGCGGACCCAGATATTAAACCACAGACCTATGGCCACCTAATCTTTGACAAGGGAGTCAAAAAAATAGAATGGAAGAAAGATAGCCTCTTCAACAAGTTGTGCTGGCAGAACTGGTTAAACACCTGCAGAAAACTAAAGTTGGATCCTTCTTTGTCACCTTGCACTAGAATTAACCCCAAATGGATCAAAGACCTGGAGGTAAAACTGACACACTGACAAGTTTACAGGAAGGAATAGGAGATACACTAGGCCTCCTTGGCACAGGTCGAAACTTTCTTAATAAGGACCAAGAATCACAACAAATCAGAGAAAGGCTGGATAAGTGGGACTGCATTAAACTGCAGAGCTTTTGAATGGCAACGGATATAGCTAGTAAACTAATCAAGAAGCCTACAGAGTGGGAGAAGATCTTCACCAACCAAAGGACAAAGGCCTCATATCTAAAATATATCAACAACTCAAAAAATTGAATCACTCCAAAACTAACCTCCAAAGTAACACCCATCCCATTAAAAAATGGGCCAAAGACTTAAAGAGAGTCTACTCTGAAGAAGAAAAATATGGCCTATAGACACATGAAGAAATGCTCCACATCTCTGCTCATAAAAGAAATGCAAATCAAAACAAATCTAAGATTCCACCTCACTCCAGTTAGAATGGCCAGGATCAGGAAAAGGGATGACAACGGATGGTGGAGGGGATGTGGCCAGGAGGGATCACTACTACACTGTTGGGGGGAGAGCAAACTCGTTCAACCACTATGGAAAGCAGTGTGGCAGTGCCTCAAAAGGCTAAACATAGAACTCCCCTATGAACCAGCAATTCCACTACTTGGCATTTACCCAACAATCCAGAAACAAGGGCATACTAAACCCACTAGCACAACAATGTTCATTGCAGCACTATTCACCATAGCCAAGATATGGAACCAACCCAGATGTCCCTCAGTTGATGAGTGGATCAACAAGTTGTGGTATTTGTACACAATGGAATTCTATGCTGCTGTCAGAAAGAATGACATCGCCCCATTTGTTATTAAATGGAAAGACTTAGAACAAATCATATTAAGTGAAGTAAGCCAAACTCAAAGGAACTTAGGCTCAGTGGTTTCCCTCATTCGTCATAATCAGTAGAAACCTTGGGCTCTACTAGCAGAGATTTGCAATAGAGCAAAAGGCCATATATAAGGCCATATAATGTGAAGCTAATTGAAAGGACCACCAAGATATTGAAACAAAAGCCATATAATGAATGATTTTTGTCAGTAATGTACTATGTTGTCTCTCATCTGATTAGCTGTCCCTAGGTTACCCCATATTGGTATAGTATCTCACTTTGTTATCTGATATATTGAATTTATTTGTATTTGGATATTTGAAATTTGATAGGGAAGGGGGGAAAACCAAGACGGGTGGGGGGTGTGGGGTTGGAGGGAAATGGGTACCAACACATGTGAAAGGGTATCAATGTATGTGAATTAATGCACCTTCTATCTGGCAAATATCATGTAACCCTTTTACTAATTACAATAAAAAAATGAAAAAAAAGAAAGTGGTAGTGTATGGGGAGGATGATGGGGTCAAATACATTTCTTCTTAGAAATATACCTCATCTGGTTGCCCTGGATTTTCCTGGCCTTCTACTTAGAGAAAGCCTGTTATACTGGATTTGTAGCTTGGCAATGATCTAGCATGTACATCTTCGAGTAAGGCATCCAGAACTTCCATGCCTGAGACTCGAGTTTCCTCACGTTTGGCAACAGCACAGCCACATCTTTCTTCCTCCTGAGCCACAGGCCAAGTGAGCTGACTTGAGTTGGTTGTTAGTTACAGTGGCTTGGTTACCAGGGTTCCATATCCTGTTCCATTGTGAGGGAGGCAGTGTCACCTTTCAGGGCCCAATGACCAAATATCCTTGCTCACAGAAGACCTCACCAAAGACATACTGGAGGCTGAACCTCTCCTCCAATCTCACAATATACATGTGGATGTAGTAAACAGCACACCTTATTTGTGCAATCCCAATGTCTTACACTAGGCCCAACTACCAGTCTGGTCTCAGGCTGAAGGAGCATTTCTTAGGTAAGATCCAAACTTAAGGGTCAATATTGCCCTCATCCTTTACAAAACATTTGCTTCACAGTGCCTTCTATGCCTCCATTTTGCCCCTTGTAGATTTTTTTTGTTTTTGCTAGTCTTGGGACTTGACCTCAGAGTGTGAACCACAGCACCACTTGCAGCGTTTTCTATGTATGTGGTAATGAGGAATCAAACCTGAGTCTTTTTGCGTGGTACCCAAGGACTCTACCACCAGGTCAAACACACAGGGCATCTTGCCCATATTTTTCAACTCAATCTACTAGGATATTATTAGGTTTCTGTATCCTAATAATTTTTTCCTGATGATTAGCTTTGCTGTCATGTGTAAAAAATGCAAGAGGGAAAAACACAGAAGAATTAGTGAAATTTAAAAAAAAGCATTACACACATAGATAAGTGTTCATTCTTTGTAGGAGAAAGGATATTTTGATATGATGATGATGACTTCATAATTACTATGTCAGGGTTGAGAGTTTGGCATACTGGTAGAGTGCTTGCCTAGCATCCATGAAGATCTGGGTTTGATTGCTCAGTATCACAGAGATAGAAAATCTAGATGTGGCACTGTGGCTCAAGTGGCAGAGGGCTAGACTTGAGAAAACCCGAGGACAGTGCTCAGGCCCTGAATTCCAGCCCCAAGACTGGCAGAAAGATAAAAGAAAATAAAAATGCTTTTTTCGAGCTAATTCACTCACAGCATTTGCTTCTGAAATCTTTGCTTCTGCCTCTTGTGAAATACCCCTTTTCCTCAACGTAGACAAGAAAAACAGATCCATCCCATGGTCCACTGTGAGGCCACTGGTTGGGCTAAGAGCTAGTCGTGCAGCAACACATAAGTTGTATTCTAATACTTTCCAAACTTTGTACTCAAATATGCTACCTACTTACCAACTTAGGTCAGTTATCCTTATGCTATACCTTTTCTTCATGCCTACAATATTCTTACACTCCTACGTTAATCCTCTTGTACCTCCCCTGACCTCTCTCATTCTTTTTTTCTATCTCTGGACCTCTGCTCGTCTTTCAACCCTTATACTCCACGGATCTACATTTGATGGCTGTTGAGCAATATTGTATATGTAGGTGGTTAATTATTCTCTAGGCTCAGAGGGACTTAATGACAATAGAGATTGGATTGAGAGGCTTATTGTTTTGGGTATAAATCGCTTATCAGTGGTTGTATTAGACTGGTCTGTAAGTGCACAAAAAGAAAGAGTGATAATACCAATCAAAACTTGTGAACATCTAGTGTCTGCCAGCTACAGAGGTCTAGGATGGTTATATCTGAAAAACTATAATCGTATTTAGTAGTAATCTTGCTCCCATTTTCAAATGGGCAGAACAAGAAACTCAAGAAAAATGTCAAATCAAGAAACAACATCCCCCACCCAATGTAAACAGACAATGGAACAGTCACTGGCAAACCTAGAGGAGAGTCTTCCAAGTGCTACACAAATGCAATTGATAAACAACATTAATGGAAAATGTGAAAATATAAAGAAAGAGATAATGGAGGAAGCCATAGCTGAACAAGAGGAAAGCATAAACAAGGTGATAAGTGAAAAAGAAGAAGCCATAAAGGAGGCCACAATAAAGGTTTTTCAAAGAAAGATGGATGAATTCATAGAATCCACAAATAAAAACGTGACCAAACTCCAGCAAATCTCCATAGAAAATAAAGCTACTGAGCTAACCACTCAAAAGGAAATTAAGGAGATAAAGAAATCCATACATGATCAAAAACAAGGGAAGCAAGGCATCAAAAATGAGCAATTAGAAGCAAGGGAGATGAAAAATAAAGTACATAGCTTTGATAGCAGGTTAGACAATACAGAGGAGAGAATTTCCGGGACTCAAGATAATTTAGTTATTATAGAGAAAGAACAGAAAATGAGTCAATTCAAATTTAGGAAATATGAGAGAGCGCTTCAGGAGGTCTAAGATACAAATAGGATGCCTAATTTAAGGCTAGTTGGTATTGAGGAGGGCGTGGAGAAAGAGGTCAATGGTATTGGAAATATACTTCAGGGAATCATCTCAGAGATTTTCCCAAATATCCAGAAGGGCAGGCCCATCCAGATACGAGAAGCTTTTAGAACCCCAAACAGACCTGACCAGAAAAGAACATCCCACCGCCAGATTGTGATCCGAACTGGATCAATAGAAACGAAAGGAAAGATCCTAAAGGCAGCCAGGGAAAAGGGATCAGACAAAGAAGGTTACTACATACTACTAAAGGGATCTTTCCTCCAGGAAGACATAACGATCCTAAATATTTACACACCCAATCCCGGAGCTCCAAGCTTCATCAAGCAAACTTTACTCACACTGAAACCATACATAGATCGAAATACAGTGATTGTTGGTGAGTTTAACACACCACTCTCACCTATGGACAGATCAACAAGGCAAAAACTCAACAGAGAATCCTTAGAACTGAACCACGATATGGACCAACTAGATCTAACAGACATCTGCAGAATATTCCACCCAGTAAGAAAACAATATACGTGTTTCTCAGCAGCACATGGAACATTTTCCAAAATAGACCACATCTTAGGCCATAAAACAAAACTGGACAGATTCAGAAACACTGAAATTATTCCATGCACACTCTCAGAGCATAAAGGCATCAAATTGGAACTAAACACACATCTCCACCAACGAAAACCCTGTAACTCATGGAGACTGAACAACACATTGTTGAATCCAAAACAATGGGTAATCGAAGAGATCAGAACAGATATCCTACTGTTTATGAAATTTAACAATAAGGAGCACACAAATATCAACTCCTTAGGGACACAACAAAGGCAGTACTCAGAGGAAAATTTATAGCGCTGAGTGCCTACAACAGCAAGTTGGAAAAATGGCAAACCAACTAGTTAATGTCTCACCTTTACCTCCTGGAAAAAGAGCAACAAACCAACCCTAAACCCATTAGGAGAAAGCAAATTATTAAAATCAAAGCAGAATTAAATGATTTCGAATAAAAAAAACTATAGAAAGAATCAACAAAACAAGGAGTTGGTTCTTTGAAAAAATTAACGAAATTGACAAGCCCTTAGCAAATCTTACCAAAAAAAGAAGAGAGCATATCGAAATAAACAAAATCGCAGATGAAAATGGTAATATCATGACAGAAATTACCAAGATCCAGAATATCATGAGGGAATACTTCTCAAACCTTTACGCCAACAAATTTGAGAATCTAGAAGAAATGGAGGAATTCCTAGACAATATTAACATACCCACACTGAACCAAGAAGAGCTAAGCCAACTCAACAGGCCTATTTCAAGCTCTGAAATAGAAATGGAAATTAGACAACTTCCACTTAAAAAGAGCCCAGGGCCAGATGGATTCACAGCTGAATTCTATAAGGTCTTCAAAGCAGAGCTCACACCAATACTCCTCAAGCTCTTCAACGAAATTGAAAATGAAGGTTCTTTACCAAACTCATTCTGTGAAGCCAGTATATCCCTCATCCCCAAACCAGACAGAGATTCATCAAAGAAAGAGAACTATAGACCAATTTCTTTGATGAACATCGATGCAAAACTTCTCAACAAAATACTGGCAAACTGTCTATAACAACTCATCAAAAAAATTATACAATATGATCATACTGGATTCATCACAGGGAGGCAAAGCTGGTTCAACATACACAAATCAATTAATATAATTCGACAAATCAACAGGAGCAAGGACAAAAATCACATGATTGTCTCAATAGATGCGGAAAAGGCATTTGACAAGATCCAAAACCCCTTTATGTTAAAAGATGTGGAGAAACTAGGAATCCATTGAACATTTCTCAATGTAATAAAGGCTGTGTATGAGAAAACCACTGCTAGTATTATACTTAATGGTGAAAATCTAAAGCCATTCCCTCTAAAATCAGGAATAAGACAAGGATGCCCACTCTCTCCACTCCTTTTTAACATAGTACTACAATTCCTAGGCAGTGCAAAAAGGCAAGAAGCAAGCATAAAGGGGATCCAAGTAGGGAAAGAGGAAATAAAACTATCCCTCTTTGCAGATGACATGATTCTGTATTTAAAGAATCCTATAGACTCTACTCCCAAGCTCCTTGAGCTGATTCAAAGCTTTGGAAGTGTAGCAGGCCATAAAATCAACCCTCACAAATCAACTGCCTTCCTTTACGCCAACAGTGAGAGGAACGAGGCAATAATCAGGAAAGAAACTCCTTTCACAATAGCCTCAAAGAAAATAAAGTACCTAGGAATTAGCTTAACTAAGAATGTAAAGGACCGTTTAGATGAAAACTTTAAAACCCTAAAAAGGAAATTAAAGCAGAACTAAGGAAATGGAAAAAACTCCCATGCTCCTGGATTGGAAGAATCAATATTGTGAAAATGACAATCTTGCCCAGGGCTATCTACAAATTCAATGCAATACCCGTCAACATCCCAATGTCATTCTTTAAAGAAATAGAAGAGGCAATTCAAAATTTCATATGGAATAATAAATGACCCCGTATAGCAAAAACACTTCTTAGCAGAAAGAACAGCGCTGGAGGAATTTCAATTCCAAACTTTAGACCCTATTACAGAGCTATAATTCTCAAAACAGCTTGGTACTGGCAAGGGGATGAATCTACCTGAAAGATTTCTTATTCCTCCTCTTTTTACCCCTTTTTCTTCCCCCTTCTTCTTCTTCTTCCTCTTACCCCTTTTTCTACCCCCTTCTCTTCTTCTTCTTTTTCTTCTTCTTCCTCTTCTTCTTCTTCTTCTTCTTCTTCTTCTTCTTCTTCTTCTTCTTCTTCTTCTTCTTCTTCTTCTTCTTCTTCTTCTTCTTGTTCTATAATGGGCATGACTCTTGGACAGTGTTTGCTCAAGGCTAGCACTTTGCTACTTGAGCCACAGCATCCCTTTGGACTATTTCTGCAAAGGAATGGCCCCAGGGCTTCCTGCAGGCCAGGCAATCACTCTACCAGTAGGCAATTGTCCCCGCCCCCAGGTCTGCCTTTGGAACTGCAAGCCTCACATCTCAGCCTCCCGACTAGCTGGGATTACAAGGGAGATCCACTGGGCCCAACCAGGCCAGGTCATCTTCCCACTCATTAGAAGTTGGAAGAGAATCCGCATTCACATATAAAAACATGATAAGGGTCGCCCTAAATTTCAAAACACACCAGGAGATGTACCCAGGAAGTTCAATGACCAGGTAGTTCCCAGACTTGTAACCCCATAGGGCATAAAGTGTCTAAAGAACTGATTCAGTTGCGATTTACTGATAGAACAGAGTGCTGCAGAAAGAGCCAGCCTTTCAGAAGGCATGGACTCAGCAGAATACTGTTGATCCATTTTGTCACTTTGGAATATGATCTGGCCCTCCCTATCCCGCAGTGGCAGAGGGTTCTTCTCCAGAATCTCCAGAGAACTGCTGAGAGTGAGATCACAGAGATGTTATCTGTTGGGGTGTTCCCCAATATTGGGGTCGTTGATCAAAGGAACCAGACTGACAGAAAGCCAAAGTTAAGCAAAGTTTTATTTCACACCAAGCACGGAGAATGTCCCTGACCGGTCAGGGCCAACTCTGTGAAGAGAGAGCGACCCCTCCCGGCCTCACAGGCTAAGTTCTATAGGGCAAAAACCACAACCCCCAAGTTTATTACAGCTTCGCATCTGCTAGAGGCTGACTGGTTACAAACAGCACAGTTACACATGTACTCCTGCTGACTGGACGTCTCCACCTGACCTGTCCCAACCTTGTGACTGAGCCTCGTGTTTGGAAATGGACTGGTTTAGGGGACTGTTTGCAAGTCGTTTTCCATGTCTTCACGCTCCGTTCGCACTGAACTTAATCCAGTAGTCTCGTTTTGTGTTTCATGTTTTTAAACAAGGTGTGGTTGTCCTTCCTTTGCATCCATAACAAATTGGTCGTTCAGTCCAGATGGAGTTGCACAGGCTGGATGAAGTCACTCGGGCTCAACACTGAACCTTACACCAAAAAATACTGGTCCTTAAAATGTCGGCAGATCCAGCAGAAGCAGGGGCAACATGTGCACCACAACACAGTTCAAAGAGAAGTCAGCAGTGTCCCAGGATCCGTCACGGTGTGGCGTTTTCTGGGCACTAGTGAGACCCATATGACTTTCACAGCTTCTGATACCAGTAATGGAGACGGGGAAAACTCCCCTCCGGGTCCATGCATACCATTCTGAGGAGTTTCCTGGCAGCTCCAATGCCATTGGCCTGCGGGAAACACCAGTACTTCTACCTAATTTCATTATGTATGTTTCCTTCTCCATGGCATACACTTTATTTTCTGGAGAAGTAAATGAATGTCCATACGTGATGATCTCAGTGAATTTTTCCATTGAAATATATAGAGGGGTTACAGTTATATTAGCCAGATAGTAGGTGCTTACAACTCCCACATTGGCACCCCTTTTCAGATTTCTGTTCCCATTTCCCTCCCCCCCCTTAATTTATTGCTTCATCATTTACATGTATAAGTTTACTGATGTTCCATCTATTCTTTTCACAGAGACATGGAGCTGCCTTAATCCAATTCCTACTTCCTTATTGCCCTTCCTATGTCTACTGCCCATCTGGTACGTTTCCTACTCCTCCCCATGGGAGAGTTGCACCTCCTAAATGGAGAACTTAGCAAGCTCCCAGTGTCTCAGGCCTGTAACCCAAGCTACTCAGGAGGTTCAGATTTGGGGATTGCCCTTCAAAGGTGGCATGGGCCGGGCGAGGTGGCTCAAGCCTACAACACGACCTACCCAGGAGGCTGAGATCTGAGCTTCCAAGCTAGCTGGGAACAAGAGGACTTGGGACTCTTAGCTCCAACTAATCAGTAGACAACAGGAAGCGGGGCTTGGCACCTAGCTAGGGAGGTAGCCTTGAGCTGAAGGGCTCAGGGACAGTACACAGGCCCAGGCGAAGGGCCGTGGCCTTTAGCTGAAGAGCTCAGGGACAGCACCCAGGCCGAATTCAAGCCCCTTTATCCAACCCACAGGCCCCTCTCCCCAGAACAACAACAACAACAACAACAACAACAACAACAACAACAACAACTAGAAGGCAGCATGGGTGGGCAGGTTCATGGGATTCTTCTGTCCTCCAGACCGCAAGGCCCTACATGTGGATCTTTGGCTCAGGTCATTCCCCACTCGTCTGGAGGTCATCTTGGGAAAGTGTGAAACCTCAAGATCCACAGACAGGACCAGCACCAAATTACAAACCCGAGAAAGAACCCGGAGAATTTAGGAGAGCACCAAAACACAGGCCTTTCCTCGCTTGTTCCTTCCCTTCTTCGACCGAGCTCTAGAGTCCTCACGAGGAAGTCGGCCAGCATTTCCGGACAGCTGACCTGTGATACTTTGGCAAAGCTTTGGGGGTAAAGAATCTTCCTTCTCAGAATGGTTTTCTCTCCTTTGATCCCTGTGTTTGGATGGGTGAATCAGGACTAGATTGGGATCCTGTGTGAACTCTATTTTCCTCAGGTTGAGCTGAGTCTTTGGCCGGTGTTGGTCCCTGAAGACCTTCCACTGGTCTAGGAAGATTTCTTTCAGTGCTGTACTTTCCACATGTGCTGGTGACTCGACAAGTTCACGAGGAGTGTCCTTTTTCAGGTGAAGATGGTGGGTGCTTCTCTGCTTTCCACGGGTCTCGGGGGCCGTTGGGTCCCCGCCTGGCCACAGGGACTCACAGTTTCCCTTCTCGTGACTGCCCTCTTGGCTATAAAAGAGGACGTAGGCTGGCTGACTCAACACCGAGGAAACAGCACAGGTGCTGACCTTCGCATCATCCATTTTATACCACTGGCCATTCCCAGCTTTGATGTAAGAGAAATAATGTCCACTGTGACTGCTCCACCCAGCGTGAACCAGCACGGCGTACAGGTCGTACACAAGCGGTCCCTCCCTTGGCTGAGACATGTATGGCTGCATATCAGGTCTCTGAGGAAACCGCACTAGCCCATCCACTTTGTCCCCCGTCAAAGGAGAAAATCTTTTCAGGACGAGGATGAGGACCTTGGAGGCACTGTGCAGAGTCAAGGTCTTGGAAGCAGACACTTTGTGCAGACAAACCCCACAGTGATAGGCGTCTTCCCCGGCCAGCTCTTCCGGCTCGACGAGTCTGGCCAAAGCCTGCTCAACACTCTGAGCTCCCGCGATATCCAGCGTGATGTCCAGATAAGGGTCAAAGGTGTCAGAAGTGCTCTGGCACTGGAAACACGTGATTTGGGACCTCCAGGACCCTCCAAAGATTTCCCGGATGAGGCCAGGCTCCCGACCGGCAAGATCCAAGCCCATACCACAAGACTGATGTGATTTCTCCATGGACTCCAAGATGAACATGAGAAACTCATGGGCATCTTCCTGCTTGTGCATGTGGAAGCCAGCTCCGAGGGCACAGAGGGCTGAATGATGGCCCCGGAGTGCTGGAAAGCCCTTTCCAGGTGAGCTTGCATCACACACATCATGCAGGTTGTCTTCTGGCAAGCCATCTGGGAGGTCCTAAGGGCCAGCATGTGGCTGGCAAGTGGGCCTGTGTGAGTCAGACACTGCAGAGCGGCATTCATGTAGCAAGCGTTGCCTGTGTTCTTGAGGCCGGCAGCAACCGTGCGAGGTGGCTCCCAGCTCTGATGAATGTGCTGTCTAGGACCCAGGGCTGGCTGGAGAGGAGACATATCCTTCGCAAGGTTTGGACCTTTCCCAGGTGACCCGGGGGAACCTCGGGGGAGAGGAGACCACGAAGACATTTTAGAATTCACAAGGGCAAAAGGAGGAGAATCCAAGCCTCTTGCTTCTTTCCTACCTTTCTCGTGCTTTGGAAGAATGGAGCTGACAAAATTCCCAAGGGAGAGCCCAAAAGTGGTCACTAAAGGGACCGATGGAAATCCCACTGGGAGGGCAGTGCTCCACCACACGCAGAAGGGGGTAAAATCACTGCTTGGGGATCCCTCAGAGTAGCGTTCTCTATGGGGGAGAAGGAAGACAATACCTTTCACTAGCATCCTAACCATTTCCCACGAGATACAGGGGAACTCTGGAATTCCTCAAGCCTGAAACCCAGCCCGAGAGGTCAGGAGAAAGAAGCAAGGAAAAAGAGGGAAAATACAAAGGGCCTAGAAAACATTTTTTTTTTAGCAGGGTCCATTCCTCTCCAGTGTGGAAGGAATAATGTCAGCTGCAGAGTTGTTGAATGACAGGTGGAAGCACGGAGCAGTCTCATAAAGTTTTCCAAGGGATGCAAGAAACACTCACCTTACAAATTCAGGCCCACAGTAACCAACGCTCCAGGAGAAAGGGGCTCCTCGAGTACCCCTCCAGGAATCAGCAGGAAACGATGTTTCCTACTCAGCAGTAGCTGCCCAGTGGTCATTCTTCCATTCCAATCCGGCTTTTATTCTGATTCAGGCCCTAATACCATGCCTTCTCTTTATGATTGGCTGATGGGCCCCACCCTAAATTCCACACACCTGTGCCTCCTTGCAGTCGGGATGGGCTCGTGGTGCCCTGTCCTTTCAGTGAGCAACAATGCTCAAGCTGAAGCTGTTTCCACTCTGTAGTGTATGAGCAGGTGGGATGCACTGAGAATTGGTTCATTGCTAAGTAAGGGACACATTTTACTTGGATCCCAGTCATGACATTTCTAAACTTGAGAAAAGGAGGAACTTGAAGACCAGCCGAGGCTGGGGGCGGGGTTGGGGGGAGGGGATGAATCTACCTGAAAGATTTCTTATTCCTCCTCTTCTTACCCCTTTTTCTTCCCCCTTCTTCTTCTTCTTCCTCTTACCCCTTTTTCTTCCCCCTTCTTCTTATTCTTCCTCTTCTTCTTCTTCTTCTTCTTCCTCTTCTTCCTCTTCTTCTTCTTCTTCTTCTTCTTCTTCTTCTTCTTCTTCTTCTTCTTCTTCTTCTTCTTCTTCTTCTTGTTCTATAATGGGCATGACTCTTGGACATAGTTTGCTCAAGGCTAGCACTTTGCTACTTGAGCCACAGCATCCCTTTGGACTATTTCTGCAAAGGAATGGCCCCAGGGCTTCCTGCAGGCCAGGCAATCACTCTACCAGTAGGCAACCGTCCCCGCCCCCAGGTCTGCCTTTGGAACTGCAAGCCTCACATCTCAGCCTCCCGACTAGCTGGGATTACAAGGGAGATCCACTGGGCCCAACCAGGCCAGGTCATCTTCCCACTCATTAGAAGTTGGAAGAGAATCCGCATTCACATAAAAAACATGATAAGGGTCGCCCTAAATTTCAAAACACACCAGGAGATGTACCCAGGAAGTTCACTGACCAGGTAGTTCCCAGACTTGTAACCCCATAAGGCGTAAAGTGTCTAAAGAACTGATTCAGTTGCGATTTACTGATAGAACAGAGTGCTGCAGAAAGAGCCAGCCTTTCAGAAGGCATGGACTCAGCAGAATACTGTTGATCCATTTTGTCACTTTGGAATATGATCTGGCCCTCCCTATCCCGCAGTGGCAGAGGGTTCTTCTCCAGAAACTCCAGAGAACTGCTGAGAGTGAGATCACAGAGACGTTATCTGTTGGGGTGTTCCCCAATATTGGGGTCGTTGATCAAAGGAACCAGACTGACAGAAAGCCAAAGTTAAGCAAAGTTTTATTTCACACCAAGCACGGAGAATGTCACTGACCGGTCAGGGCCAACTCTGTGAAGAGAGAGCGACCCCTCCCGGCCTCACAGGCTAAGTTCTATAGGGCAAAAACCACAACCCCCAAGTTTATTACAGCTTCGCATCTGCTAGAGGCTGACTGGTTACAAACAGCACAGTTACACATGTACTCCTGCTGACTGGACGTCTCCACCTGACCTGTCCCAACCTTGTGACTGAGCCTCGTGTTTGGAAATGGACTGGTTTAGGGGACTGTTTGCAAGTCGTTTTCCGTGTCTACACGCTCCGTTCGCACTGAACTTAATCCAGTAGTCTCGTTTGGGGTTTCATGTTTATAAGCAAGGTGTGGTTGTCCTTCCTTTGCATCCATAACAAATTGGTCGTTCAGTCCAGATGGAGTTGCACAGGCTGGATGAAGTCACTCGGGCTCAACACTGAACCTTACACCAAAAAATACTGGTCCTTAAAATGTCGGCAGATCCAGCAGAAGCGGGGGCAACATGTGCACCACAACACAGTTCAAAGAGAAGTCAGCAGTGTCCCAGGATCCGTCACGGTGTGGCGTTTTCTGGGCACTAGTGAGACCCATATGACTTTCACAGCTTCTGATACCAGTAATGGAGACGGGGAAAACTCCCCTCCGGGTCCATGCATACCATTCTGAGGAGTTTCCTGGCAGCTCCAATGCCATTGGCCTGCGGGAAACACCAGTACTTCTACCTAATTTCATTATGTATGTTTCCTTCTCCATGGCATACACTTTATTTTCTGGAGAAGTAAATGAATGTCCATACGTGATGATCTCAGTGAATTTTTCCATTGAAATATATAGAGGGGTTACAGTTATATTAGCCAGATAGTAGGTGCTTACAGCTCCCACATCGGCATCAATTTTCAGATTTCTGTTCCCATTTCCCTCCCCCCCTTAATTTATTGCTTCATCATTTACATGTATAAGTTTACTGGTGTTCCATCTATTCTTTTCGCAGAGACATGGAGCTGCCTTAATCCAATTCCTACTTCCTTATTGCCCTTCCTATGTCTACTGCCCATCTGGTACGTTTCCTACTCCTCCCCATGGGATTGTTGCACCTCCTAAATGGAGATCTTAGCAAGATCCCAGTGTCTCAGGCCTGTAACCCAAGCTACCCAGGAGGTTCAGATTTGGGGATTGCCCTTCGAAGGCGGCATGGGCTGGGCGCGGTGGCTCAAGCCTACAACACGACCTTCCCAGGAGGCTGAGATCTGAGCTTCCAAGCTAGCTGGGAACAAGAGGACTTGGGACTCTTAGCTCCAACTAATCAGTAGACAACAGGAAGCGGGGCTTGGCACCTAGCTAGGGAGGTAGCCTTGAGCTGAAGGGCTCAGGGACAGTAGCCAGGCCCAGGCGAAGGGCCGTGGCCTTTAGCTGAAGAGCTCAGGGACAGCACCCAGGCTGAGTTCAAGCCCCTTTATCCAACCCACAGGCCCCTCTCCCCAGAACAACAACAACAACAACAACAACAACAACAACAACAACAACAACAACTAGAAGGCAGCATGGGTGGGCAGGTTCATGGGATTCTTCTGTCCTCCAGACCGCAAGGCCCTACATGTGGATCTTTGGCTCAGGTCATTCCCCACTCGTCTGGAGGTCATCTCGGGAAAGTGTGAAACCTCAAGATCCACAGACAGGACCAGCACCAAATTACAAACCCGAGAAAGAACCCGGCGAATTTAGGAGAGCACCAAAACACAGGCCTTTCCTCGCTTGTTCCTTCCCTTCTTCGATCGAGCTCTAGAGTCCTCACGAGGAAGTCGGCCAGCATTTCCGGACAGCTGACCTGTGATACTCTGGCAAAGCTTTGGGGGTAAAGAATCTTCCTTCTCAGAATGGTTTTCTCTCCCGTGATCCCTGTGTTTGGATGGGTGAATCAGGACTAGATTGGGATCCTGTGTGAACTCTATTTTCCTCAGGTTGAGCTGAGTCTTTGGCCGGTGTTGGTCCCTGAAGACCTTCCACTGGTCTAGGGAGATTTCTTTCAGTGCTGTACTTTCCACATGTGCTGGTGACTCGACAAGTTCGCGAGGAGTGTCCTTTTTCAGGTGAAGATGGTGGGTGCTTCTCTGCTTTCCACGGGTCTCGGGGGCCGTTGGGTCCCCGCCTGGCCACAGGGACTCACCGTTTCCCTTCTCGTGACTGCCCTCTTGGCTATAAAAGAGGACGTAGGCTGGCTGACTCAACACCGAGGAAACAGCACAGGTGCTGACCTTCGCATCATCCATTTTATACCACTGGCCATTCCCAGCTTTGATGTAAGAGAAATAATGTCCACTGTGACTGCTCCACCCAGCGTGAACCAGCACGGCGTACAGGTCGTACACAAGCGGTCCCTCCCTTGGCTGAGACATGTATGGCTGCATATCAGGTCTCTGAGGAAACCGCACTAGCCCATCCACTTTGTCCCCCGTCAAAGGAGAAAATCTTTTCAGGACGAGGATGAGGACCTTGGAGGCACTGTGCAGAGTCAAGGTCTTGGAAGCAGACACTTTGTGCAGACAAACCCCACAGTGATAGGCGTCTTCCCCGGCCAGCTCTTCCGGCTCGACGAGTCTGGCCAAAGCCTGCTCAACACTCTGAGCTCCCGCGATATCCAGCGTGATGTCCAGATAAGGGTCAAAGGTGTCAGAAGTGCTCTGGCACTGGAAACACGTGATTTGGGACCTCCAGGACCCTCCAAAGATTTCCCGGATGAGGCCAGGCTCCCGACCGGCAAGATCCAAGCCCATACCACAAGACTGATGTGATTTCTCCATGGACTCCAAGATGAACATGAGAAACTCATGGGCATCTTCCTGCTTGTGCACGTGGAAGCCAGCTCCGAGGGCACAGAGGGCTGAATGATGGCCCCGGAGTGCTGGAAAGCCCTTTCCAGGTGAGCTTGCATCACACACATCATGCAGGTTGTCTTCTGGCAAGCCATCTGGGAGGTCCTAAGGGCCAGCATGTGGCTGGCAAGTGGGCCTGTGTGAGTCAGACACTGCAGAGTGGCATTCAAGTAGCAAGCGTTGCCTGTGTTCTTGAGGCCGGCAGCAACCGTGCGAGGTGGCTCCCAGCTCTGAGGAATGTGCTCTCTAGGACCCAGGGCTGGCTGGAGAGGAGACATATCCTTCGCAAGGCTTGGATCTTTCCCAGGTGACCCGGGGGAACCTCGGGGGAGAGGAGACCACGAAGACATTTTAGAATTCACAAGGGCAAAAGGAGGAGAATCCAAGCCTCTTGCTTCTTTCCTACCTTTCTCGTGCTTTGGAAGAATGGAGCTGACAAAATTCCCAAGGGAGAGCCCAAAAGTGGTCACTAAAGGGACCGATGGAAATCCCACTGGGAGGGCAGTGCTCCACCACACGCAGAAGGGGGTAAAATCACTGCTTGGGGATCCCTCAGAGTAGCGTTCTCTATGGGGGAGAAGGAAGACAATACCTTTCACTAGCATCCTAACCATTTCCCACGAGATACAGGGGAACTCTGGAATTCCTCAAGCCTGAAACCCAGCCCGAGAGGTCAGGAGAAAGAAGCAAGGAAAAAGAGGGAAAATACAAAGGGCCTAGAAAACATTTTTTTTTTTAGCAGGGTCCATTCCTCTCCAGTGTGGAAGGAATAATGTCAGCTGCAGAGTTGTTGAATGACAGGTGGAAGCACGGAGCAGTCTCATAAAGTTTTCCAAGGGATGCAAGAAACACTCACCTTACAAATTCAGGCCCACAGTAACCAACGCTCCAGGAGAAAGGGGCTCCTCGAGTACCCCTCCAGGAATCAGCAGGAAACGATGTTTCCTACTCAGCAGTAGCTGCCCAGTGGTCATTCTTCCATTCCAATCCGGCTTTTATTCTGATTCAGGCCCTAATACCATGCCTTCTCTTTATGATTGGCTGATGGGCCCCACCCTAAATTCCACACACCTGTGCCTCCTTGCAGTCGGGATGGGCTCGTGGTGCCCTGTCCTTTCAGTGAGCAACAATGCTCAAGCTGAAGCTGTTTCCACTCTGTAGTGTATGAGCAGGTGGGATGCACTGAGAATTGGTTCATTGCTAAGTAAGGGACGCATTTTACTTGGATCCCAGTCATGACATTTCTAAACTTGAGAAAAGGAGGAACTTGAAGACCAGCCGAGGCTGGGGGCGGGGTTGGGGGGAGGGGATGAATCTACCTGAAAGATTTCTTATTCCTCCTCTTCTTACCCCTTTTTCTTCCCCCTTCTTCCCCCTTCTTCTTCTTCTTCTTCTTACCCCTTTTTCTTCCCCCTTATTCTTCTTCTTCCTCTTATTCTTCTTCTTCCTCTTCTTCCTCTTCTTCTTCTTCTTCTTCTTCTTCTTCTTCTTCTTCTTCTTCTTCTTCTTCTTTTCTTCTTCTTCTTCTTGTTCTATAATGGGCATGACTCTTGGACAGTGTTTGCTCAAGGCTAGCACTTTGCTACTTGAGCCACAGCATCCCTTCGGACTATTTCTGCAAAGGAATGGCCCCAGGGCTTCCTGCAGGCCAGGCAATCACTCTACCAGTAGGCAACCATCCCCGCTCCCAGGTCTGCCTTTGGAACTGCAAGCCTCACATCTCAGCCACCCAACTAGCTGGGATTACAAGGGAGATCCACTGGGCCCAACCCGGCCAGGTCATCTTCCCACTCATTAGAAGTTGGAAGAGAATCCGCATTCACATATAAAAACATGAGAAGGGTCGCCCTAAATTTCAAAACACACCAGGAGATGTACCCAGGAAGTTCACTGACCAGGTAGTTCCCAGACTTGTAACCCCATAGGGCGTAAAGTGTCTAAAGAACTGATTCAGTTGCGATTTACTGATAGAACAGAGTGCTGCAGAAAGAGCCAGCCTTTCAGAAGGCATGGACTCAGCAGAATACTGTTGATCCATTTTGTCACTTTGGAATATGATCTGGCCCTCCCTATCCCGCAGTGGCAGAGGGTTCTTCTCCAGAAACTCCAGAGAACTGCTGAGAGTGAGATCACAGAGATGTTATCTGTTGGGGTGTTCCCCAATATTGGGGTCGTTGATCAAAGGAACCAGACTGACAGAAAGCCAAAGTTAAGCAAAGTTTTATTTCACACCAAGCACGGAGAATGTCACTGACCGGTCAGGGCCAACTCTGTGAAGAGAGAGCGACCCCTCCCGGCCTCACAGGCTAAGTTCTATAGGGCAAAAACCACAACCCCCAAGTTTCTTACAGCTTCGCATCTGCTAGAGGCTGACTGGTTACAAACAGCACAGTTACACATGTACTCCTGCTGACTGGACGTCTCCACCTGACCTGTCCCAACCTTGTGACTGAGCCTCGTGTTTGGAAATGGACTGGTTTAGGGGACTGTTTGCAAGTCGTTTTCCGTGTCTACACGCTCCGTTCGCACTGAACTTAATCCAGTAGTCTCGTTTGGGGTTTCATGTTTATAAGCAAGGTGTGGTTGTCCTTCCTTTGCATCCATAACAAATTGGTCGTTCAGTCCAGATGGAGTTGCACAGGCTGGATGAAGTCACTCGGGCTCAACACTGAACCTTACACCAAAAAATACTGGTCCTTAAAATGTCGGCAGATCCAGCAGAAGCGGGGGCAACATGTGCACCACAACACAGTTCAAAGAGAAGTCAGCAGTGTCCCAGGATCCGTCACGGTGTGGCGTTTTCTGGGCACTAGTGAGACCCATATGACTTTCACAGCTTCTGATACCAGTAATGGAGACGGGGAAAACTCCCCTCCGGGTCCATGCATACCATTCTGAGGAGTTTCCTGGCAGCTCCAATGCCATTGGCCTGCGGGAAACACCAGTACTTCTACCTAATTTCATTATGTATGTTTCCTTCTCCATGGCATACACTTTATTTTCTGGAGAAGTAAATGAATGTCCATACGTGATGATCTCAGTGAATTTTTCCATTGAAATATATAGAGGGGTTACAGTTATATTAGCCAGATAGTAGGTGCTTACAACTCCCACATCGGCATCAATTTTCAGATTTCTGTTCCCATTTCCCTCCCCCCCTTAATTTATTGCTTCATCATTTACATGTATAAGTTTACTGGTGTTCCATCTATTCTTTTCGCAGAGACATGGAGCTGCCTTAATCCAATTCCTACTTCCTTATTGCCCTTCCTATGTCTACTGCCCATCTGGTACGTTTCCTACTCCTCCCCATGGGATTGTTGCACCTCCTAAATGGAGATCTTAGCAAGCTCCCAGTGTCTCAGGCCTGTAACCCAAGCTACCCAGGAGGTTCAGATTTGGGGATTGCCCTTCGAAGGCGGCATGGGCCGGGCGCGGTGGCTCAAGCCTACAACACGACCTTCCCAGGAGGCTGAGATCTGAGCTTCCAAGCTAGCTGGGAACAAGAGGACTTGGGACTCTTAGCTCCAACTAATCAGTAGACAACAGGAAGCGGGGCTTGGCACCTAGCTAGGGAGGTAGCCTTGAGCTGAAGGGCTCAGGGACAGTAGCCAGGCCCAGGCGAAGGGCCGTGGCCTTTAGCTGAAGAGCTCAGGGACAGCACCCAGGCTGAGTTCAAGCCCCTTTATCCAACCCACAGGCCCCTCTCCCCAGAACAACAACAACAACAACAACAACAACAACAACTAGAAGGCAGCATGGGTGGGCAGGTTCATGGGATTCTTCTGTCCTCCAGACCGCAAGGCCCTACATGTGGATCTTTGGCTCAGGTCATTCCCCACTCGTCTGGAGGTCATCTCGGGAAAGTGTGAAACCTCAAGATCCACAGACAGGACCAGCACCAAATTACAAACCCGAGAAAGAACCCGGCGAATTTAGGAGAGCACCAAAACACAGGCCTTTCCTCGCTTGTTCCTTCCCTTCTTCGATCGAGCTCTAGAGTCCTCACGAGGAAGTCGGCCAGCATTTCCGGACAGCTGACCTGTGATACTCTGGCAAAGCTTTGGGGGTAAAGAATCTTCCTTCTCAGAATGGTTTTCTCTCCCGTGATCCCTGTGTTTGGATGGGTGAATCAGGACTAGATTGGGATCCTGTGTGAACTCTATTTTCCTCAGGTTGAGCTGAGTCTTTGGCCGGTGTTGGTCCCTGAAGACCTTCCACTGGTCTAGGGAGATTTCTTTCAGTGCTGTACTTTCCACATGTGCTGGTGACTCGACAAGTTCGCGAGGAGTGTCCTTTTTCAGGTGAAGATGGTGGGTGCTTCTCTGCTTTCCACGGGTCTCGGGGGCCGTTGGGTCCCCGCCTGGCCACAGGGACTCACCGTTTCCCTTCTCGTGACTGCCCTCTTGGCTATAAAAGAGGACGTAGGCTGGCTGACTCAACACCGAGGAAACAGCACAGGTGCTGACCTTCGCATCATCCATTTTATACCACTGGCCATTCCCAGCTTTGATGTAAGAGAAATAATGTCCACTGTGACTGCTCCACCCAGCGTGAACCAGCACGGCGTACAGGTCGTACACAAGCGGTCCCTCCCTTGGCTGAGACATGTATGGCTGCATATCAGGTCTCTGAGGAAACCGCACTAGCCCATCCACTTTGTCCCCCGTCAAAGGAGAAAATCTTTTCAGGACGAGGATGAGGACCTTGGAGGCACTGTGCAGAGTCAAGGTCTTGGAAGCAGACACTTTGTGCAGACAAACCCCACAGTGATAGGCGTCTTCCCCGGCCAGCTCTTCCGGCTCGACGAGTCTGGCCAAAGCCTGCTCAACACTCTGAGCTCCCGCGATATCCAGCGTGATGTCCAGATAAGGGTCAAAGGTGTCAGAAGTGCTCTGGCACTGGAAACACGTGATTTGGGACCTCCAGGACCCTCCAAAGATTTCCCGGATGAGGCCAGGCTCCCGACCGGCAAGATCCAAGCCCATACCACAAGACTGATGTGATTTCTCCATGGACTCCAAGATGAACATGAGAAACTCATGGGCATCTTCCTGCTTGTGCACGTGGAAGCCAGCTCCGAGGGCACAGAGGGCTGAATGATGGCCCCGGAGTGCTGGAAAGCCCTTTCCAGGTGAGCTTGCATCACACACATCATGCAGGTTGTCTTCTGGCAAGCCATCTGGGAGGTCCTAAGGGCCAGCATGTGGCTGGCAAGTGGGCCTGTGTGAGTCAGACACTGCAGAGTGGCATTCAAGTAGCAAGCGTTGCCTGTGTTCTTGAGGCCGGCAGCAACCGTGCGAGGTGGCTCCCAGCTCTGAGGAATGTGCTCTCTAGGACCCAGGGCTGGCTGGAGAGGAGACATATCCTTCGCAAGGTTTGGATCTTTCCCAGGTGACCCGGGGGAACCTCGGGGGAGAGGAGACCACGAAGACATTTTAGAATTCACAAGGGCAAAAGGAGGAGAATCCAAGCCTCTTGCTTCTTTCCTACCTTTCTCGTGCTTTGGAAGAATGGAGCTGACAAAATTCCCAAGGGAGAGCCCAAAAGTGGTCACTAAAGGGACCGATGGAAATCCCACTGGGAGGGCAGTGCTCCACCACACGCAGAAGGGGGTAAAATCACTGCTTGGGGATCCCTCAGAGTAGCGTTCTCTATGGGGGAGAAGGAAGACAATATCTTTCACTAGCATCCTAACCATTTCCCATGAGATACAGGGGAACTCTGGAATTCCTCAAGCCTGAAACCCAGCCCGAGAGGTCAGGAGAAAGAAGCAAGGAAAAAGAGGGAAAATACAAAGGGCCTAGAAAACATTTTTTTTTTAGCAGGGTCCATTCCTCTCCAGTGTGGAAGGAATAATGTCAGCTGCAGAGTTGTTGAATGACAGGTGGAAGCACGGAGCAGTCTCATAAAGTTTTCCAAGGGATGCAAGAAACACTCACCTTACAAATTCAGGCCCACAGTAACCAACGCTCCAGGAGAAAGGGGCTCCTCGAGTACCCCTCCAGGAATCAGCAGGAAACGATGTTTCCTACTCAGCAGTAGCTGCCCAGTGGTCATTCTTCCATTCCAATCCGGCTTTTATTCTGATTCAGGCCCTAATACCATGCCTTCTCTTTATGATTGGCTGATGGGCCCCACCCTAAATTCCACACACCTGTGCCTCCTTGCAGTCGGGATGGGCTCGTGGTGCCCTGTCCTTTCAGTGAGCAACAATGCTCAAGCTGAAGCTGTTTCCACTCTGTCGTGTATGAGCAGGTGGGATGCACTGAGAATTGGTTCATTGCTAAGTAAGGGACACATTTTACTTGGATCCCAGTCATGACATTTCTAAACTTGAGAAAAGGAGGAACTTGAAGACCAGCCGAGGCTGGGGGCGGGGTTGGGGGGAGGGGATGAATCTACCTGAAAGATTTCTTATTCCTCCTCTTCTTACCCCTTTTTCTTCCCCCTTCTTCTTCTTCCTCTTACCCCTTTTTCTTCCCCCTTCTTCTTCTTCCTCTTCTTCTTCTTCTTCTTCTTCCTCTTCTTCCTCTTCTTCTTCTTCTTCTTCTTCTTCTTCTTCTTCTTCTTCTTCTTCTTCTTCTTCTTCTTCTTCTTCTTCTTCTGATTCCTCTTCTTCTTCTTCTTCTTCTTCTTCTTCTTCTTCTTCTTCTTCTTCTTCTTCTTCTTCTTCTTCTTCTTCTTGTTCTATAATGGGCATGACTCTTGGACAGTGTTTGCTCAAGGCTAGCACTTTGCTACTTGAGCCACAGCATCCCTTCGGACTATTTCTGCAAAGGAATGGCCCCAGGGCTTCCTGCAGGCCAGGCAATCACTCTACCAGTAGGCAACCGTCCCCGCCCCCAGGTCTGCCTTTGGAACTGCAAGCCTCACATCTCAGCCTCCCGACTAGCTGGGATTACAAGGGAGATCCACTGGGCCCAACCCGGCCAGGTCATCTTCCCACTCATTAGAAGTTGGAAGAGAATCCGCATTCACATAAAAAACATGATAAGGGTCGCCCTAAATTTCAAAACACACCAGGAGATGTACCCAGGAAGTTCACTGACCAGGTAGTTCCCAGACTTGTAACCCCATAAGGCGTAAAGTGTCTAAAGAACTGATTCAGTTGCGATTTACTGATAGAACAGAGTGCTGCAGAAAGAGCCAGCCTTTCAGAAGGCATGGACTCAGCAGAATACTGTTGATCCATTTTGTCACTTTGGAATATGATCTGGCCCTCCCTATCCCGCAGTGGCAGAGGGTTCTTCTCCAGAAACTCCAGAGAACTGCTGAGAGTGAGATCACAGAGATGTTATCTGTTGGGGTGTTCCCCAATATTGGGGTCGTTGATCAAAGGAACCAGACTGACAGAAAGCCAAAGTTAAGCAAAGTTTTATTTCACACCAAGCACGGAGAATGTCACTGACCGGTCAGGGCCAACTCTGTGAAGAGAGAGCGACCCCTCCCGGCCTCACAGGCTAAGTTCTATAGGGCAAAAACCACAACCCCCAAGTTTCTTACAGCTTCGCATCTGCTAGAGGCTGACTGGTTACAAACAGCACAGTTACACATGTACTCCTGCTGACTGGACGTCTCCACCTGACCTGTCCCAACCTTGTGACTGAGCCTCGTGTTTGGAAATGGACTGGTTTAGGGGACTGTTTGCAAGTCGTTTTCCGTGTCTACATGCTCCGTTCGCACTGAACTTAATCCAGTAGTCTCGTTTGGGGTTTCATGTTTATAAGCAAGGTGTGGTTGTCCTTCCTTTGCATCCATAACAAATTGGTCGTTCAGTCCAGATGGAGTTGCACAGGCTGGATGAAGTCACTCGGGCTCAACACTGAACCTTACACCAAAAAATACTGGTCCTTAAAATGTCGGCAGATCCAGCAGAAGCGGGGGCAACATGTGCACCACAACACAGTTCAAAGAGAAGTCAGCAGTGTCCCAGGATCCGTCACGGTGTGGCGTTTTCTGGGCACTAGTGAGACCCATATGACTTTCACAGCTTCTGATACCAGTAATGGAGACGGGGAAAACTCCCCTCCGGGTCCATGCATACCATTCTGAGGAGTTTCCTGGCAGCTCCAATGCCATTGGCCTGCGGGAAACACCAGTACTTCTACCTAATTTCATTATGTATGTTTCCTTCTCCATGGCATACACTTTATTTTCTGGAGAAGTAAATGAATGTCCATACGTGATGATCTCAGTGCATTTTTCCATTGAAATATATAGAGGGGTTACAGTTATATTAGCCAGATAGTAGGTGCTTACAACTCCCACATCGGCATCAATTTTCAGATTTCTGTTCCCATTTCCCTCCCCCCCTTAATTTATTGCTTCATCATTTACATGTATAAGTTTACTGGTGTTCCATCTATTCTTTTCGCAGAGACATGGAGCTGCCTTAATCCAATTCCTACTTCCTTATTGCCCTTCCTATGTCTACTGCCCATCTGGTACGTTTCCTACTCCTCCCCATGGGATTGTTGCACCTCCTAAATGGAGATCTTAGCAAGCTCCCAGTGTCTCAGGCCTGTAACCCAAGCTACCCAGGAGGTTCAGATTTGGGGATTGCCCTTCGAAGGCGGCATGGGCCGGGCGCGGTGGCTCAAGCCTACAACACGACCTTCCCAGGAGGCTGAGATCTGAGCTTCCAAGCTAGCTGGGAACAAGAGGACTTGGGACTCTTAGCTCCAACTAATCAGTAGACAACAGGAAGCGGGGCTTGGCACCTAGCTAGGGAGGTAGCCTTGAGCTGAAGGGCTCAGGGACAGTAGCCAGGCCCAGGCGAAGGGCCGTGGCCTTTAGCTGAAGAGCTCAGGGACAGCACCCAGGCTGAGTTCAAGCCCCTTTATCCAACCCACAGGCCCCTCTCCCCAGAACAACAACAACAACAACAACAACAACAACAACAACAACAACTAGAAGGCAGCATGGGTGGGCAGGTTCATGGGATTCTTCTGTCCTCCAGACCGCAAGGCCCTACATGTGGATCTTTGGCTCAGGTCATTCCCCACTCGTCTGGAGGTCATCTCGGGAAAGTGTGAAACCTCAAGATCCACAGACAGGACCAGCACCAAATTACAAACCCGAGAAAGAACCCGGCGAATTTAGGAGAGCACCAAAACACAGGCCTTTCCTCGCTTGTTCCTTCCCTTCTTCGATCGAGCTCTAGAGTCCTCACGAGGAAGTCGGCCAGCATTTCCGGACAGCTGACCTGTGATACTCTGGCAAAGCTTTGGGGGTAAAGAATCTTCCTTCTCAGAATGGTTTTCTCTCCCGTGATCCCTGTGTTTGGATGGGTGAATCAGGACTAGATTGGGATCCTGTGTGAACTCTATTTTCCTCAGGTTGAGCTGAGTCTTTGGCCGGTGTTGGTCCCTGAAGACCTTCCACTGGTCTAGGGAGATTTCTTTCAGTGCTGTACTTTCCACATGTGCTGGTGACTCGACAAGTTCGCGAGGAGTGTCCTTTTTCAGGTGAAGATGGTGGGTGCTTCTCTGCTTTCCACGGGTCTCGGGGGCCGTTGGGTCCCCGCCTGGCCACAGGGACTCACCGTTTCCCTTCTCGTGACTGCCCTCTTGGCTATAAAAGAGGACGTAGGCTGGCTGACTCAACACCGAGGAAACAGCACAGGTGCTGACCTTCGCATCATCCATTTTATACCACTGGCCATTCCCAGCTTTGATGTAAGAGAAATAATGTCCACTGTGACTGCTCCACCCAGCGTGAACCAGCACGGCGTACAGGTCGTACACAAGCGGTCCCTCCCTTGGCTGAGACATGTATGGCTGCATATCAGGTCTCTGAGGAAACCGCACTAGCCCATCCACTTTGTCCCCCGTCAAAGGAGAAAATCTTTTCAGGACGAGGATGAGGACCTTGGAGGCACTGTGCAGAGTCAAGGTCTTGGAAGCAGACACTTTGTGCAGACAAACCCCACAGTGATAGGCGTCTTCCCCGGCCAGCTCTTCCGGCTCGACGAGTCTGGCCAAAGCCTGCTCAACACTCTGAGCTCCCGCGATATCCAGCGTGATGTCCAGATAAGGGTCAAAGGTGTCAGAAGTGCTCTGGCACTGGAAACACGTGATTTGGGACCTCCAGGACCCTCCAAAGATTTCCCGGATGAGGCCAGGCTCCCGACCGGCAAGATCCAAGCCCATACCACAAGACTGATGTGATTTCTCCATGGACTCCAAGATGAACATGAGAAACTCATGGGCATCTTCCTGCTTGTGCACGTGGAAGCCAGCTCCGAGGGCACAGAGGGCTGAATGATGGCCCCGGAGTGCTGGAAAGCCCTTTCCAGGTGAGCTTGCATCACACACATCATGCAGGTTGTCTTCTGGCAAGCCATCTGGGAGGTCCTAAGGGCCAGCATGTGGCTGGCAAGTGGGCCTGTGTGAGTCAGACACTGCAGAGTGGCATTCAAGTAGCAAGCGTTGCCTGTGTTCTTGAGGCCGGCAGCAACCGTGCGAGGTGGCTCCCAGCTCTGAGGAATGTGCTCTCTAGGACCCAGGGCTGGCTGGAGAGGAGACATATCCTTCGCAAGGTTTGGATCTTTCCCAGGTGACCCGGGGGAACCTCGGGGGAGAGGAGACCACGAAGACATTTTAGAATTCACAAGGGCAAAAGGAGGAGAATCCAAGCCTCTTGCTTCTTTCCTACCTTTCTCGTGCTTTGGAAGAATGGAGCTGACAAAATTCCCAAGGGAGAGCCCAAAAGTGGTCACTAAAGGGACCGATGGAAATCCCACTGGGAGGGCAGTGCTCCACCACACGCAGAAGGGGGTAAAATCACTGCTTGGGGATCCCTCAGAGTAGCGTTCTCTATGGGGGAGAAGGAAGACAATATCTTTCACTAGCATCCTAACCATTTCCCATGAGATACAGGGGAACTCTGGAATTCCTCAAGCCTGAAACCCAGCCCGAGAGGTCAGGAGAAAGAAGCAAGGAAAAAGAGGGAAAATACAAAGGGCCTAGAAAACATTTTTTTTTAGCAGGGTCCATTCCTCTCCAGTGTGGAAGGAATAATGTCAGCTGCAGAGTTGTTGAATGACAGGTGGAAGCACGGAGCAGTCTCATAAAGTTTTCCAAGGGATGCAAGAAACACTCACCTTACAAATTCAGGCCCACAGTAACCAACGCTCCAGGAGAAAGGGGCTCCTCGAGTACCCCTCCAGGAATCAGCAGGAAACGATGTTTCCTACTCAGCAGTAGCTGCCCAGTGGTCATTCTTCCATTCCAATCCGGCTTTTATTCTGATTCAGGCCCTAATACCATGCCTTCTCTTTATGATTGGCTGATGGGCCCCACCCTAAATTCCACACACCTGTGCCTCCTTGCAGTCGGGATGGGCTCGTGGTGCCCTGTCCTTTCAGTGAGCAACAATGCTCAAGCTGAAGCTGTTTCCACTCTGTAGTGTATGAGCAGGTGGGATGCACTGAGAATTGGTTCATTGCTAAGTAAGGGACACATTTTACTTGGATCCCAGTCATGACATTTCTAAACTTGAGAAAAGGAGGAACTTGAAGACCAGCCGAGGCTGGGGGCGGGGTTGGGGGGAGGGGATGAATCTACCTGAAAGATTTCTTATTCCTCCTCTTCTTACCCCTTTTTCTTCCCCCTTCTTCCCCCTTCTTCTTCTTCTTCTTCTTACCCCTTTTTCTTCCCCCTTCTTCTTCTTCTTCTTCTTCTTCTTCTTCTTCTTCTTCTTCTTCTTCTTCTTCTTCTTCTTCTTCTTCTTCTTCTTCTTCTTGTTCTATAATGGGCATGACTCTTGGACAGTGTTTGCTCAAGGCTAGCACTTTGCTACTTGAGCCACAGCATCCCTTCGGACTATTTCTGCAAAGGAATGGCCCCAGGGCTTCCTGCAGGCCAGGCAATCACTCTACCAGTAGGCAACCATCCCCGCTCCCAGGTCTGCCTTTGGAACTGCAAGCCTCACATCTCAGCCACCCAACTAGCTGGGATTACAAGGGAGATCCACTGGGCCCAACCCGGCCAGGTCATCTTCCCACTCATTAGAAGTTGGAAGAGAATCCGCATTCACATATAAAAACATGAGAAGGGTCGCCCTAAATTTCAAAACACACCAGGAGATGTACCCAGGAAGTTCACTGACCAGGTAGTTCCCAGACTTGTAACCCCATAGGGCGTAAAGTGTCTAAAGAACTGATTCAGTTGCGATTTACTGATAGAACAGAGTGCTGCAGAAAGAGCCAGCCTTTCAGAAGGCATGGACTCAGCAGAATACTGTTGATCCATTTTGTCACTTTGGAATATGATCTGGCCCTCCCTATCCCGCAGTGGCAGAGGGTTCTTCTCCAGAAACTCCAGAGAACTGCTGAGAGTGAGATCACAGAGATGTTATCTGTTGGGGTGTTCCCCAATATTGGGGTCGTTGATCAAAGGAACCAGACTGACAGAAAGCCAAAGTTAAGCAAAGTTTTATTTCACACCAAGCACGGAGAATGTCACTGACCGGTCAGGGCCAACTCTGTGAAGAGAGAGCGACCCCTCCCGGCCTCACAGGCTAAGTTCTATAGGGCAAAAACCACAACCCCCAAGTTTCTTACAGCTTCGCATCTGCTAGAGGCTGACTGGTTACAAACAGCACAGTTACACATGTACTCCTGCTGACTGGACGTCTCCACCTGACCTGTCCCAACCTTGTGACTGAGCCTCGTGTTTGGAAATGGACTGGTTTAGGGGACTGTTTGCAAGTCGTTTTCCGTGTCTACACGCTCCGTTCGCACTGAACTTAATCCAGTAGTCTCGTTTGGGGTTTCATGTTTATAAGCAAGGTGTGGTTGTCCTTCCTTTGCATCCATAACAAATTGGTCGTTCAGTCCAGATGGAGTTGCACAGGCTGGATGAAGTCACTCGGGCTCAACACTGAACCTTACACCAAAAAATACTGGTCCTTAAAATGTCGGCAGATCCAGCAGAAGCGGGGGCAACATGTGCACCACAACACAGTTCAAAGAGAAGTCAGCAGTGTCCCAGGATCCGTCACGGTGTGGCGTTTTCTGGGCACTAGTGAGACCCATATGACTTTCACAGCTTCTGATACCAGTAATGGAGACGGGGAAAACTCCCCTCCGGGTCCATGCATACCATTCTGAGGAGTTTCCTGGCAGCTCCAATGCCATTGGCCTGCGGGAAACACCAGTACTTCTACCTAATTTCATTATGTATGTTTCCTTCTCCATGGCATACACTTTATTTTCTGGAGAAGTAAATGAATGTCCATACGTGATGATCTCAGTGAATTTTTCCATTGAAATATATAGAGGGGTTACAGTTATATTAGCCAGATAGTAGGTGCTTACAACTCCCACATCGGCATCAATTTTCAGATTTCTGTTCCCATTTCCCTCCCCCCCTTAATTTATTGCTTCATCATTTACATGTATAAGTTTACTGGTGTTCCATCTATTCTTTTCGCAGAGACATGGAGCTGCCTTAATCCAATTCCTACTTCCTTATTGCCCTTCCTATGTCTACTGCCCATCTGGTACGTTTCCTACTCCTCCCCATGGGATTGTTGCACCTCCTAAATGGAGATCTTAGCAAGCTCCCAGTGTCTCAGGCCTGTAACCCAAGCTACCCAGGAGGTTCAGATTTGGGGATTGCCCTTCGAAGGCGGCATGGGCCGGGCGCGGTGGCTCAAGCCTACAACACGACCTTCCCAGGAGGCTGAGATCTGAGCTTCCAAGCTAGCTGGGAACAAGAGGACTTGGGACTCTTAGCTCCAACTAATCAGTAGACAACAGGAAGCGGGGCTTGGCACCTAGCTAGGGAGGTAGCCTTGAGCTGAAGGGCTCAGGGACAGTAGCCAGGCCCAGGCGAAGGGCCGTGGCCTTTAGCTGAAGAGCTCAGGGACAGCACCCAGGCTGAGTTCAAGCCCCTTTATCCAACCCACAGGCCCCTCTCCCCAGAACAACAACAACAACAACAACAACAACAACAACAACAACAACTAGAAGGCAGCATGGGTGGGCAGGTTCATGGGATTCTTCTGTCCTCCAGACCGCAAGGCCCTACATGTGGATCTTTGGCTCAGGTCATTCCCCACTCGTCTGGAGGTCATCTCGGGAAAGTGTGAAACCTCAAGATCCACAGACAGGACCAGCACCAAATTACAAACCCGAGAAAGAACCCGGCGAATTTAGGAGAGCACCAAAACACAGGCCTTTCCTCGCTTGTTCCTTCCCTTCTTCGATCGAGCTCTAGAGTCCTCACGAGGAAGTCGGCCAGCATTTCCGGACAGCTGACCTGTGATACTCTGGCAAAGCTTTGGGGGTAAAGAATCTTCCTTCTCAGAATGGTTTTCTCTCCCGTGATCCCTGTGTTTGGATGGGTGAATCAGGACTAGATTGGGATCCTGTGTGAACTCTATTTTCCTCAGGTTGAGCTGAGTCTTTGGCCGGTGTTGGTCCCTGAAGACCTTCCACTGGTCTAGGGAGATTTCTTTCAGTGCTGTACTTTCCACATGTGCTGGTGACTCGACAAGTTCGCGAGGAGTGTCCTTTTTCAGGTGAAGATGGTGGGTGCTTCTCTGCTTTCCACGGGTCTCGGGGGCCGTTGGGTCCCCGCCTGGCCACAGGGACTCACCGTTTCCCTTCTCGTGACTGCCCTCTTGGCTATAAAAGAGGACGTAGGCTGGCTGACTCAACACCGAGGAAACAGCACAGGTGCTGACCTTCGCATCATCCATTTTATACCACTGGCCATTCCCAGCTTTGATGTAAGAGAAATAATGTCCACTGTGACTGCTCCACCCAGCGTGAACCAGCACGGCGTACAGGTCGTACACAAGCGGTCCCTCCCTTGGCTGAGACATGTATGGCTGCATATCAGGTCTCTGAGGAAACCGCACTAGCCCATCCACTTTGTCCCCCGTCAAAGGAGAAAATCTTTTCAGGACGAGGATGAGGACCTTGGAGGCACTGTGCAGAGTCAAGGTCTTGGAAGCAGACACTTTGTGCAGACAAACCCCACAGTGATAGGCGTCTTCCCCGGCCAGCTCTTCCGGCTCGACGAGTCTGGCCAAAGCCTGCTCAACACTCTGAGCTCCCGCGATATCCAGCGTGATGTCCAGATAAGGGTCAAAGGTGTCAGAAGTGCTCTGGCACTGGAAACACGTGATTTGGGACCTCCAGGACCCTCCAAAGATTTCCCGGATGAGGCCAGGCTCCCGACCGGCAAGATCCAAGCCCATACCACAAGACTGATGTGATTTCTCCATGGACTCCAAGATGAACATGAGAAACTCATGGGCATCTTCCTGCTTGTGCACGTGGAAGCCAGCTCCGAGGGCACAGAGGGCTGAA
The DNA here is from genome assembly GCF_031878675.1 of Megascapheus bottae. NCBI lineage: Eukaryota > Metazoa > Chordata > Mammalia > Rodentia > Geomyidae > Megascapheus > Megascapheus bottae. The sequence continues at coordinate 169,820 of NW_028327647.1, forward strand.
TGATGGCCCCGGAGTGCTGGAAAGCCCTTTCCAGGTGAGCTTGCATCACACACATCATGCAGGTTGTCTTCTGGCAAGCCATCTGGGAGGTCCTAAGGGCCAGCATGTGGCTGGCAAGTGGGCCTGTGTGAGTCAGACACTGCAGAGTGGCATTCAAGTAGCAAGCGTTGCCTGTGTTCTTGAGGCCGGCAGCAACCGTGCGAGGTGGCTCCCAGCTCTGAGGAATGTGCTCTCTAGGACCCAGGGCTGGCTGGAGAGGAGACATATCCTTCGCAAGGTTTGGATCTTTCCCAGGTGACCCGGGGGAACCTCGGGGGAGAGGAGACCACGAAGACATTTTAGAATTCACAAGGGCAAAAGGAGGAGAATCCAAGCCTCTTGCTTCTTTCCTACCTTTCTCGTGCTTTGGAAGAATGGAGCTGACAAAATTCCCAAGGGAGAGCCCAAAAGTGGTCACTAAAGGGACCGATGGAAATCCCACTGGGAGGGCAGTGCTCCACCACACGCAGAAGGGGGTAAAATCACTGCTTGGGGATCCCTCAGAGTAGCGTTCTCTATGGGGGAGAAGGAAGACAATATCTTTCACTAGCATCCTAACCATTTCCCATGAGATACAGGGGAACTCTGGAATTCCTCAAGCCTGAAACCCAGCCCGAGAGGTCAGGAGAAAGAAGCAAGGAAAAAGAGGGAAAATACAAAGGGCCTAGAAAACATTTTTTTTTTTAGCAGGGTCCATTCCTCTCCAGTGTGGAAGGAATAATGTCAGCTGCAGAGTTGTTGAATGACAGGTGGAAGCACGGAGCAGTCTCATAAAGTTTTCCAAGGGATGCAAGAAACACTCACCTTACAAATTCAGGCCCACAGTAACCAACGCTCCAGGAGAAAGGGGCTCCTCGAGTACCCCTCCAGGAATCAGCAGGAAACGATGTTTCCTACTCAGCAGTAGCTGCCCAGTGGTCATTCTTCCATTCCAATCCGGCTTTTATTCTGATTCAGGCCCTAATACCATGCCTTCTCTTTATGATTGGCTGATGGGCCCCACCCTAAATTCCACACACCTGTGCCTCCTTGCAGTCGGGATGGGCTCGTGGTGCCCTGTCCTTTCAGTGAGCAACAATGCTCAAGCTGAAGCTGTTTCCACTCTGTAGTGTATGAGCAGGTGGGATGCACTGAGAATTGGTTCATTGCTAAGTAAGGGACACATTTTACTTGGATCCCAGTCATGACATTTCTAAACTTGAGAAAAGGAGGAACTTGAAGACCAGCCGAGGCTGGGGGCGGGGTTGGGGGGAGGGGATGAATCTACCTGAAAGATTTCTTATTCCTCCTCTTCTTACCCCTTTTTCTTCCCCCTTCTTCCCCCTTCTTCTTCTTCTTCTTCTTACCCCTTTTTCTTCCCCCTTCTTCTTCTTCTTCTTCTTCTTCTTCTTCTTCTTCTTCTTCTTCTTCTTCTTCTTCTTCTTCTTCTTTTCTTCTTCTTCTTCTTGTTCTATAATGGGCATGACTCTTGGACAGTGTTTGCTCAAGGCTAGCACATTGCTACTTGAGCCACAGCATCCCTTCGGACTATTTCTGCAAAGGAATGGCCCCAGGGCTTCCTGCAGGCCAGGCAATCACTCTACCAGTAGGCAACCATCCCCGCTCCCAGGTCTGCCTTTGGAACTGCAAGCCTCACATCTCAGCCACCCAACTAGCTGGGATTACAAGGGAGATCCACTGGGCCCAACCCGGCCAGGTCATCTTCCCACTCATTAGAAGTTGGAAGAGAATCCGCATTCACATATAAAAACATGAGAAGGGTCGCCCTAAATTTCAAAACACACCAGGAGATGTACCCAGGAAGTTCACTGACCAGGTAGTTCCCAGACTTGTAACCCCATAGGGCGTAAAGTGTCTAAAGAACTGATTCAGTTGCGATTTACTGATAGAACAGAGTGCTGCAGAAAGAGCCAGCCTTTCAGAAGGCATGGACTCAGCAGAATACTGTTGATCCATTTTGTCACTTTGGAATATGATCTGGCCCTCCCTATCCCGCAGTGGCAGAGGGTTCTTCTCCAGAAACTCCAGAGAACTGCTGAGAGTGAGATCACAGAGATGTTATCTGTTGGGGTGTTCCCCAATATTGGGGTCGTTGATCAAAGGAACCAGACTGACAGAAAGCCAAAGTTAAGCAAAGTTTTATTTCACACCAAGCACGGAGAATGTCACTGACCGGTCAGGGCCAACTCTGTGAAGAGAGAGCGACCCCTCCCGGCCTCACAGGCTAAGTTCTATAGGGCAAAAACCACAACCCCCAAGTTTATTACAGCTTCGCATCTGCTAGAGGCTGACTGGTTACAAACAGCACAGTTACACATGTACTCCTGCTGACTGGACGTCTCCACCTGACCTGTCCCAACCTTGTGACTGAGCCTCGTGTTTGGAAATGGACTGGTTTAGGGGACTGTTTGCAAGTCGTTTTCCGTGTCTACACGCTCCGTTCGCACTGAACTTAATCCAGTAGTCTCGTTTGGGGTTTCATGTTTATAAGCAAGGTGTGGTTGTCCTTCCTTTGCATCCATAACAAATTGGTCGTTCAGTCCAGATGGAGTTGCACAGGCTGGATGAAGTCACTCGGGCTCAACACTGAACCTTACACCAAAAAATACTGGTCCTTAAAATGTCGGCAGATCCAGCAGAAGCGGGGGCAACATGTGCACCACAACACAGTTCAAAGAGAAGTCAGCAGTGTCCCAGGATCCGTCACGGTGTGGCGTTTTCTGGGCACTAGTGAGACCCATATGACTTTCACAGCTTCTGATACCAGTAATGGAGACGGGGAAAACTCCCCTCCGGGTCCATGCATACCATTCTGAGGAGTTTCCTGGCAGCTCCAATGCCATTGGCCTGCGGGAAACACCAGTACTTCTACCTAATTTCATTATGTATGTTTCCTTCTCCATGGCATACACTTTATTTTCTGGAGAAGTAAATGAATGTCCATACGTGATGATCTCAGTGAATTTTTCCATTGAAATATATAGAGGGGTTACAGTTATATTAGCCAGATAGTAGGTGCTTACAACTCCCACATCGGCATCAATTTTCAGATTTCTGTTCCCATTTCCCTCCCCCCCTTAATTTATTGCTTCATCATTTACATGTATAAGTTTACTGGTGTTCCATCTATTCTTTTCGCAGAGACATGGAGCTGCCTTAATCCAATTCCTACTTCCTTATTGCCCTTCCTATGTCTACTGCCCATCTGGTACGTTTCCTACTCCTCCCCATGGGATTGTTGCACCTCCTAAATGGAGATCTTAGCAAGCTCCCAGTGTCTCAGGCCTGTAACCCAAGCTACCCAGGAGGTTCAGATTTGGGGATTGCCCTTCGAAGGCGGCATGGGCCGGGCGCGGTGGCTCAAGCCTACAACACGACCTTCCCAGGAGGCTGAGATCTGAGCTTCCAAGCTAGCTGGGAACAAGAGGACTTGGGACTCTTAGCTCCAACTAATCAGTAGACAACAGGAAGCGGGGCTTGGCACCTAGCTAGGGAGGTAGCCTTGAGCTGAAGGGCTCAGGGACAGTAGCCAGGCCCAGGCGAAGGGCCGTGGCCTTTAGCTGAAGAGCTCAGGGACAGCACCCAGGCTGAGTTCAAGCCCCTTTATCCAACCCACAGGCCCCTCTCCCCAGAACAACAACAACAACAACAACAACAACAACAACAACAACAACTAGAAGGCAGCATGGGTGGGCAGGTTCATGGGATTCTTCTGTCCTCCAGACCGCAAGGCCCTACATGTGGATCTTTGGCTCAGGTCATTCCCCACTCGTCTGGAGGTCATCTCGGGAAAGTGTGAAACCTCAAGATCCACAGACAGGACCAGCACCAAATTACAAACCCGAGAAAGAACCCGGCGAATTTAGGAGAGCACCAAAACACAGGCCTTTCCTCGCTTGTTCCTTCCCTTCTTCGATCGAGCTCTAGAGTCCTCACGAGGAAGTCGGCCAGCATTTCCGGACAGCTGACCTGTGATACTCTGGCAAAGCTTTGGGGGTAAAGAATCTTCCTTCTCAGAATGGTTTTCTCTCCCGTGATCCCTGTGTTTGGATGGGTGAATCAGGACTAGATTGGGATCCTGTGTGAACTCTATTTTCCTCAGGTTGAGCTGAGTCTTTGGCCGCTGTTGGTCCCTGAAGACCTTCCACTGGTCTAGGGAGATTTCTTTCAGTGCTGTACTTTCCACATGTGCTGGTGACTCGACAAGTTCGCGAGGAGTGTCCTTTTTCAGGTGAAGATGGTGGGTGCTTCTCTGCTTTCCACGGGTCTCGGGGGCCGTTGGGTCCCCGCCTGGCCACAGGGACTCACCGTTTCCCTTCTCGTGACTGCCCTCTTGGCTATAAAAGAGGACGTAGGCTGGCTGACTCAACACCGAGGAAACAGCACAGGTGCTGACCTTCGCATCATCCATTTTATACCACTGGCCATTCCCAGCTTTGATGTAAGAGAAATAATGTCCACTGTGACTGCTCCACCCAGCGTGAACCAGCACGGCGTACAGGTCGTACACAAGCGGTCCCTCCCTTGGCTGAGACATGTATGGCTGCATATCAGGTCTCTGAGGAAACCGCACTAGCCCATCCACTTTGTCCCCCGTCAAAGGAGAAAATCTTTTCAGGACGAGGATGAGGACCTTGGAGGCACTGTGCAGAGTCAAGGTCTTGGAAGCAGACACTTTGTGCAGACAAACCCCACAGTGATAGGCGTCTTCCCCGGCCAGCTCTTCCGGCTCGACGAGTCTGGCCAAAGCCTGCTCAACACTCTGAGCTCCCGCGATATCCAGCGTGATGTCCAGATAAGGGTCAAAGGTGTCAGAAGTGCTCTGGCACTGGAAACACGTGATTTGGGACCTCCAGGACCCTCCAAAGATTTCCCGGATGAGGCCAGGCTCCCGACCGGCAAGATCCAAGCCCATACCACAAGACTGATGTGATTTCTCCATGGACTCCAAGATGAACATGAGAAACTCATGGGCATCTTCCTGCTTGTGCACGTGGAAGCCAGCTCCGAGGGCACAGAGGGCTGAATGATGGCCCCGGAGTGCTGGAAAGCCCTTTCCAGGTGAGCTTGCATCACACACATCATGCAGGTTGTCTTCTGGCAAGCCATCTGGGAGGTCCTAAGGGCCAGCATGTGGCTGGCAAGTGGGCCTGTGTGAGTCAGACACTGCAGAGTGGCATTCAAGTAGCAAGCGTTGCCTGTGTTCTTGAGGCCGGCAGCAACCGTGCGAGGTGGCTCCCAGCTCTGAGGAATGTGCTCTCTAGGACCCAGGGCTGGCTGGAGAGGAGACATATCCTTCGCAAGGTTTGGATCTTTCCCAGGTGACCCGGGGGAACCTCGGGGGAGAGGAGACCACGAAGACATTTTAGAATTCACAAGGGCAAAAGGAGGAGAATCCAAGCTTCTTGCTTCTTTCCTACCTTTCTCGTGCTTTGGAAGAATGGAGCTGACAAAATTCCCAAGGGAGAGCCCAAAAGTGGTCACTAAAGGGACCGATGGAAATCCCACTGGGAGGGCAGTGCTCCACCACACGCAGAAGGGGGTAAAATCACTGCTTGGGGATCCCTCAGAGTAGCGTTCTCTATGGGGGAGAAGGAAGACAATATCTTTCACTAGCATCCTAACCATTTCCCATGAGATACAGGGGAACTCTGGAATTCCTCAAGCCTGAAACCCAGCCCGAGAGGTCAGGAGAAAGAAGCAAGGAAAAAGAGGGAAAATACAAAGGGCCTAGAAAACATTTTTTTTTAGCAGGGTCCATTCCTCTCCAGTGTGGAAGGAATAATGTCAGCTGCAGAGTTGTTGAATGACAGGTGGAAGCACGGAGCAGTCTCATAAAGTTTTCCAAGGGATGCAAGAAACACTCACCTTACAAATTCAGGCCCACAGTAACCAACGCTCCAGGAGAAAGGGGCTCCTCGAGTACCCCTCCAGGAATCAGCAGGAAACGATGTTTCCTACTCAGCAGTAGCTGCCCAGTGGTCATTCTTCCATTCCAATCCGGCTTTTATTCTGATTCAGGCCCTAATACCATGCCTTCTCTTTATGATTGGCTGATGGGCCCCACCCTAAATTCCACACACCTGTGCCTCCTTGCAGTCGGGATGGGCTCGTGGTGCCCTGTCCTTTCAGTGAGCAACAATGCTCAAGCTGAAGCTGTTTCCACTCTGTAGTGTATGAGCAGGTGGGATGCACTGAGAATTGGTTCATTGCTAAGTAAGGGACACATTTTACTTGAATCCCAGTCATGACATTTCTAAACTTGAGAAAAGGAGGACCTTGAAGACCAGCCGAGGCTGGGGGCGGGGTTGGGGGGAGGGGATGAATCTACCTGAAAGATTTCTTATTCCTCCTCTTCTTACCCCTTTTTCTTCCCCCTTCTTCTTCTTCCTCTTACCCCTTTTTCTTCCCCCTTCTTCTTCTTCCTCTTCTTCTTCTTCTTCTTCTTCCTCTTCTTCTTCTTCTTCTTCTTCTTCTTCTTCTTCTTCTTCTTCTTCTTCTTCTTCTTCTTCTTCTGATTCTTCTTCTTCTTCTTCTTCTTCTTCTTCTTCTTCTTCTTCTTCTTCTTCTTCTTCTTCTTCTTCTTCTTCTTCTTCTTCTTGTTCTATAATGGGCATGACTCTTGGACAGTGTTTGCTCAAGGCTAGCACTTTGCTACTTGAGCCACAGCATCCCTTCGGACTATTTCTGCAAAGGAATGGCCCCAGGGCTTCCTGCAGGCCAGGCAATCACTCTACCAGTAGGCAACCGTCCCCGCCCCCAGGTCTGCCTTTGGAACTGCAAGCCTCACATCTCAGCCTCCCGACTAGCTGGGATTACAAGGGAGATCCACTGGGCCCAACCCGGCCAGGTCATCTTCCCACTCATTAGAAGTTGGAAGAGAATCCGCATTCACATAAAAAACATGATAAGGGTCGCCCTAAATTTCAAAACACACCAGGAGATGTACCCAGGAAGTTCACTGACCAGGTAGTTCCCAGACTTGTAACCCCATAAGGCGTAAAGTGTCTAAAGAACTGATTCAGTTGCGATTTACTGATAGAACAGAGTGCTGCAGAAAGAGCCAGCCTTTCAGAAGGCATGGACTCAGCAGAATACTGTTGATCCATTTTGTCACTTTGGAATATGATCTGGCCCTCCCTATCCCGCAGTGGCAGAGGGTTCTTCTCCAGAAACTCCAGAGAACTGCTGAGAGTGAGATCACAGAGATGTTATCTGTTGGGGTGTTCCCCAATATTGGGGTCGTTGATCAAAGGAACCAGACTGACAGAAAGCCAAAGTTAAGCAAAGTTTTATTTCACACCAAGCACGGAGAATGTCACTGACCGGTCAGGGCCAACTCTGTGAAGAGAGAGCGACCCCTCCCGGCCTCACAGGCTAAGTTCTATAGGGCAAAAACCACAACCCCCAAGTTTCTTACAGCTTCGCATCTGCTAGAGGCTGACTGGTTACAAACAGCACAGTTACACATGTACTCCTGCTGACTGGACGTCTCCACCTGACCTGTCCCAACCTTGTGACTGAGCCTCGTGTTTGGAAATGGACTGGTTTAGGGGACTGTTTGCAAGTCGTTTTCCGTGTCTACATGCTCCGTTCGCACTGAACTTAATCCAGTAGTCTCGTTTGGGGTTTCATGTTTATAAGCAAGGTGTGGTTGTCCTTCCTTTGCATCCATAACAAATTGGTCGTTCAGTCCAGATGGAGTTGCACAGGCTGGATGAAGTCACTCGGGCTCAACACTGAACCTTACACCAAAAAATACTGGTCCTTAAAATGTCGGCAGATCCAGCAGAAGCGGGGGCAACATGTGCACCACAACACAGTTCAAAGAGAAGTCAGCAGTGTCCCAGGATCCGTCACGGTGTGGCGTTTTCTGGGCACTAGTGAGACCCATATGACTTTCACAGCTTCTGATACCAGTAATGGAGACGGGGAAAACTCCCCTCCGGGTCCATGCATACCATTCTGAGGAGTTTCCTGGCAGCTCCAATGCCATTGGCCTGCGGGAAACACCAGTACTTCTACCTAATTTCATTATGTATGTTTCCTTCTCCATGGCATACACTTTATTTTCTGGAGAAGTAAATGAATGTCCATACGTGATGATCTCAGTGAATTTTTCCATTGAAATATATAGAGGGGTTACAGTTATATTAGCCAGATAGTAGGTGCTTACAACTCCCACATCGGCATCAATTTTCAGATTTCTGTTCCCATTTCCCTCCCCCCCTTAATTTATTGCTTCATCATTTACATGTATAAGTTTACTGGTGTTCCATCTATTCTTTTCGCAGAGACATGGAGCTGCCTTAATCCAATTCCTACTTCCTTATTGCCCTTCCTATGTCTACTGCCCATCTGGTACGTTTCCTACTCCTCCCCATGGGATTGTTGCACCTCCTAAATGGAGATCTTAGCAAGCTCCCAGTGTCTCAGGCCTGTAACCCAAGCTACCCAGGAGGTTCAGATTTGGGGATTGCCCTTCGAAGGCGGCATGGGCCGGGCGCGGTGGCTCAAGCCTACAACACGACCTTCCCAGGAGGCTGAGATCTGAGCTTCCAAGCTAGCTGGGAACAAGAGGACTTGGGACTCTTAGCTCCAACTAATCAGTAGACAACAGGAAGCGGGGCTTGGCACCTAGCTAGGGAGGTAGCCTTGAGCTGAAGGGCTCAGGGACAGTAGCCAGGCCCAGGCGAAGGGCCGTGGCCTTTAGCTGAAGAGCTCAGGGACAGCACCCAGGCTGAGTTCAAGCCCCTTTATCCAACCCACAGGCCCCTCTCCCCAGAACAACAACAACAACAACAACAACAACAACAACAACAACAACAACAACTAGAAGGCAGCATGGGTGGGCAGGTTCATGGGATTCTTCTGTCCTCCAGACCGCAAGGCCCTACATGTGGATCTTTGGCTCAGGTCATTCCCCACTCGTCTGGAGGTCATCTCGGGAAAGTGTGAAACCTCAAGATCCACAGACAGGACCAGCACCAAATTACAAACCCGAGAAAGAACCCGGCGAATTTAGGAGAGCACCAAAACACAGGCCTTTCCTCGCTTGTTCCTTCCCTTCTTCGATCGAGCTCTAGAGTCCTCACGAGGAAGTCGGCCAGCATTTCCGGACAGCTGACCTGTGATACTCTGGCAAAGCTTTGGGGGTAAAGAATCTTCCTTCTCAGAATGGTTTTCTCTCCCGTGATCCCTGTGTTTGGATGGGTGAATCAGGACTAGATTGGGATCCTGTGTGAACTCTATTTTCCTCAGGTTGAGCTGAGTCTTTGGCCGGTGTTGGTCCCTGAAGACCTTCCACTGGTCTAGGGAGATTTCTTTCAGTGCTGTACTTTCCACATGTGCTGGTGACTCGACAAGTTCGCGAGGAGTGTCCTTTTTCAGGTGAAGATGGTGGGTGCTTCTCTGCTTTCCACGGGTCTCGGGGGCCGTTGGGTCCCCGCCTGGCCACAGGGACTCACCGTTTCCCTTCTCGTGACTGCCCTCTTGGCTATAAAAGAGGACGTAGGCTGGCTGACTCAACACCGAGGAAACAGCACAGGTGCTGACCTTCGCATCATCCATTTTATACCACTGGCCATTCCCAGCTTTGATGTAAGAGAAATAATGTCCACTGTGACTGCTCCACCCAGCGTGAACCAGCACGGCGTACAGGTCGTACACAAGCGGTCCCTCCCTTGGCTGAGACATGTATGGCTGCATATCAGGTCTCTGAGGAAACCGCACTAGCCCATCCACTTTGTCCCCCGTCAAAGGAGAAAATCTTTTCAGGACGAGGATGAGGACCTTGGAGGCACTGTGCAGAGTCAAGGTCTTGGAAGCAGACACTTTGTGCAGACAAACCCCACAGTGATAGGCGTCTTCCCTGGCCAGCTCTTCCGGCTCGACGAGTCTGGCCAAAGCCTGCTCAACACTCTGAGCTCCCGCGATATCCAGCGTGATGTCCAGATAAGGGTCAAAGGTGTCAGAAGTGCTCTGGCACTGGAAACACGTGATTTGGGACCTCCAGGACCCTCCAAAGATTTCCCGGATGAGGCCAGGCTCCCGACCGGCAAGATCCAAGCCCATACCACAAGACTGATGTGATTTCTCCATGGACTCCAAGATGAACATGAGAAACTCATGGGCATCTTCCTGCTTGTGCACGTGGAAGCCAGCTCCGAGGGCACAGAGGGCTGAATGATGGCCCCGGAGTGCTGGAAAGCCCTTTCCAGGTGAGCTTGCATCACACACATCATGCAGGTTGTCTTCTGGCAAGCCATCTGGGAGGTCCTAAGGGCCAGCATGTGGCTGGCAAGTGGGCCTGTGTGAGTCAGACACTGCAGAGTGGCATTCAAGTAGCAAGCGTTGCCTGTGTTCTTGAGGCCGGCAGCAACCGTGCGAGGTGGCTCCCAGCTCTGAGGAATGTGCTCTCTAGGACCCAGGGCTGGCTGGAGAGGAGACATATCCTTCGCAAGGTTTGGATCTTTCCCAGGTGACCCGGGGGAACCTCGGGGGAGAGGAGACCACGAAGACATTTTAGAATTCACAAGGGCAAAAGGAGGAGAATCCAAGCCTCTTGCTTCTTTCCTACCTTTCTCGTGCTTTGGAAGAATGGAGCTGACAAAATTCCCAAGGGAGAGCCCAAAAGTGGTCACTAAAGGGACCGATGGAAATCCCACTGGGAGGGCAGTGCTCCACCACACGCAGAAGGGGGTAAAATCACTGCTTGGGGATCCCTCAGAGTAGCGTTCTCTATGGGGGAGAAGGAAGACAATATCTTTCACTAGCATCCTAACCATTTCCCATGAGATACAGGGGAACTCTGGAATTCCTCAAGCCTGAAACCCAGCCCGAGAGGTCAGGAGAAAGAAGCAAGGAAAAAGAGGGAAAATACAAAGGGCCTAGAAAACATTTTTTTTTAGCAGGGTCCATTCCTCTCCAGTGTGGAAGGAATAATGTCAGCTGCAGAGTTGTTGAATGACAGGTGGAAGCACGGAGCAGTCTCATAAAGTTTTCCAAGGGATGCAAGAAACACTCACCTTACAAATTCAGGCCCACAGTAACCAACGCTCCAGGAGAAAGGGGCTCCTCGAGTACCCCTCCAGGAATCAGCAGGAAACGATGTTTCCTACTCAGCAGTAGCTGCCCAGTGGTCATTCTTCCATTCCAATCCGGCTTTTATTCTGATTCAGGCCCTAATACCATGCCTTCTCTTTATGATTGGCTGATGGGCCCCACCCTAAATTCCACACACCTGTGCCTCCTTGCAGTCGGGATGGGCTCGTGGTGCCCTGTCCTTTCAGTGAGCAACAATGCTCAAGCTGAAGCTGTTTCCACTCTGTAGTGTATGAGCAGGTGGGATGCACTGAGAATTGGTTCATTGCTAAGTAAGGGACACATTTTACTTGGATCCCAGTCATGACATTTCTAAACTTGAGAAAAGGAGGAACTTGAAGACCAGCCGAGGCTGGGGGCGGGGTTGGGGGGAGGGGATGAATCTACCTGAAAGATTTCTTATTCCTCCTCTTCTTACCCCTTTTTCTTCCCCCTTCTTCCCCCTTCTTCTTCTTCTTCTTCTTACCCCTTTTTCTTCCCCCTTCTTCTTCTTCCCCCTTCTTCTTCTTCTTCTTCTTCTTCTTCTTCTTCTTCTTCTTCTTCTTCTTCTTCTTCTTCTTCTTCTTCTTTTCTTCTTCTTCTTCTTGTTCTATAATGGGCATGACTCTTGGACAGTGTTTGCTCAAGGCTAGCACTTTGCTACTTGAGCCACAGCATCCCTTCGGACTATTTCTGCAAAGGAATGGCCCCAGGGCTTCCTGCAGGCCAGGCAATCACTCTACCAGTAGGCAACCATCCCCGCTCCCAGGTCTGCCTTTGGAACTGCAAGCCTCACATCTCAGCCACCCAACTAGCTGGGATTACAAGGGAGATCCACTGGGCCCAACCCGGCCAGGTCATCTTCCCACTCATTAGAAGTTGGAAGAGAATCCGCATTCACATATAAAAACATGAGAAGGGTCGCCCTAAATTTCAAAACACACCAGGAGATGTACCCAGGAAGTTCACTGACCAGGTAGTTCCCAGACTTGTAACCCCATAGGGCGTAAAGTGTCTAAAGAACTGATTCAGTTGCGATTTACTGATAGAACAGAGTGCTGCAGAAAGAGCCAGCCTTTCAGAAGGCATGGACTCAGCAGAATACTGTTGATCCATTTTGTCACTTTGGAATATGATCTGGCCCTCCCTATCCCGCAGTGGCAGAGGGTTCTTCTCCAGAAACTCCAGAGAACTGCTGAGAGTGAGATCACAGAGATGTTATCTGTTGGGGTGTTCCCCAATATTGGGGTCGTTGATCAAAGGAACCAGACTGACAGAAAGCCAAAGTTAAGCAAAGTTTTATTTCACACCAAGCACGGAGAATGTCACTGACCGGTCAGGGCCAACTCTGTGAAGAGAGAGCGACCCCTCCCGGCCTCACAGGCTAAGTTCTATAGGGCAAAAACCACAACCCCCAAGTTTCTTACAGCTTCGCATCTGCTAGAGGCTGACTGGTTACAAACAGCACAGTTACACATGTACTCCTGCTGACTGGACGTCTCCACCTGACCTGTCCCAACCTTGTGACTGAGCCTCGTGTTTGGAAATGGACTGGTTTAGGGGACTGTTTGCAAGTCGTTTTCCGTGTCTACACGCTCCGTTCGCACTGAACTTAATCCAGTAGTCTCGTTTGGGGTTTCATGTTTATAAGCAAGGTGTGGTTGTCCTTCCTTTGCATCCATAACAAATTGGTCGTTCAGTCCAGATGGAGTTGCACAGGCTGGATGAAGTCACTCGGGCTCAACACTGAACCTTACACCAAAAAATACTGGTCCTTAAAATGTCGGCAGATCCAGCAGAAGCGGGGGCAACATGTGCACCACAACACAGTTCAAAGAGAAGTCAGCAGTGTCCCAGGATCCGTCACGGTGTGGCGTTTTCTGGGCACTAGTGAGACCCATATGACTTTCACAGCTTCTGATACCAGTAATGGAGACGGGGAAAACTCCCCTCCGGGTCCATGCATACCATTCTGAGGAGTTTCCTGGCAGCTCCAATGCCATTGGCCTGCGGGAAACACCAGTACTTCTACCTAATTTCATTATGTATGTTTCCTTCTCCATGGCATACACTTTATTTTCTGGAGAAGTAAATGAATGTCCATACGTGATGATCTCAGTGAATTTTTCCATTGAAATATATAGAGGGGTTACAGTTATATTAGCCAGATAGTAGGTGCTTACAACTCCCACATCGGCATCAATTTTCAGATTTCTGTTCCCATTTCCCTCCCCCCCTTAATTTATTGCTTCATCATTTACATGTATAAGTTTACTGGTGTTCCATCTATTCTTTTCGCAGAGACATGGAGCTGCCTTAATCCAATTCCTACTTCCTTATTGCCCTTCCTATGTCTACTGCCCATCTGGTACGTTTCCTACTCCTCCCCATGGGATTGTTGCACCTCCTAAATGGAGATCTTAGCAAGCTCCCAGTGTCTCAGGCCTGTAACCCAAGCTACCCAGGAGGTTCAGATTTGGGGATTGCCCTTCGAAGGCGGCATGGGCCGGGCGCGGTGGCTCAAGCCTACAACACGACCTTCCCAGGAGGCTGAGATCTGAGCTTCCAAGCTAGCTGGGAACAAGAGGACTTGGGACTCTTAGCTCCAACTAATCAGTAGACAACAGGAAGCGGGGCTTGGCACCTAGCTAGGGAGGTAGCCTTGAGCTGAAGGGCTCAGGGACAGTAGCCAGGCCCAGGCGAAGGGCCGTGGCCTTTAGCTGAAGAGCTCAGGGACAGCACCCAGGCTGAGTTCAAGCCCCTTTATCCAACCCACAGGCCCCTCTCCCCAGAACAACAACAACAACAACAACAACAACAACAACAACAACAACTAGAAGGCAGCATGGGTGGGCAGGTTCATGGGATTCTTCTGTCCTCCAGACCGCAAGGCCCTACATGTGGATCTTTGGCTCAGGTCATTCCCCACTCGTCTGGAGGTCATCTCGGGAAAGTGTGAAACCTCAAGATCCACAGACAGGACCAGCACCAAATTACAAACCCGAGAAAGAACCCGGCGAATTTAGGAGAGCACCAAAACACAGGCCTTTCCTCGCTTGTTCCTTCCCTTCTTCGATCGAGCTCTAGAGTCCTCACGAGGAAGTCGGCCAGCATTTCCGGACAGCTGACCTGTGATACTCTGGCAAAGCTTTGGGGGTAAAGAATCTTCCTTCTCAGAATGGTTTTCTCTCCCGTGATCCCTGTGTTTGGATGGGTGAATCAGGACTAGATTGGGATCCTGTGTGAACTCTATTTTCCTCAGGTTGAGCTGAGTCTTTGGCCGGTGTTGGTCCCTGAAGACCTTCCACTGGTCTAGGGAGATTTCTTTCAGTGCTGTACTTTCCACATGTGCTGGTGACTCGACAAGTTCGCGAGGAGTGTCCTTTTTCAGGTGAAGATGGTGGGTGCTTCTCTGCTTTCCACGGGTCTCGGGGGCCGTTGGGTCCCCGCCTGGCCACAGGGACTCACCGTTTCCCTTCTCGTGACTGCCCTCTTGGCTATAAAAGAGGACGTAGGCTGGCTGACTCAACACCGAGGAAACAGCACAGGTGCTGACCTTCGCATCATCCATTTTATACCACTGGCCATTCCCAGCTTTGATGTAAGAGAAATAATGTCCACTGTGACTGCTCCACCCAGCGTGAACCAGCACGGCGTACAGGTCGTACACAAGCGGTCCCTCCCTTGGCTGAGACATGTATGGCTGCATATCAGGTCTCTGAGGAAACCGCACTAGCCCATCCACTTTGTCCCCCGTCAAAGGAGAAAATCTTTTCAGGACGAGGATGAGGACCTTGGAGGCACTGTGCAGAGTCAAGGTCTTGGAAGCAGACACTTTGTGCAGACAAACCCCACAGTGATAGGCGTCTTCCCCGGCCAGCTCTTCCGGCTCGACGAGTCTGGCCAAAGCCTGCTCAACACTCTGAGCTCCCGCGATATCCAGCGTGATGTCCAGATAAGGGTCAAAGGTGTCAGAAGTGCTCTGGCACTGGAAACACGTGATTTGGGACCTCCAGGACCCTCCAAAGATTTCCCGGATGAGGCCAGGCTCCCGACCGGCAAGATCCAAGCCCATACCACAAGACTGATGTGATTTCTCCATGGACTCCAAGATGAACATGAGAAACTCATGGGCATCTTCCTGCTTGTGCACGTGGAAGCCAGCTCCGAGGGCACAGAGGGCTGAATGATGGCCCCGGAGTGCTGGAAAGCCCTTTCCAGGTGAGCTTGCATCACACACATCATGCAGGTTGTCTTCTGGCAAGCCATCTGGGAGGTCCTAAGGGCCAGCATGTGGCTGGCAAGTGGGCCTGTGTGAGTCAGACACTGCAGAGTGGCATTCAAGTAGCAAGCGTTGCCTGTGTTCTTGAGGCCGGCAGCAACCGTGCGAGGTGGCTCCCAGCTCTGAGGAATGTGCTCTCTAGGACCCAGGGCTGGCTGGAGAGGAGACATATCCTTCGCAAGGTTTGGATCTTTCCCAGGTGACCCGGGGGAACCTCGGGGGAGAGGAGACCACGAAGACATTTTAGAATTCACAAGGGCAAAAGGAGGAGAATCCAAGCTTCTTGCTTCTTTCCTACCTTTCTCGTGCTTTGGAAGAATGGAGCTGACAAAATTCCCAAGGGAGAGCCCAAAAGTGGTCACTAAAGGGACCGATGGAAATCCCACTGGGAGGGCAGTGCTCCACCACACGCAGAAGGGGGTAAAATCACTGCTTGGGGATCCCTCAGAGTAGCGTTCTCTATGGGGGAGAAGGAAGACAATATCTTTCACTAGCATCCTAACCATTTCCCATGAGATACAGGGGAACTCTGGAATTCCTCAAGCCTGAAACCCAGCCCGAGAGGTCAGGAGAAAGAAGCAAGGAAAAAGAGGGAAAATACAAAGGGCCTAGAAAACATTTTTTTTTAGCAGGGTCCATTCCTCTCCAGTGTGGAAGGAATAATGTCAGCTGCAGAGTTGTTGAATGACAGGTGGAAGCACGGAGCAGTCTCATAAAGTTTTCCAAGGGATGCAAGAAACACTCACCTTACAAATTCAGGCCCACAGTAACCAACGCTCCAGGAGAAAGGGGCTCCTCGAGTACCCCTCCAGGAATCAGCAGGAAACGATGTTTCCTACTCAGCAGTAGCTGCCCAGTGGTCATTCTTCCATTCCAATCCGGCTTTTATTCTGATTCAGGCCCTAATACCATGCCTTCTCTTTATGATTGGCTGATGGGCCCCACCCTAAATTCCACACACCTGTGCCTCCTTGCAGTCGGGATGGGCTCGTGGTGCCCTGTCCTTTCAGTGAGCAACAATGCTCAAGCTGAAGCTGTTTCCACTCTGTAGTGTATGAGCAGGTGGGATGCACTGAGAATTGGTTCATTGCTAAGTAAGGGACACATTTTACTTGAATCCCAGTCATGACATTTCTAAACTTGAGAAAAGGAGGACCTTGAAGACCAGCCGAGGCTGGGGGCGGGGTTGGGGGGAGGGGATGAATCTACCTGAAAGATTTCTTATTCCTCCTCTTCTTACCCCTTTTTCTTCCCCCTTCTTCTTCTTCCTCTTACCCCTTTTTCTTCCCCCTTCTTCTTCTTCCTCTTCTTCTTCTTCTTCTTCTTCCTCTTCTTCCTCTTCTTCTTCTTCTTCTTCTTCTTCTTCTTCTTCTTCTTCTTCTTCTTCTTCTTCTTCTTCTTCTGATTCTTCTTCTTCTTCTTCTTCTTCTTCTTCTTCTTCTTCTTCTTCTTCTTCTTCTTCTTCTTCTTCTTGTTCTATAATGGGCATGACTCTTGGACAGTGTTTGCTCAAGGCTAGCACTTTGCTACTTGAGCCACAGCATCCCTTCGGACTATTTCTGCAAAGGAATGGCCCCAGGGCTTCCTGCAGGCCAGGCAATCACTCTACCAGTAGGCAACCGTCCCCGCCCCCAGGTCTGCCTT
The DNA here is from genome assembly GCF_031878675.1 of Megascapheus bottae. NCBI lineage: Eukaryota > Metazoa > Chordata > Mammalia > Rodentia > Geomyidae > Megascapheus > Megascapheus bottae. The sequence goes on from NW_028327647.1 coordinate 186,867, forward strand.
TGGAACTGCAAGCCTCACATCTCAGCCTCCCGACTAGCTGGGATTACAAGGGAGATCCACTGGGCCCAACCCGGCCAGGTCATCTTCCCACTCATTAGAAGTTGGAAGAGAATCCGCATTCACATAAAAAACATGATAAGGGTCGCCCTAAATTTCAAAACACACCAGGAGATGTACCCAGGAAGTTCACTGACCAGGTAGTTCCCAGACTTGTAACCCCATAAGGCGTAAAGTGTCTAAAGAACTGATTCAGTTGCGATTTACTGATAGAACAGAGTGCTGCAGAAAGAGCCAGCCTTTCAGAAGGCATGGACTCAGCAGAATACTGTTGATCCATTTTGTCACTTTGGAATATGATCTGGCCCTCCCTATCCCGCAGTGGCAGAGGGTTCTTCTCCAGAAACTCCAGAGAACTGCTGAGAGTGAGATCACAGAGATGTTATCTGTTGGGGTGTTCCCCAATATTGGGGTCGTTGATCAAAGGAACCAGACTGACAGAAAGCCAAAGTTAAGCAAAGTTTTATTTCACACCAAGCACGGAGAATGTCACTGACCGGTCAGGGCCAACTCTGTGAAGAGAGAGCGACCCCTCCCGGCCTCACAGGCTAAGTTCTATAGGGCAAAAACCACAACCCCCAAGTTTCTTACAGCTTCGCATCTGCTAGAGGCTGACTGGTTACAAACAGCACAGTTACACATGTACTCCTGCTGACTGGACGTCTCCACCTGACCTGTCCCAACCTTGTGACTGAGCCTCGTGTTTGGAAATGGACTGGTTTAGGGGACTGTTTGCAAGTCGTTTTCCGTGTCTACATGCTCCGTTCGCACTGAACTTAATCCAGTAGTCTCGTTTGGGGTTTCATGTTTATAAGCAAGGTGTGGTTGTCCTTCCTTTGCATCCATAACAAATTGGTCGTTCAGTCCAGATGGAGTTGCACAGGCTGGATGAAGTCACTCGGGCTCAACACTGAACCTTACACCAAAAAATACTGGTCCTTAAAATGTCGGCAGATCCAGCAGAAGCGGGGGCAACATGTGCACCACAACACAGTTCAAAGAGAAGTCAGCAGTGTCCCAGGATCCGTCACGGTGTGGCGTTTTCTGGGCACTAGTGAGACCCATATGACTTTCACAGCTTCTGATACCAGTAATGGAGACGGGGAAAACTCCCCTCCGGGTCCATGCATACCATTCTGAGGAGTTTCCTGGCAGCTCCAATGCCATTGGCCTGCGGGAAACACCAGTACTTCTACCTAATTTCATTATGTATGTTTCCTTCTCCATGGCATACACTTTATTTTCTGGAGAAGTAAATGAATGTCCATACGTGATGATCTCAGTGAATTTTTCCATTGAAATATATAGAGGGGTTACAGTTATATTAGCCAGATAGTAGGTGCTTACAACTCCCACATCGGCATCAATTTTCAGATTTCTGTTCCCATTTCCCTCCCCCCCTTAATTTATTGCTTCATCATTTACATGTATAAGTTTACTGGTGTTCCATCTATTCTTTTCGCAGAGACATGGAGCTGCCTTAATCCAATTCCTACTTCCTTATTGCCCTTCCTATGTCTACTGCCCATCTGGTACGTTTCCTACTCCTCCCCATGGGATTGTTGCACCTCCTAAATGGAGATCTTAGCAAGCTCCCAGTGTCTCAGGCCTGTAACCCAAGCTACCCAGGAGGTTCAGATTTGGGGATTGCCCTTCGAAGGCGGCATGGGCCGGGCGCGGTGGCTCAAGCCTACAACACGACCTTCCCAGGAGGCTGAGATCTGAGCTTCCAAGCTAGCTGGGAACAAGAGGACTTGGGACTCTTAGCTCCAACTAATCAGTAGACAACAGGAAGCGGGGCTTGGCACCTAGCTAGGGAGGTAGCCTTGAGCTGAAGGGCTCAGGGACAGTAGCCAGGCCCAGGCGAAGGGCCGTGGCCTTTAGCTGAAGAGCTCAGGGACAGCACCCAGGCTGAGTTCAAGCCCCTTTATCCAACCCACAGGCCCCTCTCCCCAGAACAACAACAACAACAACAACAACAACAACAACAACAACAACAACAACTAGAAGGCAGCATGGGTGGGCAGGTTCATGGGATTCTTCTGTCCTCCAGACCGCAAGGCCCTACATGTGGATCTTTGGCTCAGGTCATTCCCCACTCGTCTGGAGGTCATCTCGGGAAAGTGTGAAACCTCAAGATCCACAGACAGGACCAGCACCAAATTACAAACCCGAGAAAGAACCCGGCGAATTTAGGAGAGCACCAAAACACAGGCCTTTCCTCGCTTGTTCCTTCCCTTCTTCGATCGAGCTCTAGAGTCCTCACGAGGAAGTCGGCCAGCATTTCCGGACAGCTGACCTGTGATACTCTGGCAAAGCTTTGGGGGTAAAGAATCTTCCTTCTCAGAATGGTTTTCTCTCCCGTGATCCCTGTGTTTGGATGGGTGAATCAGGACTAGATTGGGATCCTGTGTGAACTCTATTTTCCTCAGGTTGAGCTGAGTCTTTGGCCGGTGTTGGTCCCTGAAGACCTTCCACTGGTCTAGGGAGATTTCTTTCAGTGCTGTACTTTCCACATGTGCTGGTGACTCGACAAGTTCGCGAGGAGTGTCCTTTTTCAGGTGAAGATGGTGGGTGCTTCTCTGCTTTCCACGGGTCTCGGGGGCCGTTGGGTCCCCGCCTGGCCACAGGGACTCACCGTTTCCCTTCTCGTGACTGCCCTCTTGGCTATAAAAGAGGACGTAGGCTGGCTGACTCAACACCGAGGAAACAGCACAGGTGCTGACCTTCGCATCATCCATTTTATACCACTGGCCATTCCCAGCTTTGATGTAAGAGAAATAATGTCCACTGTGACTGCTCCACCCAGCGTGAACCAGCACGGCGTACAGGTCGTACACAAGCGGTCCCTCCCTTGGCTGAGACATGTATGGCTGCATATCAGGTCTCTGAGGAAACCGCACTAGCCCATCCACTTTGTCCCCCGTCAAAGGAGAAAATCTTTTCAGGACGAGGATGAGGACCTTGGAGGCACTGTGCAGAGTCAAGGTCTTGGAAGCAGACACTTTGTGCAGACAAACCCCACAGTGATAGGCGTCTTCCCCGGCCAGCTCTTCCGGCTCGACGAGTCTGGCCAAAGCCTGCTCAACACTCTGAGCTCCCGCGATATCCAGCGTGATGTCCAGATAAGGGTCAAAGGTGTCAGAAGTGCTCTGGCACTGGAAACACGTGATTTGGGACCTCCAGGACCCTCCAAAGATTTCCCGGATGAGGCCAGGCTCCCGACCGGCAAGATCCAAGCCCATACCACAAGACTGATGTGATTTCTCCATGGACTCCAAGATGAACATGAGAAACTCATGGGCATCTTCCTGCTTGTGCACGTGGAAGCCAGCTCCGAGGGCACAGAGGGCTGAATGATGGCCCCGGAGTGCTGGAAAGCCCTTTCCAGGTGAGCTTGCATCACACACATCATGCAGGTTGTCTTCTGGCAAGCCATCTGGGAGGTCCTAAGGGCCAGCATGTGGCTGGCAAGTGGGCCTGTGTGAGTCAGACACTGCAGAGTGGCATTCAAGTAGCAAGCGTTGCCTGTGTTCTTGAGGCCGGCAGCAACCGTGCGAGGTGGCTCCCAGCTCTGAGGAATGTGCTCTCTAGGACCCAGGGCTGGCTGGAGAGGAGACATATCCTTCGCAAGGTTTGGATCTTTCCCAGGTGACCCGGGGGAACCTCGGGGGAGAGGAGACCACGAAGACATTTTAGAATTCACAAGGGCAAAAGGAGGAGAATCCAAGCCTCTTGCTTCTTTCCTACCTTTCTCGTGCTTTGGAAGAATGGAGCTGACAAAATTCCCAAGGGAGAGCCCAAAAGTGGTCACTAAAGGGACCGATGGAAATCCCACTGGGAGGGCAGTGCTCCACCACACGCAGAAGGGGGTAAAATCACTGCTTGGGGATCCCTCAGAGTAGCGTTCTCTATGGGGGAGAAGGAAGACAATATCTTTCACTAGCATCCTAACCATTTCCCATGAGATACAGGGGAACTCTGGAATTCCTCAAGCCTGAAACCCAGCCCGAGAGGTCAGGAGAAAGAAGCAAGGAAAAAGAGGGAAAATACAAAGGGCCTAGAAAACATTTTTTTTAGCAGGGTCCATTCCTCTCCAGTGTGGAAGGAATAATGTCAGCTGCAGAGTTGTTGAATGACAGGTGGAAGCACGGAGCAGTCTCATAAAGTTTTCCAAGGGATGCAAGAAACACTCACCTTACAAATTCAGGCCCACAGTAACCAACGCTCCAGGAGAAAGGGGCTCCTCGAGTACCCCTCCAGGAATCAGCAGGAAACGATGTTTCCTACTCAGCAGTAGCTGCCCAGTGGTCATTCTTCCATTCCAATCCGGCTTTTATTCTGATTCAGGCCCTAATACCATGCCTTCTCTTTATGATTGGCTGATGGGCCCCACCCTAAATTCCACACACCTGTGCCTCCTTGCAGTCGGGATGGGCTCGTGGTGCCCTGTCCTTTCAGTGAGCAACAATGCTCAAGCTGAAGCTGTTTCCACTCTGTAGTGTATGAGCAGGTGGGATGCACTGAGAATTGGTTCATTGCTAAGTAAGGGACACATTTTACTTGGATCCCAGTTATGACATTTCTAAACTTGAGAAAAGGAGGAACATGAAGACCAGCCGAGGCTGGGGGCGGGGTTGGGGGGAGGGGATGAATCTACCTGAAAGATTTCTTATTCCTCCTCTTCTTACCCCTTTTTCTTCCCCCTTCTTCCCCCTTCTTCTTCTTCTTCTTCTTACCCCTTTTTCTTCCCCCTTCTTCTTCTTCTTCTTCTTCTTCTTCTTCTTCTTCTTCTTCTTCTTCTTCTTCTTCTTCTTCTTCTTTTCTTCTTCTTCTTCTTGTTCTATAATTGGCATGACTCTTGGACAGTGTTTGCTCAAGGCTAGCACTTTGCTACTTGAGCCACAGCATCCCTTCGGACTATTTCTGCAAAGGAATGGCCCCAGGGCTTCCTGCAGGCCAGGCAATCACTCTACCAGTAGGCAACCATCCCCGCTCCCAGGTCTGCCTTTGGAACTGCAAGCCTCACATCTCAGCCACCCAACTAGCTGGGATTACAAGGGAGATCCACTGGGCCCAACCCGGCCAGGTCATCTTCCCACTCATTAGAAGTTGGAAGAGAATCCGCATTCACATATAAAAACATGAGAAGGGTCGCCCTAAATTTCAAAACACACCAGGAGATGTACCCAGGAAGTTCACTGACCAGGTAGTTCCCAGACTTGTAACCCCATAGGGCGTAAAGTGTCTAAAGAACTGATTCAGTTGCGATTTACTGATAGAACAGAGTGCTGCAGAAAGAGCCAGCCTTTCAGAAGGCATGGACTCAGCAGAATACTGTTGATCCATTTTGTCACTTTGGAATATGATCTGGCCCTCCCTATCCCGCAGTGGCAGAGGGTTCTTCTCCAGAAACTCCAGAGAACTGCTGAGAGTGAGATCACAGAGATGTTATCTGTTGGGGTGTTCCCCAATATTGGGGTCGTTGATCAAAGGAACCAGACTGACAGAAAGCCAAAGTTAAGCAAAGTTTTATTTCACACCAAGCACGGAGAATGTCACTGACCGGTCAGGGCCAACTCTGTGAAGAGAGAGCGACCCCTCCCGGCCTCACAGGCTAAGTTCTATAGGGCAAAAACCACAACCCCCAAGTTTCTTACAGCTTCGCATCTGCTAGAGGCTGAATGGTTACAAACAGCACAGTTACACATGTACTCCTGCTGACTGGACGTCTCCACCTGACCTGTCCCAACCTTGTGACTGAGCCTCGTGTTTGGAAATGGACTGGTTTAGGGGACTGTTTGCAAGTCGTTTTCCGTGTCTACACGCTCCGTTCGCACTGAATTTAATCCAGTAGTCTCGTTTGGGGTTTCATGTTTATAAGCAAGGTGTGGTTGTCCTTCCTTTGCATCCATAACAAATTGGTCGTTCAGTCCAGATGGAGTTGCACAGGCTGGATGAAGTCACTCGGGCTCAACACTGAACCTTACACCAAAAAATACTGGTCCTTAAAATGTCGGCAGATCCAGCAGAAGCGGGGGCAACATGTGCACCACAACACAGTTCAAAGAGAAGTCAGCAGTGTCCCAGGATCCGTCACGGTGTGGCGTTTTCTGGGCACTAGTGAGACCCATATGACTTTCACAGCTTCTGATACCAGTAATGGAGACGGGGAAAACTCCCCTCCGGGTCCATGCATACCATTCTGAGGAGTTTCCTGGCAGCTCCAATGCCATTGGCCTGCGGGAAACACCAGTACTTCTACCTAATTTCATTATGTATGTTTCCTTCTCCATGGCATACACTTTATTTTCTGGAGAAGTAAATGAATGTCCATACGTGATGATCTCAGTGAATTTTTCCATTGAAATATATAGAGGGGTTACAGTTATATTAGCCAGATAGTAGGTGCTTACAACTCCCACATCGGCATCAATTTTCAGATTTCTGTTCCCATTTCCCTCCCCCCCTTAATTTATTGCTTCATCATTTACATGTATAAGTTTACTGGTGTTCCATCTATTCTTTTCGCAGAGACATGGAGCTGCCTTAATCCAATTCCTACTTCCTTATTGCCCTTCCTTTGTCTACTGCCCATCTGGTACGTTTCCTACTCCTCCCCATGGGATTGTTGCACCTCCTAAATGGAGATCTTAGCAAGCTCCCAGTGCCTCAGGCCTGTAACCCAAGCTACCCAGGAGGTTCAGATTTGGGGATTGCCCTTCGAAGGCGGCATGGGCCGGGCGCGGTGGCTCAAGCCTACAACACGACCTTCCCAGGAGGCTGAGATCTGAGCTTCCAAGCTAGCTGGGAACAAGAGGACTTGGGACTCTTAGCTCCAACTAATCAGTAGACAACAGGAAGCGGGGCTTGGCACCTAGCTAGGGAGGTAGCCTTGAGCTGAAGGGCTCAGGGACAGTAGCCAGGCCCAGGCGAAGGGCCGTGGCCTTTAGCTGAAGAGCTCAGGGACAGCACCCAGGCTGAGTTCAAGCCCCTTTATCCAACCCACAGGCCCCTCTCCCCAGAACAACAACAACAACAACAACAACAACAACAACAACTAGAAGGCAGCATGGGTGGGCAGGTTCATGGGATTCTTCTGTCCTCCAGACCGCAAGGCCCTACATGTGGATCTTTGGCTCAGGTCATTCCCCACTCGTCTGGAGGTCATCTCGGGAAAGTGTGAAACCTCAAGATCCACAGACAGGACCAGCACCAAATTACAAACCCGAGAAAGAACCCGGCGAATTTAGGAGAGCACCAAAACACAGGCCTTTCCTCGCTTGTTCCTTCCCTTCTTCGATCGAGCTCTAGAGTCCTCACGAGGAAGTCGGCCAGCATTTCCGGACAGCTGACCTGTGATACTCTGGCAAAGCTTTGGGGGTAAAGAATCTTCCTTCTCAGAATGGTTTTCTCTCCCGTGATCCCTGTGTTTGGATGGGTGAATCAGGACTAGATTGGGATCCTGTGTGAACTCTATTTTCCTCAGGTTGAGCTGAGTCTTTGGCCGCTGTTGGTCCCTGAAGACCTTCCACTGGTCTAGGGAGATTTCTTTCAGTGCTGTACTTTCCACATGTGCTGGTGACTCGACAAGTTCGCGAGGAGTGTCCTTTTTCAGGTGAAGATGGTGGGTGCTTCTCTGCTTTCCACGGGTCTCGGGGGCCGTTGGGTCCCCGCCTGGCCACAGGGACTCACCGTTTCCCTTCTCGTGACTGCCCTCTTGGCTATAAAAGAGGACGTAGGCTGGCTGACTCAACACCGAGGAAACAGCACAGGTGCTGACCTTCGCATCATCCATTTTATACCACTGGCCATTCCCAGCTTTGATGTAAGAGAAATAATGTCCACTGTGACTGCTCCACCCAGCGTGAACCAGCACGGCGTACAGGTCGTACACAAGCGGTCCCTCCCTTGGCTGAGACATGTATGGCTGCATATCAGGTCTCTGAGGAAACCGCACTAGCCCATCCACTTTGTCCCCCGTCAAAGGAGAAAATCTTTTCAGGACGAGGATGAGGACCTTGGAGGCACTGTGCAGAGTCAAGGTCTTGGAAGCAGACACTTTGTGCAGACAAACCCCACAGTGATAGGCGTCTTCCCCGGCCAGCTCTTCCGGCTCGACGAGTCTGGCCAAAGCCTGCTCAACACTCTGAGCTCCCGCGATATCCAGCGTGATGTCCAGATAAGGGTCAAAGGTGTCAGAAGTGCTCTGGCACTGGAAACACGTGATTTGGGACCTCCAGGACCCTCCAAAGATTTCCCGGATGAGGCCAGGCTCCCGACCGGCAAGATCCAAGCCCATACCACAAGACTGATGTGATTTCTCCATGGACTCCAAGATGAACATGAGAAACTCATGGGCATCTTCCTGCTTGTGCACGTGGAAGCCAGCTCCGAGGGCACAGAGGGCTGAATGATGGCCCCGGAGTGCTGGAAAGCCCTTTCCAGGTGAGCTTGCATCACACACATCATGCAGGTTGTCTTCTGGCAAGCCATCTGGGAGGTCCTAAGGGCCAGCATGTGGCTGGCAAGTGGGCCTGTGTGAGTCAGACACTGCAGAGTGGCATTCAAGTAGCAAGCGTTGCCTGTGTTCTTGAGGCCGGCAGCAACCGTGCGAGGTGGCTCCCAGCTCTGAGGAATGTGCTCTCTAGGACCCAGGGCTGGCTGGAGAGGAGACATATCCTTCGCAAGGTTTGGATCTTTCCCAGGTGACCCGGGGGAACCTCGGGGGAGAGGAGACCACGAAGACATTTTAGAATTCACAAGGGCAAAAGGAGGAGAATCCAAGCCTCTTGCTTCTTTCCTACCTTTCTCGTGCTTTGGAAGAATGGAGCTGACAAAATTCCCAAGGGAGAGCCCAAAAGTGGTCACTAAAGGGACCGATGGAAATCCCACTGGGAGGGCAGTGCTCCACCACACGCAGAAGGGGGTAAAATCACTGCTTGGGGATCCCTCAGAGTAGCGTTCTCTATGGGGGAGAAGGAAGACAATATCTTTCACTAGCATCCTAACCATTTCCCATGAGATACAGGGGAACTCTGGAATTCCTCAAGCCTGAAACCCAGCCCGAGAGGTCAGGAGAAAGAAGCAAGGAAAAAGAGGGAAAATACAAAGGGCCTAGAAAACATTTTTTTTAGCAGGGTCCATTCCTCTCCAGTGTGGAAGGAATAATGTCAGCTGCAGAGTTGTTGAATGACAGGTGGAAGCACGGAGCAGTCTCATAAAGTTTTCCAAGGGATGCAAGAAACACTCACCTTACAAATTCAGGCCCACAGTAACCAACGCTCCAGGAGAAAGGGGCTCCTCGAGTACCCCTCCAGGAATCAGCAGGAAACGATGTTTCCTACTCAGCAGTAGCTGCCCAGTGGTCATTCTTCCATTCCAATCCGGCTTTTATTCTGATTCAGGCCCTAATACCATGCCTTCTCTTTATGATTGGCTGATGGGCCCCACCCTAAATTCCACACACCTGTGCCTCCTTGCAGTCGGGATGGGCTCGTGGTGCCCTGTCCTTTCAGTGAGCAACAATGCTCAAGCTGAAGCTGTTTCCACTCTGTAGTGTATGAGCAGGTGGGATGCACTGAGAATTGGTTCATTGCTAAGTAAGGGACACATTTTACTTGGATCCCAGTTATGACATTTCTAAACTTGAGAAAAGGAGGAACTTGAAGACCAGCCGAGGCTGGGGGCGGGGTTGGGGGGAGGGGATGAATCTACCTGAAAGATTTCTTATTCCTCCTCTTCTTACCCCTTTTTCTTCCCCCTTCTTCCCCCTTCTTCTTCTTCTTCTTCTTACCCCTTTTTCTTCCCCCTTCTTCTTCTTCTTCTTCTTCTTCTTCTTCTTCTTCTTCTTCTTCTTCTTCTTCTTCTTCTTTTCTTCTTCTTCTTCTTGTTCTATAATTGGCATGACTCTTGGACAGTGTTTGCTCAAGGCTAGCACTTTGCTACTTGAGCCACAGCATCCCTTCGGACTATTTCTGCAAAGGAATGGCCCCAGGGCTTCCTGCAGGCCAGGCAATCACTCTACCAGTAGGCAACCATCCCCGCTCCCAGGTCTGCCTTTGGAACTGCAAGCCTCACATCTCAGCCACCCAACTAGCTGGGATTACAAGGGAGATCCACTGGGCCCAACCCGGCCAGGTCATCTTCCCACTCATTAGAAGTTGGAAGAGAATCCGCATTCACATATAAAAACATGAGAAGGGTCGCCCTAAATTTCAAAACACACCAGGAGATGTACCCAGGAAGTTCACTGACCAGGTAGTTCCCAGACTTGTAACCCCATAGGGCGTAAAGTGTCTAAAGAACTGATTCAGTTGCGATTTACTGATAGAACAGAGTGCTGCAGAAAGAGCCAGCCTTTCAGAAGGCATGGACTCAGCAGAATACTGTTGATCCATTTTGTCACTTTGGAATATGATCTGGCCCTCCCTATCCCGCAGTGGCAGAGGGTTCTTCTCCAGAAACTCCAGAGAACTGCTGAGAGTGAGATCACAGAGATGTTATCTGTTGGGGTGTTCCCCAATATTGGGGTCGTTGATCAAAGGAACCAGACTGACAGAAAGCCAAAGTTAAGCAAAGTTTTATTTCACACCAAGCACGGAGAATGTCACTGACCGGTCAGGGCCAACTCTGTGAAGAGAGAGCGACCCCTCCCGGCCTCACAGGCTAAGTTCTATAGGGCAAAAACCACAACCCCCAAGTTTCTTACAGCTTCGCATCTGCTAGAGGCTGAATGGTTACAAACAGCACAGTTACACATGTACTCCTGCTGACTGGACGTCTCCACCTGACCTGTCCCAACCTTGTGACTGAGCCTCGTGTTTGGAAATGGACTGGTTTAGGGGACTGTTTGCAAGTCGTTTTCCGTGTCTACACGCTCCGTTCGCACTGAATTTAATCCAGTAGTCTCGTTTGGGGTTTCATGTTTATAAGCAAGGTGTGGTTGTCCTTCCTTTGCATCCATAACAAATTGGTCGTTCAGTCCAGATGGAGTTGCACAGGCTGGATGAAGTCACTCGGGCTCAACACTGAACCTTACACCAAAAAATACTGGTCCTTAAAATGTCGGCAGATCCAGCAGAAGCGGGGGCAACATGTGCACCACAACACAGTTCAAAGAGAAGTCAGCAGTGTCCCAGGATCCGTCACGGTGTGGCGTTTTCTGGGCACTAGTGAGACCCATATGACTTTCACAGCTTCTGATACCAGTAATGGAGACGGGGAAAACTCCCCTCCGGGTCCATGCATACCATTCTGAGGAGTTTCCTGGCAGCTCCAATGCCATTGGCCTGCGGGAAACACCAGTACTTCTACCTAATTTCATTATGTATGTTTCCTTCTCCATGGCATACACTTTATTTTCTGGAGAAGTAAATGAATGTCCATACGTGATGATCTCAGTGAATTTTTCCATTGAAATATATAGAGGGGTTACAGTTATATTAGCCAGATAGTAGGTGCTTACAACTCCCACATCGGCATCAATTTTCAGATTTCTGTTCCCATTTCCCTCCCCCCCTTAATTTATTGCTTCATCATTTACATGTATAAGTTTACTGGTGTTCCATCTATTCTTTTCGCAGAGACATGGAGCTGCCTTAATCCAATTCCTACTTCCTTATTGCCCTTCCTATGTCTACTGCCCATCTGGTACGTTTCCTACTCCTCCCCATGGGATTGTTGCACCTCCTAAATGGAGATCTTAGCAAGCTCCCAGTGCCTCAGGCCTGTAACCCAAGCTACCCAGGAGGTTCAGATTTGGGGATTGCCCTTCGAAGGCGGCATGGGCCGGGCGCGGTGGCTCAAGCCTACAACACGACCTTCCCAGGAGGCTGAGATCTGAGCTTCCAAGCTAGCTGGGAACAAGAGGACTTGGGACTCTTAGCTCCAACTAATCAGTAGACAACAGGAAGCGGGGCTTGGCACCTAGCTAGGGAGGTAGCCTTGAGCTGAAGGGCTCAGGGACAGTAGCCAGGCCCAGGCGAAGGGCCGTGGCCTTTAGCTGAAGAGCTCAGGGACAGCACCCAGGCTGAGTTCAAGCCCCTTTATCCAACCCACAGGCCCCTCTCCCCAGAACAACAACAACAACAACAACAACAACAACAACAACTAGAAGGCAGCATGGGTGGGCAGGTTCATGGGATTCTTCTGTCCTCCAGACCGCAAGGCCCTACATGTGGATCTTTGGCTCAGGTCATTCCCCACTCGTCTGGAGGTCATCTCGGGAAAGTGTGAAACCTCAAGATCCACAGACAGGACCAGCACCAAATTACAAACCCGAGAAAGAACCCGGCGAATTTAGGAGAGCACCAAAACACAGGCCTTTCCTCGCTTGTTCCTTCCCTTCTTCGATCGAGCTCTAGAGTCCTCACGAGGAAGTCGGCCAGCATTTCCGGACAGCTGACCTGTGATACTCTGGCAAAGCTTTGGGGGTAAAGAATCTTCCTTCTCAGAATGGTTTTCTCTCCCGTGATCCCTGTGTTTGGATGGGTGAATCAGGACTAGATTGGGATCCTGTGTGAACTCTATTTTCCTCAGGTTGAGCTGAGTCTTTGGCCGGTGTTGGTCCCTGAAGACCTTCCACTGGTCTAGGGAGATTTCTTTCAGTGCTGTACTTTCCACATGTGCTGGTGACTCGACAAGTTCGCGAGGAGTGTCCTTTTTCAGGTGAAGATGGTGGGTGCTTCTCTGCTTTCCACGGGTCTCGGGGGCCGTTGGGTCCCCGCCTGGCCACAGGGACTCACCGTTTCCCTTCTCGTGACTGCCCTCTTGGCTATAAAAGAGGACGTAGGCTGGCTGACTCAACACCGAGGAAACAGCACAGGTGCTGACCTTCGCATCATCCATTTTATACCACTGGCCATTCCCAGCTTTGATGTAAGAGAAATAATGTCCACTGTGACTGCTCCACCCAGCGTGAACCAGCACGGCGTACAGGTCGTACACAAGCGGTCCCTCCCTTGGCTGAGACATGTATGGCTGCATATCAGGTCTCTGAGGAAACCGCACTAGCCCATCCACTTTGTCCCCCGTCAAAGGAGAAAATCTTTTCAGGACGAGGATGAGGACCTTGGAGGCACTGTGCAGAGTCAAGGTCTTGGAAGCAGACACTTTGTGCAGACAAACCCCACAGTGATAGGCGTCTTCCCCGGCCAGCTCTTCCGGCTCGACGAGTCTGGCCAAAGCCTGCTCAACACTCTGAGCTCCCGCGATATCCAGCGTGATGTCCAGATAAGGGTCAAAGGTGTCAGAAGTGCTCTGGCACTGGAAACACGTGATTTGGGACCTCCAGGACCCTCCAAAGATTTCCCGGATGAGGCCAGGCTCCCGACCGGCAAGATCCAAGCCCATACCACAAGACTGATGTGATTTCTCCATGGACTCCAAGATGAACATGAGAAACTCATGGGCATCTTCCTGCTTGTGCACGTGGAAGCCAGCTCCGAGGGCACAGAGGGCTGAATGATGGCCCCGGAGTGCTGGAAAGCCCTTTCCAGGTGAGCTTGCATCACACACATCATGCAGGTTGTCTTCTGGCAAGCCATCTGGGAGGTCCTAAGGGCCAGCATGTGGCTGGCAAGTGGGCCTGTGTGAGTCAGACACTGCAGAGTGGCATTCAAGTAGCAAGCGTTGCCTGTGTTCTTGAGGCCGGCAGCAACCGTGCGAGGTGGCTCCCAGCTCTGAGGAATGTGCTCTCTAGGACCCAGGGCTGGCTGGAGAGGAGACATATCCTTCGCAAGGTTTGGATCTTTCCCAGGTGACCCGGGGGAACCTCGGGGGAGAGGAGACCACGAAGACATTTTAGAATTCACAAGGGCAAAAGGAGGAGAATCCAAGCCTCTTGCTTCTTTCCTACCTTTCTCGTGCTTTGGAAGAATGGAGCTGACAAAATTCCCAAGGGAGAGCCCAAAAGTGGTCACTAAAGGGACCGATGGAAATCCCACTGGGAGGGCAGTGCTCCACCACACGCAGAAGGGGGTAAAATCACTGCTTGGGGATCCCTCAGAGTAGCGTTCTCTATGGGGGAGAAGGAAGACAATATCTTTCACTAGCATCCTAACCATTTCCCATGAGATACAGGGGAACTCTGGAATTCCTCAAGCCTGAAACCCAGCCCGAGAGGTCAGGAGAAAGAAGCAAGGAAAAAGAGGGAAAATACAAAGGGCCTAGAAAACATTTTTTTTTTTAGCAGGGTCCATTCCTCTCCAGTGTGGAAGGAATAATGTCAGCTGCAGAGTTGTTGAATGACAGGTGGAAGCACGGAGCAGTCTCATAAAGTTTTCCAAGGGATGCAAGAAACACTCACCTTACAAATTCAGGCCCACAGTAACCAACGCTCCAGGAGAAAGGGGCTCCTCGAGTACCCCTCCAGGAATCAGCAGGAAACGATGTTTCCTACTCAGCAGTAGCTGCCCAGTGGTCATTCTTCCATTCCAATCCGGCTTTTATTCTGATTCAGGCCCTAATACCATGCCTTCTCTTTATGATTGGCTGATGGGCCCCACCCTAAATTCCACACACCTGTGCCTCCTTGCAGTCGGGATGGGCTCGTGGTGCCCTGTCCTTTCAGTGAGCAACAATGCTCAAGCTGAAGCTGTTTCCACTCTGTAGTGTATGAGCAGGTGGGATGCACTGAGAATTGGTTCATTGCTAAGTAAGGGACACATTTTACTTGAATCCCAGTCATGACATTTCTAAACTTGAGAAAAGGAGGACCTTGAAGACCAGCCGAGGCTGGGGGCGGGGTTGGGGGGAGGGGATGAATCTACCTGAAAGATTTCTTATTCCTCCTCTTCTTACCCCTTTTTCTTCCCCCTTCTTCCCCCTTCTTCTTCTTCTTCTTCTTACCCCTTTTTCTTCCCCCTTCTTCTTCTTCTTCTTCTTCTTCTTCTTCTTCTTCTTCTTCTTCTTCTTCTTCTTCTTCTTCTTCTTCTTCTTTTCTTCTTCTTCTTCTTGTTCTATAATGGGCATGACTCTTGGACAGTGTTTGCTCAAGGCTAGCACATTGCTACTTGAGCCACAGCATCCCTTCGGACTATTTCTGCAAAGGAATGGCCCCAGGGCTTCCTGCAGGCCAGGCAATCACTCTACCAGTAGGCAACCATCCCCGCTCCCAGGTCTGCCTTTGGAACTGCAAGCCTCACATCTCAGCCACCCAACTAGCTGGGATTACAAGGGAGATCCACTGGGCCCAACCCGGCCAGGTCATCTTCCCACTCATTAGAAGTTGGAAGAGAATCCGCATTCACATATAAAAACATGAGAAGGGTCGCCCTAAATTTCAAAACACACCAGGAGATGTACCCAGGAAGTTCACTGACCAGGTAGTTCCCAGACTTGTAACCCCATAGGGCGTAAAGTGTCTAAAGAACTGATTCAGTTGCGATTTACTGATAGAACAGAGTGCTGCAGAAAGAGCCAGCCTTTCAGAAGGCATGGACTCAGCAGAATACTGTTGATCCATTTTGTCACTTTGGAATATGATCTGGCCCTCCCTATCCCGCAGTGGCAGAGGGTTCTTCTCCAGAAACTCCAGAGAACTGCTGAGAGTGAGATCACAGAGATGTTATCTGTTGGGGTGTTCCCCAATATTGGGGTCGTTGATCAAAGGAACCAGACTGACAGAAAGCCAAAGTTAAGCAAAGTTTTATTTCACACCAAGCACGGAGAATGTCACTGACCGGTCAGGGCCAACTCTGTGAAGAGAGAGCGACCCCTCCCGGCCTCACAGGCTAAGTTCTATAGGGCAAAAACCACAACCCCCAAGTTTCTTACAGCTTCGCATCTGCTAGAGGCTGACTGGTTACAAACAGCACAGTTACACATGTACTCCTGCTGACTGGACGTCTCCACCTGACCTGTCCCAACCTTGTGACTGAGCCTCGTGTTTGGAAATGGACTGGTTTAGGGGACTGTTTGCAAGTCGTTTTCCGTGTCTACATGCTCCGTTCGCACTGAACTTAATCCAGTAGTCTCGCTTGGGGTTTCATGTTTATAAGCAAGGTGTGGTTGTCCTTCCTTTGCATCCATAACAAATTGGTCGTTCAGTCCAGATGGAGTTGCACAGGCTGGATGAAGTCACTCGGGCTCAACACTGAACCTTACACCAAAAAATACTGGTCCTTAAAATGTCGGCAGATCCAGCAGAAGCGGGGGCAACATGTGCACCACAACACAGTTCAAAGAGAAGTCAGCAGTGTCCCAGGATCCGTCACGGTGTGGCGTTTTCTGGGCACTAGTGAGACCCATATGACTTTCACAGCTTCTGATACCAGTAATGGAGACGGGGAAAACTCCCCTCCGGGTCCATGCATACCATTCTGAGGAGTTTCCTGGCAGCTCCAATGCCATTGGCCTGCGGGAAACACCAGTACTTCTACCTAATTTCATTATGTATGTTTCCTTCTCCATGGCATACACTTTATTTTCTGGAGAAGTAAATGAATGTCCATACGTGATGATCTCAGTGAATTTTTCCATTGAAATATATAGAGGGGTTACAGTTATATTAGCCAGATAGTAGGTGCTTACAACTCCCACATCGGCATCAATTTTCAGATTTCTGTTCCCATTTCCCTCCCCCCCTTAATTTATTGCTTCATCATTTACATGTATAAGTTTACTGGTGTTCCATCTATTCTTTTCGCAGAGACATGGAGCTGCCTTAATCCAATTCCTACTTCCTTATTGCCCTTCCTATGTCTACTGCCCATCTGGTACGTTTCCTACTCCTCCCCATGGGATTGTTGCACCTCCTAAATGGAGATCTTAGCAAGCTCCCAGTGTCTCAGGCCTGTAACCCAAGCTACCCAGGAGGTTCAGATTTGGGGATTGCCCTTCGAAGGCGGCATGGGCCGGGCGCGGTGGCTCAAGCCTACAACACGACCTTCCCAGGAGGCTGAGATCTGAGCTTCCAAGCTAGCTGGGAACAAGAGGACTTGGGACTCTTAGCTCCAACTAATCAGTAGACAACAGGAAGCGGGGCTTGGCACCTAGCTAGGGAGGTAGCCTTGAGCTGAAGGGCTCAGGGACAGTAGCCAGGCCCAGGCGAAGGGCCGTGGCCTTTAGCTGAAGAGCTCAGGGACAGCACCCAGGCTGAGTTCAAGCCCCTTTATCCAACCCACAGGCCCCTCTCCCCAGAACAACAACAACAACAACAACAACAACAACAACAACTAGAAGGCAGCATGGGTGGGCAGGTTCATGGGATTCTTCTGTCCTCCAGACCGCAAGGCCCTACATGTGGATCTTTGGCTCAGGTCATTCCCCACTCGTCTGGAGGTCATCTCGGGAAAGTGTGAAACCTCAAGATCCACAGACAGGACCAGCACCAAATTACAAACCCGAGAAAGAACCCGGCGAATTTAGGAGAGCACCAAAACACAGGCCTTTCCTCGCTTGTTCCTTCCCTTCTTCGATCGAGCTCTAGAGTCCTCACGAGGAAGTCGGCCAGCATTTCCGGACAGCTGACCTGTGATACTCTGGCAAAGCTTTGGGGGTAAAGAATCTTCCTTCTCAGAATGGTTTTCTCTCCCGTGATCCCTGTGTTTGGATGGGTGAATCAGGACTAGATTGGGATCCTGTGTGAACTCTATTTTCCTCAGGTTGAGCTGAGTCTTTGGCCGGTGTTGGTCCCTGAAGACCTTCCACTGGTCTAGGGAGATTTCTTTCAGTGCTGTACTTTCCACATGTGCTGGTGACTCGACAAGTTCGCGAGGAGTGTCCTTTTTCAGGTGAAGATGGTGGGTGCTTCTCTGCTTTCCACGGGTCTCGGGGGCCGTTGGGTCCCCGCCTGGCCACAGGGACTCACCGTTTCCCTTCTCGTGACTGCCCTCTTGGCTATAAAAGAGGACGTAGGCTGGCTGACTCAACACCGAGGAAACAGCACAGGTGCTGACCTTCGCATCATCCATTTTATACCACTGGCCATTCCCAGCTTTGATGTAAGAGAAATAATGTCCACTGTGACTGCTCCACCCAGCGTGAACCAGCACGGCGTACAGGTCGTACACAAGCGGTCCCTCCCTTGGCTGAGACATGTATGGCTGCATATCAGGTCTCTGAGGAAACCGCACTAGCCCATCCACTTTGTCCCCCGTCAAAGGAGAAAATCTTTTCAGGACGAGGATGAGGACCTTGGAGGCACTGTGCAGAGTCAAGGTCTTGGAAGCAGACACTTTGTGCAGACAAACCCCACAGTGATAGGCGTCTTCCCCGGCCAGCTCTTCCGGCTCGACGAGTCTGGCCAAAGCCTGCTCAACACTCTGAGCTCCCGCGATATCCAGCGTGATGTCCAGATAAGGGTCAAAGGTGTCAGAAGTGCTCTGGCACTGGAAACACGTGATTTGGGACCTCCAGGACCCTCCAAAGATTTCCCGGATGAGGCCAGGCTCCCGACCGGCAAGATCCAAGCCCATACCACAAGACTGATGTGATTTCTCCATGGACTCCAAGATGAACATGAGAAACTCATGGGCATCTTCCTGCTTGTGCACGTGGAAGCCAGCTCCGAGGGCACAGAGGGCTGAATGATGGCCCCGGAGTGCTGGAAAGCCCTTTCCAGGTGAGCTTGCATCACACACATCATGCAGGTTGTCTTCTGGCAAGCCATCTGGGAGGTCCTAAGGGCCAGCATGTGGCTGGCAAGTGGGCCTGTGTGAGTCAGACACTGCAGAGTGGCATTCAAGTAGCAAGCGTTGCCTGTGTTCTTGAGGCCGGCAGCAACCGTGCGAGGTGGCTCCCAGCTCTGAGGAATGTGCTCTCTAGGACCCAGGGCTGGCTGGAGAGGAGACATATCCTTCGCAAGGTTTGGATCTTTCCCAGGTGACCCGGGGGAACCTCGGGGGAGAGGAGACCACGAAGACATTTTAGAATTCACAAGGGCAAAAGGAGGAGAATCCAAGCCTCTTGCTTCTTTCCTACCTTTCTCGTGCTTTGGAAGAATGGAGCTGACAAAATTCCCAAGGGAGAGCCCAAAAGTGGTCACTAAAGGGACCGATGGAAATCCCACTGGGAGGGCAGTGCTCCACCACACGCAGAAGGGGGTAAAATCACTGCTTGGGGATCCCTCAGAGTAGCGTTCTCTATGGGGGAGAAGGAAGACAATATCTTTCACTAGCATCCTAACCATTTCCCACGAGATACAGAAGAACTCTGGAATTCCTCAAGCCTAAAACCCAGCCCGAGAGGTCAGGAGAAAGAAGCAAGGAAAAAGAGGGAAAATACAAAGGGCCTAGAAAACATTTTTTTTTTAGCAGGGTCCATTCCTCTCCAGTGTGGAAGGAATAATGTCAGCTGAAGAGTTGTTGAATGACAGGTGGAAGCACGGAGCAGTCTCATAAAGTTTTCCAAGGGATGCAAGAAACACTCACCTTACAAATTCAGGCCCACAGTAACCAACGCTCCAGGAGAAAGGGGCTCCTCGAGTACCCCTCCAGGAATCAGCAGGAAACGATGTTTCCTACTCAGCAGTAGCTGCCCAGTGGTCATTCTTCCATTCCAATCCGGCTTTTATTCTGATTCAGGCCCTAATACCATGCCTTCTCTTTATGATTGGCTGATGGGCCCCACCCTAAATTCCACACACCTGTGCCTCCTTGCAGTCGGGATGGGCTCGTGGTGCCCTGTCCTTTCAGTGAGCAACAATGCTCAAGCTGAAGCTGTTTCCACTCTGTAGTGTATGAGCAGGTGGGATGCACTGAGAATTGGTTCATTGCTAAGTAAGGGACACATTTTACTTGAATCCCAGTCAAGACATTTCTAAACTTGAGAAAAGGAGGACCTTGAAGACCAGCCGAGGCTGGGGGCGGGGTTGGGGGGAGGGGATGAATCTACCTGAAAGATTTCTTATTCCTCCTCTTCTTACCCCTTTTTCTTTCCCCTTCTTCTTCTTCTTCCTCTTACCCCTTTTTCTTCCCCCTTCTTCTTCTTCTTCCTCTTCTTCTTCTTCTTCCTCTTCTTCCTCTTCTTCTTCTTCTTCTTCTTCTTCTTCTTCTTCTTCTTCTTCTTCTTCTTCTTCTTCTTCTTCTTCTTCTTCTTCTTCCTCTTCTTCTTCTTCTTCTTGTTCTATAATGGGCATGACTCTTGGACAGTGTTTGCTCAAGGCTAGCACTTTGCTACTTGAGCCACAGCATCCCTTCGGACTATTTCTGCAAAGGAATGGCCCCAGGGCTTCCTGCAGGCCAGGCAATCACTCTACCAGTAGGCAACCGTCCCCGCCCCCAGGTCTGCCTTTGGAACTGCAAGCCTCACATCTCAGCCTCCCGACTAGCTGGGATTACAAGGGAGATCCACTGGGCCCAACCAGGCCAGGTCATCTTCCCACTCATTAGAAGTTGGAAGAGAATCCGCATTCACATAAAAAACATGATAAGGGTCGCCCTAAATTTCAAAACACACCAGGAGATGTACCCAGGAAGTTCACTGACCAGGTAGTTCCCAGACTTGTAACCCCATAAGGCGTAAAGTGTCTAAAGAACTGATTCAGTTGCGATTTACTGATAGAACAGAGTGCTGCAGAAAGAGCCAGCCTTTCAGAAGGCATGGACTCAGCAGAATACTGTTGATCCATTTTGTCACTTTGGAATATGATCTGGCCCTCCCTATCCCGCAGTGGCAGAGGGTTCTTCTCCAGAAACTCCAGAGAACTGCTGAGAGTGAGATCACAGAGATGTTATCTGTTGGGGTGTTCCCCAATATTGGGGTCGTTGATCAAAGGAACCAGACTGACAGAAAGCCAAAGTTAAGCAAAGTTTTATTTCACACCAAGCACGGAGAATGTCACTGACCGGTCAGGGCCAACTCTGTGAAGAGAGAGCGACCCCTCCCGGCCTCACAGGCTAAGTTCTATAGGGCAAAAACCACAACCCCCAAGTTTCTTACAGCTTCGCATCTGCTAGAGGCTGACTGGTTACAAACAGCACAGTTACACATGTACTCCTGCTGACTGGACGTCTCCACCTGACCTGTCCCAACCTTGTGACTGAGCCTCGTGTTTGGAAATGGACTGGTTTAGGGGACTGTTTGCAAGTCGTTTTCCGTGTCTACACGCTCCGTTCGCACTGAACTTAATCCAGTAGTCTCGTTTGGGGTTTCATGTTTATAAGCAAGGTGTGGTTGTCCTTCCTTTGCATCCATAACAAATTGGTCGTTCAGTCCAGATGGAGTTGCACAGGCTGGATGAAGTCACTCGGGCTCAACACTGAACCTTACACCAAAAAATACTGGTCCTTAAAATGTCGGCAGATCCAGCAGAAGCGGGGGCAACATGTGCACCACAACACAGTTCAAAGAGAAGTCAGCAGTGTCCCAGGATCCGTCACGGTGTGGCGTTTTCTGGGCACTAGTGAGACCCATATGACTTTCACAGCTTCTGATACCAGTAATGGAGACGGGGAAAACTCCCCTCCGGGTCCATGCATACCATTCTGAGGAGTTTCCTGGCAGCTCCAATGCCATTGGCCTGCGGGAAACACCAGTACTTCTACCTAATTTCATTATGTATGTTTCCTTCTCCATGGCATACACTTTATTTTCTGGAGAAGTAAATGAATGTCCATACGTGATGATCTCAGTGAATTTTTCCATTGAAATATATAGAGGGGTTACAGTTATATTAGCCAGATAGTAGGTGCTTACAACTCCCACATCGGCATCAATTTTCAGATTTCTGTTCCCATTTCCCTCCCCCCCTTAATTTATTGCTTCATCATTTACATGTATAAGTTTACTGGTGTTCCATCTATTCTTTTCACAGAGACATGGAGCTGCCTTAATCCAATTCCTACTTCCTTATTGCCCTTCCTATGTCTACTGCCCATCTGGTACGTTTCCTACTCCTCCCCATGGGATTGTTGCACCTCCTAAATGGAGACCTTAGCAAGCTCCCAGTGTCTCAGGCCTGTAACCCAAGCTACCCAGGAGGTTCAGATTTGGGGATTGCCCTTCGAAGGCGGCATGGGCCGGGCGCGGTGGCTCAAGCCTACAACACGACCTTCCCAGGAGGCTGAGATCTGAGCTTCCAAGCTAGCTGGGAACAAGAGGACTTGGGACTCTTAGCTCCAACTAATCAGTAGACAACAGGAAGCGGGGCTTGGCACCTAGCTAGGGAGGTAGCCTTGAGCTGAAGGGCTCAGGGACAGTAGCCAGGCCCAGGCGAAGGGCCGTGGCCTTTAGCTGAAGAGCTCAGGGACAGCACCCAGGCTGAGTTCAAGCCCCTTTATCCAACCCACAGGCCCCTCTCCCCAGAACAACAACAACAACAACAACAACAACAACAACAACAACAACAACAACTAGAAGGCAGCATGGGTGGGCAGGTTCATGGGATTCTTCTGTCCTCCAGACCGCAAGGCCCTACATGTGGATCTTTGGCTCAGGTCATTCCCCACTCGTCTGGAGGTCATCTCGGGAAAGTGTGAAACCTCAAGATCCACAGACAGGACCAGCACCAAATTACAAACCCGAGAAAGAACCCGGCGAATTTAGGAGAGCACCAAAACACAGGCCTTTCCTCGCTTGTTCCTTCCCTTCTTCGATCGAGCTCTAGAGTCCTCACGAGGAAGTCGGCCAGCATTTCCGGACAGCTGACCTGTGATACTCTGGCAAAGCTTTGGGGGTAAAGAATCTTCCTTCTCAGAATGGTTTTCTCTCCCGTGATCCCTGTGTTTGGATGGGTGAATCAGGACTAGATTGGGATCCTGTGTGAACTCTATTTTCCTCAGGTTGAGCTGAGTCTTTGGCCGGTGTTGGTCCCTGAAGACCTTCCACTGGTCTAGGGAGATTTCTTTCAGTGCTGTACTTTCCACATGTGCTGGTGACTCGACAAGTTCGCGAGGAGTGTCCTTTTTCAGGTGAAGATGGTGGGTGCTTCTCTGCTTTCCACGGGTCTCGGGGGCCGTTGGGTCCCCGCCTGGCCACAGGGACTCACCGTTTCCCTTCTCGTGACTGCCCTCTTGGCTATAAAAGAGGACGTAGGCTGGCTGACTCAACACCGAGGAAACAGCACAGGTGCTGACCTTCGCATCATCCATTTTATACCACTGGCCATTCCCAGCTTTGATGTAAGAGAAATAATGTCCACTGTGACTGCTCCACCCAGCGTGAACCAGCACGGCGTACAGGTCGTACACAAGCGGTCCCTCCCTTGGCTGAGACATGTATGGCTGCATATCAGGTCTCTGAGGAAACCGCACTAGCCCATCCACTTTGTCCCCCGTCAAAGGAGAAAATCTTTTCAGGACGAGGATGAGGTCCTTGGAGGCACTGTGCAGAGTCAAGGTCTTGGAAGCAGACACTTTGTGCAGACAAACCCCACAGTGATAGGCGTCTTCCCCGGCCAGCTCTTCCGGCTCGACGAGTCTGGCCAAAGCCTGCTCAACACTCTGAGCTCCCGCGATATCCAGCGTGATGTCCAGATAAGGGTCAAAGGTGTCAGAAGTGCTCTGGCACTGGAAACACGTGATTTGGGACCTCCAGGACCCTCCAAAGATTTCCCGGATGAGGCCAGGCTCCCGACCGGCAAGATCCAAGCCCATACCACAAGACTGATGTGATTTCTCCATGGACTCCAAGATGAACATGAGAAACTCATGGGCATCTTCCTGCTTGTGCACGTGGAAGCCAGCTCCGAGGGCACAGAGGGCTGAATGATGGCCCCGGAGTGCTGGAAAGCCCTTTCCAGGTGAGCTTGCATCACACACATCATGCAGGTTGTCTTCTGGCAAGCCATCTGGGAGGTCCTAAGGGCCAGCATGTGGCTGGCAAGTGGGCCTGTGTGAGTCAGACACTGCAGAGTGGCATTCAAGTAGCAAGCGTTGCCTGTGTTCTTGAGGCCGGCAGCAACCGTGCGAGGTGGCTCCCAGCTCTGAGGAATGTGCTCTCTAGGACCCAGGGCTGGCTGGAGAGGAGACATATCCTTCGCAAGGTTTGGATCTTTCCCAGGTGACCCGGGGGAACCTCGGGGGAGAGGAGACCACGAAGACATTTTAGAATTCACAAGGGCAAAAGGAGGAGAATCCAAGCCTCTTGCTTCTTTCCTACCTTTCTCGTGCTTTGGAAGAATGGAGCTGACAAAATTCCCAAGGGAGAGCCCAAAAGTGGTCACTAAAGGGACCGATGGAAATCCCACTGGGAGGGCAGTGCTCCACCACACGCAGAAGGGGGTAAAATCACTGCTTGGGGATCCCTCAGAGTAGCGTTCTCTATGGGGGAGAAGGAAGACAATACCTTTCACTAGCATCCTAACCATTTCCCACGAGATACAGGGGAACTCTGGAATTCCTCAAGCCTGAAACCCAGCCCGAGAGGTCAGGAGAAAGAAGCAAGGAAAAAGAGGGAAAATACAAAGGGCCTAGAAAACATTTTTTTTTAGCAGGGTCCATTCCTCTCCAGTGTGGAAGGAATAATGTCAGCTGCAGAGTTGTTGAATGACAGGTGGAAGCACGGAGCAGTCTCATAAAGTTTTCCAAGGGATGCAAGAAACACTCACCTTACAAATTCAGGCCCACAGTAACCAACGCTCCAGGAGAAAGGGGCTCCTCGAGTACCCCTCCAGGAATCAGCAGGAAACGATGTTTCCTACTCAGCAGTAGCTGCCCAGTGGTCATTCTTCCATTCCAATCCGGCTTTTATTCTGATTCAGGCCCTAATACCATGCCTTCTCTTTATGATTGGCTGATGGGCCCCACCCTAAATTCCACACACCTGTGCCTCCTTGCAGTCGGGATGGGCTCGTGGTGCCCTGTCCTTTCAGTGAGCAACAATGCTCAAGCTGAAGCTGTTTCCACTCTGTAGTGTATGAGCAGGTGGGATGCACTGAGAATTGGTTCATTGCTAAGTAAAGGACACAGTTTACTTGAATCCCAGTCATGACATTTCTAAACTTGAGAAAAGGAGGACCTTGAAGACCAGCCGAGGCTGGGGGCGGGGTTGGGGGGAGGGGATGAATCTACCTGAAAGATTTCTTATTCCTCCTCTTCTTACCCCTTTTTCTTCCCCCTTCTTCTTCTTTTCCTCTTACCCCTTTTTCTTCCCCCTTCTTCTTCTTCTTCCTCTTCTTCTTCTTCTTCTTCTTCCTCTTCTTCCTCTTCTTCTTCTTCTTCTTCTTCTTCTTCTTCTTCTTCTTCTTCTTCTTCTTCTTCTTCTTCTTCTTGTTCTATAATGGGCATGACTCTTGGACAGTGTTTGCTCAAGGCTAGCACTTTGCTACTTGAGCCACAGCATCCCTTCGGACTATTTCTGCAAAGGAATGGCCCCAGGGCTTCCTGCAGGCCAGGCAATCACTCTACCAGTAGGCAACCGTCCCCGCCCCCAGGTCTGCCTTTGGAACTGCAAGCCTCACATCTCAGCCTCCCGACTAGCTGGGATTACAAGGGAGATCCACTGGGCCCAACCAGGCCAGGTCATCTTCCCACTCATTAGAAGTTGGAAGAGAATCCGCATTCACATAAAAAACATGATAAGGGTCGCCCTAAATTTCAAAACACACCAGGAGATGTACCCAGGAAGTTCACTGACCAGGTAGTTCCCAGACTTGTAACCCCATAAGGCGTAAAGTGTCTAAAGAACTGATTCAGTTGCGATTTACTGATAGAACAGAGTGCTGCAGAAAGAGCCAGCCTTTCAGAAGGCATGGACTCAGCAGAATACTGTTGATCCATTTTGTCACTTTGGAATATGATCTGGCCCTCCCTATCCCGCAGTGGCAGAGGGTTCTTCTCCAGAAACTCCAGAGAACTGCTGAGAGTGAGATCACAGAGATGTTATCTGTTGGGGTGTTCCCCAATATTGGGGTCGTTGATCAAAGGAACCAGACTGACAGAAAGCCAAAGTTAAGCAAAGTTTTATTTCACACCAAGCACGGAGAATGTCACTGACCGGTCAGGGCCAACTCTGTGAAGAGAGAGCGACCCCTCCCGGCCTCACAGGCTAAGTTCTATAGGGCAAAAACCACAACCCCCAAGTTTCTTACAGCTTCGCATCTGCTAGAGGCTGACTGGTTACAAACAGCACAGTTACACATGTACTCCTGCTGACTGGACGTCTCCACCTGACCTGTCCCAACCTTGTGACTGAGCCTCGTGTTTGGAAATGGACTGGTTTAGGGGACTGTTTGCAAGTCGTTTTCCGTGTCTACACGCTCCGTTCGCACTGAACTTAATCCAGTAGTCTCGTTTGGGGTTTCATGTTTATAAGCAAGGTGTGGTTGTCCTTCCTTTGCATCCATAACAAATTGGTCGTTCAGTCCAGATGGAGTTGCACAGGCTGGATGAAGTCACTCGGGCTCAACACTGAACCTTACACCAAAAAATACTGGTCCTTAAAATGTCGGCAGATCCAGCAGAAGCGGGGGCAACATGTGCACCACAACACAGTTCAAAGAGAAGTCAGCAGTGTCCCAGGATCCATCACGGTGTGGCGTTTTCAGGGCACTAGTGAGACCCATATGACTTTCACAGCTTCTGATACCAGTAATGGAGACGGGGAAAACTCCCCTCCGGGTGCTAATCTTGAGCAAAATATTAAGTGACACTGCTGACTTCAAGTCCCAATAATGCCACCAAAAGAGAAGGATTTTACTCTTTAGGCAGTTAAATATAAGGAAGAACAGGAATTATTATGACTAAACTATAAGGTTTCCAAAGCAAATATTTCTTTAGTGTACAGCAATCATTCGTTGAGTGAATAAAGTATACCTGAAGTCTGTTCAACTTTTGGTGATTTATTGTGCTTTTACCCTTTATGTACAGAAGTACCAGAAATGCTGGATGTTTCAATATGTTAAAGAAATACTATAGCTCTTATACTGAGTATATGAATTAAAAAGGATATTACAAAGATCCATTTCTTTTCGTGTGTGTGTGTGTGTGTCTGTGTGTGTGTGTGTGTGTGTGTGTGTGTGTATGCCAGGAATAGCACTCACATTCTTACTTGGTGTTTTCGCTCAAGGCTGGAGTTATAGCACTTGAGCTACATGTTCATTTCTGGATTTGGGGTTGTAAATTGGAAATAAAGGTCATATGAACTTTTCTGCCAAGGCTGAGGTAAAACTGCGATGCTCAGACTTTAGCTTTCTGACTAGCTAGGGTTACACAGCTGAGCTGGTCCCCAGTTTGAGCTAATTCTTTGAGGCAGAAAAAGTCAAGGCTGAAGGTGTCTAGAAGAGGAAAAGGGACAGAACATAATAATCAAAAGTTTGGACACAAAAACAAGTTATCAGTGTATCCTAAAAAAATTTCTGCTTGGGGCCAGGAGTTTGTCCTAGTGGTAGAGTGCTTGCCGAGCATGCACGAAGACCTGTGTTTAATTACTCGGTCCCATACACATAGAAAAAAGCTGGAAGTGGCACTGTGGCTCAAGTGGCAGACCGCTAGCCTTGAGTAAAAAGACCAAGAACAGTGCTCAGGCCCTAGTTAAAGCCGCAGGAATGGGGAAAGAAAAAAATCTACTAAATCAACACTTTGGAACTTAGTAGAGTGTATAGGTAAACAGTTTTTTCCAGACATTCCAAATTATTACTAGATACTGATGCTTTAATGGATCCTAGGGATACAGCAAATCACAAATGCAGTCACTGTATCAAGACATTTATAATGCTTTCTAAGTTGTTTTTACTCTGTGTGTGTATGTAGGTTTTATTGCAGTCTGGACTATAATTATCTAATATAAATAGGGTCTTTTGTTATTATATAGTGATGTACACAGGGATTACTGTTACATTTAAGTCAGGTAAAGAGTATATCTCTTTATTTGTTTATTTTTTTATTTATTTTTCCTTACCAGTCTTGGGCTTGAGCTCAGGGCCTGAGCACTGTTCTTGGGCTTTCTCAAGGTGAGAGCTCTACCACTTGAGCCTCAGCACCACTTCCAGCAGTTTTCTGTGTACATGATATGGAGGAATCGAACCCAGGTCTTCCTGCATACTAGATAAGCACTTTACCACTAGGCCAAACTTCCGGTCTTTTTTGTTTTTTAATTCATTAGTTTTCTTCTTAAATTTTTTTGTGGATTATGGGGCTTGAACTCTGGTCCTGGTTGCTGTCCCTGAGCTCTTCAGCTCTAGGCTACTGTCCTGGCCTTGAGCCACAGTCTCCCTTCCCATTTTCTAATGATTAACTGGAGATAAGAGTCTCTGGGGCCTGTAATCCTTGCTACTCAGGAGGCTGAGATTTGTAGATCGAGGTGGAAATCCTGCCCGGGCACAAAAGCACCTAAGACTCTTATCTCCAATTAGCCACTAGAAAATCTAAGTGGCACTGTGGCTCAAAGGGTAGGGCAGTAGCCTTGAGCTGTAGAGCTGAGAGACAATGCCCACGCCCAAAGTTTGAGCCCCACATCAGATACAGACACACACAATACCAAGACAATAGAAAATTTTACTCTTAGGCACATCTGAAATTGGACTCATCTCCTTTCTAGGACTCAGCAGTCTATAGCGCTAAGGGATAATGAAATGGACAGGTACCTCTATGCATAATTCACACTTGATACGGCATACAAGGAATATAATCAGAAGTCACTAAAGGAAAAGAAATGAGTTAAATGCCACCATAAATAAATAGGCAAATATGATATATGCAATAGCTTATAATACAACTGCTTTAGAATCTTTCATTTGAAAGGACAACATTATAGACAGATGTACAGGTGACATTTTGGAGTATAGTATATGAACCCTCATTGAAAAATTACCTTGGAAATAAGAATATTGTTTTTGGCTCATTGAAAGCAATATGCATGTATTCTGGATATTATAAGAACATACTATGTAAATAGTTCTTAAGGTTAATTAAAATACTGTATTTGATCATGAGAAAATGTACTATGTTGTCTCTCATCTCCTTTGCTATCCCTTGGTTATCTCATATTGGTATAGTATCTCACTTTGATATCTGATATATTGAATTTATTTGTATTTGGATATTTGAAATTTGATAGGGAAGGGGGAAAACCAAGATGGGTGCGGGGTGTTGGGGGGGAGGGAAATGGGTACCAAGACATGTGAAAGGGTATCAATGTATGTGAATTAATGCACCTTCTACCTGGCAAATATCATGTAACCCTTTTACTAGTTACAATAAAAAAATCAAAAAAAAAGAAAGTGAGAGTCTCACAGCTTTCCTATCCAGGCTGGCTTTGAACTCTAATTTTCAGACCTCAACCTCCACAGTAGCTAGGGTTATAGGCATGAGACACAGATGCACAGCCTCTAATTTTACCTGTATTTTCCTTGAGCAAAGCAAAATACTCAATGAGTTACAAAAGCCAATGAACTCTCCTTTCTATCGAATAGTGCTACTTTCTCTATGCCAAGGGGATAGACCAGCTTCCAAGAAGACCCACTACTCAAAACTAAAGAAAAATTTTGCCTTAGCAAATTACATCTTCAATGGGACAGAATAGGATCAGTCAAGATCTAGAATAATTTGAGCATAAGCAAAAGGGTGGAACACAGTTGAATCTGCTAAGCAGAAGACTAAAAATTGGATGTTTCAAAAGCTCTCTCAGAGCCAGTAGTTTGGCCTAGTGTAGACTACTGGCCTAGCATGCACAAAGACCTAGGTTCGATTCTTTAGTACCACATACACAGAAAAAATCTGGAAGTGGATCTGTGGCTCAAGTGATAAAGCTCTAGCCATGAGAAAAATCCAAGGACAACACTCAGGTCCTGAATTCAAGCCCCATCACTGGCCAAAAAAAAGTTTTCTCAGCTCTGAATGTTTAACAGAAATCCTGAAAAGTTTGATATGCCAACTGTGAGAGGCAAGGGCACCTCCAATGTGCCAGGGACCCTCAAACGCCTGGTGGTGGTGGAGAAATTAAAGGAAGATTGGAATGGAAGCAAGGACATACAAGTGGTTGTGCTAAGTCACTAGTCCTGAGAATAAGTGGTGTGCAGATCTGAAAACAGCCATGAATCAAGGATTTTGATTTCATGAGCAATCCTTAAAGTACTGTCTACTTATAAAGTATATTTTGTAATGTACTTAGATAATGGCCCATATTGAGTGGTGAAATATTCCTGTTCAGTCCGATCAACTTTCAGTCATCAAATTAGGTTGTTCTTTCTCAAATATATGCAATCAAGAACATGAAAATTAAGAAAAGCAAAATGAAAAAAAATTCTGTTATTTCTGCTGGGGTGGAGGGAGGGGATCCAATGGTTTTCTTATATTTTCAATGACATGAATGAAATCAGGAAAGAAACAGGCTCTTTCCTTTCTCTTCTGGTGTTGAACACAAAACAAATATACTTAATTTCATCAGATGATTTTGTGTGAGAATATCAATGTTCAAATCCAAACTCTCCTAGGTTAAAGAAGAAAGAATAGGTTTTTTTCTTTGGGGGGGTTGTGGGCTGGGCGCTGTCCCTAAGCTATCAAGCTCAAGGTTCAAGCTCTACAATTTGAGCCGCAGTGCTGCTTCCTGTTTTCTGGTGGTTAATTGGATGCAAGAGTCTCGTGGACTTTAGTGCCTGGGGTAGCTTTGAACCATGATCCTCAGATCTCAGTCTTGTGAGTAGCTAGGATTACTGGCATGAGACACTGGCACCCACCTGACTTTTCCTTTTGTTCTAGGCACCTGTTGATTGTACTTGTAGTTAAGACTGATATCATTTGGGTATAGAGATAGTGAAATTAATCATTTTTATTTAGCATGCCTTTAAATAAAGGATTAACAAAGATCAGATGTTGCCTTTTTTCTTTTGCCAATCCTGGGGCTTGAACTCAGGGCTTGAGCACTTTCATTGGCTTTCCTCAGGGCTAGAGCTCTACAACTTGAGCCACCACAGCACCCTTCCAGCTTTTTTCTACATATGTGGTACCAAGGAAGAAAACCTGGGTTTTGATGCATGCTAGGCAAGCACTCAACAACTAGGACAAACTTCTGGCTCCAAATGTTGATTTCTTCAAAACCAGTGTCTGTCCATCCTTCAAGTAAAGATTTTCCTATGCAAATGTGTGCAGATAAAGGAGTTGATTTATTAAATCCCACCCCCACCACCACTGCCAGGGTTAAGTATCCTTAAAATGATAGCTCAGAGACGGGTGCCAGTGATTCATGCCTGTAATCCTAGCCTCTCAGGAGACAGACTGATAGATATCAGATAGAGTTCAATAGATAGATTTATAGGTAGGGAGATAGAACAAATAAGACTAAAGCTATGGCTCAAGCATGCTTTTCTAGTACATGGAATCCCAGGACTTAAACACTAGGAAGGCATAAAATATATAAATAATAATGTGTGACTGGGAGAATGGCCTAGTGGTAAAGTGGCTGCCTAACAATAAAAAAGCCTTAGGTTTGATTCCTTGGTACCACATACGTAAGAACATGAAATTAGGGGCCGGGAGTTTGGCCTAGTGGTTAAAGTGCTTGCCTAGCATGCATGAAGACCCCGGTTCGATTCCTCGGTACCACATACATAGAAAAAAGCCAGAAGTGGTGCTGAGGCTCAAGTGGTAGAGCTCTAGCCTTGAGAAAGTCCAAGGACAGTGCTCAGGCCCTGAGCTCAAGCCCAGGACTGGCAAAAAAAAAAGAAAATGAAATTATCCTGGGGCTCAAATGTCAAAGCACTAACCTTGAAAAAGCCCAAGAAATTTGTCGAAGCCATGAGTTTAAGCTCCAGGCCTGTCAGAAATAAATAAAATAAGGAAACAAACAACATTTCATGGATGGTGATTAAAACACCTGTATTGTCTGAGATTTGTCTTCTCACACTACTCTGATCAAATACGTAGTTCACCATATAAAATATCAAAGTTAAATAACGTGATACTTGGCTTAAATAGTTATTACAGCTTTAAATCCTTAGCAAAATGAAAACATGAACTTCTGTAAAACATTCTGAATACTACAGATCAGTTGAGGCCAATATCAAACTGTACTACAGGTACTGAAACACACAGAACAAAACATGATCTTTTTATAATTAATAAATTTCAATTTATTTGACAGTTTTAAAAACTTCAGTTATATGCCAGGCATGGTGGCACACACCTGTAATCATAGGAGGCTGAGATCTGAGGATCGAGGTTCAAAGCCAGTCCTGGCACTAAAGAGCTAAATCAAAAGAGACTCTTATCTACTATTAACCACCAGAAAAACAGAAGTGGTATAGGGTGGTAGCCTTGAGCTGAAGAGCTTAGAGACAGCACCCTGGCTCAGTCTCTAAGCCCCATGATTGTTTTTTCTGTGTACATGGCAACAGGGAATCAAATTCAAGGCTTCCTTCATGCTACCACTAGGCTGCACTCCTGGCCCTCACAACCCACACTGCAATGAGTTTTCACACTTGACCCTGTGTCCCAAAGCCACCAACTTGGAAGCTGCACAAAGCTGTTCATATGACCAGGATACCTTTCCATTCTGACACATATTCTTCATTCTAAAGAAGAAAAAAATGTGAAACAAATCCCAGGGGTGTCACCTGCCACAAAATCAAAACCTACAGCACAAATACCATTGCTTGAAAATAGTACCTCAGAAGTTTTTAACTCTTCACATAAAAGCATATCTACTCATATATTAGAGGTTGAAGTTAGCAATCTAAATGGTAGCAAGTCAGCCAAAATGACTTCTTGTATAGATGAAAGTCTAGCCCAAGTGTTCTTTGTAAAAATCTAATATGTGCAGCAAGCTTCTTTCCAGGCCTTTCTCCAAACAGATCCCTAGATCAGCTATTGTGTTATCTTGGAAATCAACAGTCCATGTCATACCTCATGCACAATTAGAAAATCTTCATGAGCACCTCCAAGGAAAGGAGCAGCTTACAGCATAAAATTGTAGCAAAGACTTACCTCTATGACTTCAACTTCTTTCATTTCATATTTGCACAAAGCAGTCTGGCTCACTGGAGGCAAAGTGCTTCACTTATCAACCCTTTTCTTTGGTGAATGGAAAAGTGAAGTTATACCAAAGAACAGCTAGGAGCTTGAGGTTCAAGCTGGACCAGCTTTGAGACATCTGTTATGTAAAATACAGCTTACATATCTCAACATCAAGGGTCCTATCTTACCACAGTCTACATCCTCCATTGCCTGCATTCCTTTGGCTCTCTGTATTCACCAATAAATGAAGCAGATTCACTCCCCCAAATACAGCTCACTGGTCCCTTACTAAGGACCTATATGCTGGGACATTAGATTGTACATGGAAAAGCACAATGTTGGGGTCAGGAGTTTGACCTAGGGGTTGAGTGCTTGCCTAGTATGCATGAAGACCCAGATTTGATTCCTTGATACCACATACATAGAAAAGGCTGGAAGTGATGCTGTGACTCACGTGGCATAGCTCTAGCCGTAAAGCCCCAGGACAATCAATACTCAGGCCATGAGTTCAAGTCCAGGACTGGTAAAACAAAACAAAACAAAACTCTGATTTGTTCTCAAGAATTTGAATGGGGAAATTTTAATAAAATTAAAACAATTTATGATATAAATATTAGACATCAATCAATAGTAAAATATTTCTCAGGAGCAGGGGTTGGGGGAGGAGGCAGGCTCAAAGTTGCCTGCAGGCAGAAAGACTAATTCAGGGTTCACAATGATATCTAGCAACTTAGGAAAGACAAATACTCTTCCTGGCACTTATTCAGTTTAGTAAATGTAAGAATGGAGAAATTTTCCATTAATTGCACAAGGGTTGGTTGATCCTGCTAACCAAGAGCTTTGCCAACTTGAACCATTTGTTGCAGGTATATACAGTGTTAAAGTAAATGGAAGAAAGACTGCCTGTTCTTTTTCAGAAGTATGTCTGGGTAGTTCTGCCACATTTGGGGTTAAGAACAAGTTGAGTGCCCATACAATTAAAAACTGAGTTGGGCCTTTCTACAAATGAAAGGCGGCATGCCATCCACAGGCTTCATACAGTAGTGATGGCTCCAGATATCCATCGTCACTGTCGCACACATCACTGGTAGCTACTAGGTAAAGAGTTCTGGGGTGACTGTATTCTGTAGGCCCAAATCTGAGAATGGAAATAAATACATGATTATTAGAGAAGTTCTGGGGTGACACAAATGCCATGAGGACCTAATGGAAAAAGCTGTAGAATGTGAGTTTGGACTGAACATGGATGAGGAAGTAGGGTGTATTTAATGATTGGCCATGCCTGTTTTCTTTCTAAAAGAGAACACATTACCTGGAAGAGAATACCCATAAAAGGCCATTGTGCCAAACTGGTAGTAATAAGGACAATCACCAGCCTGGGAGGATTTTCCCTAGGGACCTGATTCCATCCATACTCACAAGCCCTCCACAAGCCCCCACACAAGGACTCCCCACCTTGTTCTTGATCTGATAGATCACAGGTTCTTTCAGTTGGTCAAGGAGAATGTGTAAACGGAAGAGCAGGTCCGAGGAGGGCATGTTGAGCATCATGTAGAACAGGAGTTCAGTCAGGGTATGTCTGTTCTTGTGATTATAGAAATCATCAGGAGAAAAGTCCATCCACATCATGAAGATGGAACAAAGTGTGCTGTGGGTAGATTGGTGACAGGAGAGGGAGCAGCCACCCTCCCTATTATCAGGACCTTCCCACCAAAGCCCCTTTCTTGCTCAACTCCCATGCAGAGGCTGTTCATCTTAGATGCACACATGCAACTTGTGAAAGAAGTAGACACTCCTGCAAGCAGAATGATAGTCACTACTCAATTCTAGAAACTTCTAGAGTACATGTCTTCAAAATTTCATTCAGAGGGGAAATTTTAACACTGATTGTAGACTTTCTACACAAAGCACTCCCTGTCATCCCTAGACCAAAAGCACACCCACACATGTGTGCTCTGCCATCCACTCAAGTCCGAAGCCTCAATCCCCTGCTGCAAATCACAGTTTGTGTACAAAGCAGAAATTTGCACTTGGAGTCAGAAAGTCCAAAGATCCAGTTTCAAGGACAGCCCTTCCATTGGCCCCAAAGCCCAGTTACTACTTCACTTGCTCATCTTCCTTACAGGTAGGCCGGAGTGATTTGTACTTGAAGAAGAAGAGGAGAAATTCACCCTCTGGCTCTTTTTCAAAACTAAGAGGACATCTATGGGGTTGGCTAAATCACAGTTGAGAATACATAACAAGAAGGCACGTGCGATAAATCTATACTTTTCTCTTAAAAATTGAAGAGGTTTGAAGCAATGTGTCCAAAATAAATTCCCTGCATATATATGCTGATCTTGAGGACCGTTTTTTCCTAGGGCTTTTCACAGAGAGGTCTGCTCTGTACAGAATGGTTGAGACTAAATGTTAGGTGAATGAAATCAGCATCCCATTCATCTGCATCCCTCCCAAACATGTGCATGTCCTGCACTGTCCTCAGGGTTAGTTTTTGTGTGAGACGTGAGATGGAATATCAAAGTTGTTTTGATTTTCATTTCTTTTATCGCTAGAGATGTGGAGCTTTTCTTCATGTGTCTAAAGGCCATTCTTACTTCTTCCTCAGAGAAGTCTCTCTTTTTAGTCTTTAGCCCACCTTTTAATGGGATGGTTATTTCTTTGCAGATTTGTTTTGGAGAGATTCAATTTTTTTTAGCTCTAGAGATATTTTAGATAACTATATATATATTTTTAGAAAAAAGAATGGAAGCCAGGCATGGTGGCTCATACCTTAATCCCAGCTACTCAGTAGGGTCAGAGCTGAGGATCACAGTTCAAAGCCATCCAGGGCACTAAAGTATGTGAGATAAAACTCTGAACACACAATGACTTTAAGAGGAATCTCATTGTGGCTGGGAATGTAGCCTAATGGTAGAGTGTTCACCTAGCATGCATGAAGGCCTAGGTTCCATTCCCCGGTACTGCATACTTAGAGAAAATCCGGAAGTGGCACTGTGTCTCAAGTGGCAAAACATTAGCCTTGGGCAAAATTGTCCAAGCACAATGTCTAGGCCCGAAGTCCAAGCCCCAGGGCTGGCAAAAAGAAGAAAAGAAAGAGGAATCTCACTTAAGTAAAAAGGAATATACCCTATCTTTATACAGACTGAAAAATTCATTAAGAAATTAGGAAATATGTATATAGTACATAATTTCTTTTGTGTGTTGACACTGGGTCTTCAATTGAGTGCCTCAGCTCTATCCCTGAGCTTTTTGTGCACAAAAAGCCACAAATCCACTGTCTTCACTTGAGATACAACATTTCAGGGTGTTTCATGAAAAAAGATTTTTACAAATTGAAAGTGTCAACACTGTATTATTTTAGTATCAAGGTTGAGGTGGGAAGAGATAGAAAAAGTGACATGTTTCCTGATCCCCATAGATAAGAGACTCAGCAGAGCAGTTCTGCTCTGCAGGCTTCTTTGTGAGTTTTGTTTGCTTGTTTCATTTTTGTCAATTGTGGGGCTTGAACTCTGGGCCTGGGCACTGTCCTTGAGCTCTTCAGCTCAAGGCTACTGCTCTACTCTGTCAGTCCCAGTGCCACTTTTCATTTTTCTGGCAGTTAACTGGGTGCTCTTGCTGGCTTTGAACCTTGTTCCTCAGATATCAGCCTCCTGAGTAGCTAAGATTACAGGTGTAAGATACCATCACTAGGCTGCTGCTTTGTTACTATACAGGTTCTGGATCAAGAACTTCAAGTTCTTACTTCAATTTTTTCTACTCTTGGCTATAGCTCTGCCATTTGAATGAAGCCCCAGTTCCTGGTCTTTGTTGGTTAATGAGAGATATGATGATTTTCTAATATTAGAGAAACAGTTACTAAAACCCAGCATTTTACTTACTTGAATAAATTAAGGGACAGGAGCAAGTGAGAGGGAAAACAATTTGCTATCCTGTTCTAATGCATAAGTCTGGCTATTTTTCTTATACACAATATGTAGTTTACCATTTTCCACTCTGTTTTTGCTTAGCTTAAAACCACCATTGCCATCATTTCATAGATTTTGTTGGTGGTGCTGGTGGTGGTAGTGGTCGAAGTTCTGAACTCTGTGCCTGCAGCAGTTCCTGAAATCTTCAGCTCTGGCTGAGCTGACGCACAAATCTGAGCACTGTCCTTGGACTTTCCCAAGGCTACAACTCTACCACTTGAGCCTCAGCACCACTTCAGGCTTTTTTCTTTCTATGTATGTGGTACCGATGAATCAAACCCAGGTTTTCATGCATACTAGGAAAGCACTCTGCCACTAGGCCTAACTCCAGGCCCAAAATTATTCATCAGTACATATTGGCTATCATTTTTGTTTTTGATTTCTTTTTTGATTGGTCATGGTGCTTGGACTCTGGGCCTGGGCGCTGTCCCTAAGCTCTTCAGCTCAAGGCTAGCGCTCTTGCTTTACCACTTTTGAGCCACAGATCCATTTTTGGCTTTCTGGTGGTTAATTGGAGATAAGAGTTGCACAGACTTATGTGCCCAGGCTGGTTTTGAACCAAGATCCACCGATCTCAGCCTCCTGAGTAGCTAGAATTAAAGGATACAGCCACCAGTGCCTAGTTCTTTGGTGCTTCTGACTCAGGCGCGCTCTCTCTCTCTCTCTCTCTCTCTCTCTCTCTCTCTCTCTCTCTCTCTCTCTCTCTCTCTCTCTCTCTCCGGAAGTGGGACTTGAATTCTGGGCCTGGGCAGTGTTCCTGGGCTCTTCAGCTCATGGCTACAACCATACGCCTTAAGCCACAGTGCCACTTTGGGTTTTCTGGAAGTAACAGTTTCATGGACTTTAGTTCCTGGGCTGGCTTTGAACTGTGATCCTCAGATCTCAAACTTCTGAGATCACCTCCTGCATATATATATATATATATATATATATATATATATATATATATATATATAAATGGTACAGAGAAATTGAACCTAGGGCTTTGTATAAACTACCACTGGCCCACACTCCAGTCTTAGATGAGGACTTTTTTTTTCTTTTTTTGTCAGTCATTGGGCTTGAACTCTGGGCCTGAGCATTGTCCTAGGGCTTTCTAAAGATAGCACTCTACCACTTGAGCCGGCAAACTTCTGGCCCAAACAGGCCACTTTTGAAGCTAGAATTACAGAGACGTGCCATGGTACTGGCATGTCTTTATCCATCTACGTAAATATTATTTCTTTCATCTCAGTGCATACATTTCCTACATATTTTGTCAAAAATTTCCTTCCCACTGGGGCCGTGAGTTTAGCCTAGTGGAAGTATTCTTGCCTAGCATGAAGGGAGACCCGGGTTTGATTGCTCCTTACAACATACATAGAAAAGAAAAGCCAAAAGTGGTACTGTGGCATATGCGATAGAGCTCTAGCCTTAAGAAAAAGCAAAAACAAAAACAATGACCATGCTCAGGACTGGCAAAAAAAATTCTCCCCAAAGTAGACTTTTAAAATTTTTATAATTTTTGATTTTGTTGTTAAGGTGATATACAAAGAGATTGCTGTTACATATGTAATGAGTACATTTCTTGTAAACACTGTTAGCTCCTCCCTGCTTTTCTCTTTCCCTTCCCCCTAAACCCCTCCCCAAGTCATATAGTTCATTAACAGCAAATATATTTGTATTTTCATTATTGAAAACAATAGTTGAAACGTGTTGAAATAAACGATATAGGCTGATATCATTTATCAAAATGGATTACTTGAACTCTAAAATAAACATTCTAGGTAACTTTTCTCATAAAATTGTACTAATGCTATAAAACTAATAAAAATAAAAAGTTAAGAAATTTTAGTTATTAATTTCTTAAGTTTTACATTTACTATTATATTACACTAAGAATAATGTTTATGGCATTAATACAGACAGCATGAAATGTGATTATGTAAAAAAAAATTAAATGATTAAAAGCAGTAAGGTTTGAGGCCAGGAGTTAGTCTTGGTGGCACAATCCCTGGACTGGCAAAAAAAAAAAGTAGCGTTAGATAAATCAGATCTATTTCAAAATGTGCAGAAAATGGTATGAATTCTTGCTTGGCTAGTCCTGGGGCTTAAACTAAGGGACCAGGAACTGTCCTTGGCCACTTTTTGTTCAAGGCTAGCACTCTGACACTTGAGCCATGATGTCTCCTTTGGCTTTTTTTGTGTATGCAGTGCCTCGGAATTGACTCAAGGGCTTCTTGTATGCTAGGCGAGCACTCTAAGACTAGGCCATACTCAAGGCCGAAGTAGATTTTTGAAGCTATTGTGGAGTTTTAATTTTCTTAAATATTTGTACAAAGAACAAAAGATACTAAACAGACTTGAACTCACAGAACAGAGTACCACATAGAGTCCCACATATTGCTTCAGTTACTCTGGCATTTCTCCCAATTGGCAGAACACCTTTCTAGGCATCTGCTCTGTCCTTAAGTTTTGGTAGCTAACCTGTCTGTCCCTGGGCGCCTGGCCTGGATTCCCTGTAATTCCATACATTTCATAGTTCTCTGTATATCCAGTAAGGTTATCTTGTACAGGTCCTGGCCAGTCTGCTTTATTTTTATTGTGTAAAATCTTGTAAAAGTTCTATTTTTTATTTTTTAAATCATTTTATTTTGATTAATAGAAGGGTTACATTATATTCACCAGATAGAAGATGTAACTTCACGAACATTGATCCCCTTTCTCCTGACATGGTCCCCATTTCCCTCCCACACTCCCACCAGACTGGTTTTTAAACCACCCAGGACCCATGTATCTCGGGCCTCAGATTGTAGGTTGAAAGTAAAACATAGTGTAATAAGGACTGAAGAATTATACACATATTTACAATGAGAGTTTAATAGATAGAAAAGTAAATATAATGAACATTTGAAAACGGTCATGAGAGGAAGATAAAGAGATGTCTTTTTAGTAAGGGGGCATTGAAGTTCTAAATCCAGACTGGCCTCCAAGTTGCCTTCAAGTGTCTCCCTGCTCATGAGAAACAGAATGTCCTTCCTGAGTTAAGAGGGGGATGGATTCTAGTTTGTCGACTGGAGATTGATTCTACTGTGGTGAGACAGATAGGTCTGGATATTCTGTGAGTATTGATTCATTTTCCTCCAGTGAATCCAGCATGGAGACTGCATTTACTGCTTTCCCCACACATAAGCTGGAGATATTTTCATGAGGCCAGCATGTGGCCCTTTAGCCTGCACAGTAAGTGGAGTGTCACTCTGACACATGTGGAGCCTCTCTGGCTGGACTGTGAAAGTAAACAGAAGGAATTATGGCTGCTCTTTTTCTTCCTCCAGAGTAGCTGTGGGTTCAACTGTGTCACAAGTGTGGTTCAGAGCACAAGCTATATCCACAGGATTCCAAATCTGTTTGGTATTTTCTACAGTAGGTCCATGCTTTCCTGGACTGAAGGGATGATTCTCCAACTCCGTCAGTCAATAGATCCACTGATGGGATTTTCATCTGG
Source organism: Megascapheus bottae (assembly GCF_031878675.1). Taxonomy (NCBI): domain Eukaryota; kingdom Metazoa; phylum Chordata; class Mammalia; order Rodentia; family Geomyidae; genus Megascapheus; species Megascapheus bottae. Next base: position 227,204 of record NW_028327647.1, read on the forward strand.
AGTTCAGGAGAAGCTCTTCTACGGCAACCCAAACCTATGAATGGAAATAGGTACAGGATTCTTAGAGTGGACTCTGCAAGCTGAAGTGTCACTCAACTTCCATGAGGCTTTAATGGAGGAAGCTGTAGAATTGGAATTTGGACTGAACACTGAGGAGATGGAGGGTCTTTCTAAGGAGTGCTTATGCTCGAGTCCTTTCAAAGAGAGAACAGACATTACCTGGCCAACACCACCCATAAAGGGAATTTTGCCAAGCTGGGTTGAAGTAAGGGCCAACCAGTACCTAGACCACATCGGCTTCGTACTCACAGGCTCTGAGGTGCCCACACCAGGACTTCTTCTTTTTCTTGGTCTTACTGGTCGCACATTCCTCCAGCTGGTCAAAAAGGATGTGAAAGCAGATGAGCAGCTCTGAGGCCGGCATGTGGAGCCTCATATAGAGCTTGAGTTGTGTCAGGGTGTGGCAGTCCTTGAGCTCATAGAAATCACTGGGTTATAAATCCATCTACATCATGACGATGGAACACATGATGCTGCTGGCACATTGGGGACAAGGAAAGTGAGAGCCTTCTCTCTCCATCCTGAGACTTCTACCAAAGCCCCTTTCTTGCACAACTCCAATGCTGTGGTTGTCCTGCAGAGATGTGCACTTGTATGCTGGGAGGAGGGAAGAGATACCGAAAAAGAGGATGACTTTTACACCCCACTTTCAGAAGCTTCTGAGACACAATCCTCCAAAATGCTCAATATCATAGGCAATGTGAAGGTTGTTTCCCTATGGGATCTGACTGTCTGCACACATCCCTAGCTGTAATCCATGAGAGTCCACACTCACAATTGCACCCACAACTCTATTCTGCATTTTTGTTGGCAGTCCTGGGCCTTGAACTTAGCGCCCTGACCAGTGTCCTTGGGCTTTTTCCTCAAAGTTGGCACTCTGCCACTTGAGGCATAGCACTACTTCCAGCTTTTTTTTCTCTTTCTATGGATGCACTACCTAGCAATCGAGCCTGGGCCTTGGTGCATGCTAGGGAAGCAATCTACCAGTAGGCCAAATCTCGGGGGCCCTACAACTATGTTATCTAACATGTACTGAAGTCTGAACCTCAAGACCTAGTGGAAATCACAACTGATGTGCAAATAAGAAACTTGTGCTTTGAATAGACGCCTCAAAAATACCCAATTTTTGGGCAGGCGTGGTGGCTCATGCCTGCAATTCTATCTACCCAAGGGACTGAGATCTGAGGAAGGAGGGTTACAGCCAGCTCTGGCACAAAAGACTGTGGAAATCTTATCTCCAATTAACCACCAGAAAATTGGGAATTAGTGCTGTGGTTCAAGAGTAGAGCAATAGCATTGAACTGAAGAGATCATTGACACCACCCAAGCCCAGAGTTTAAGTCTCATGACCGATTAAAAAGATACCCAGTTTTACATGACAGATCTATTTCTGCGTAAGTCCACTTCTTTACTTGCTCATCTTCCTCCCAACTACAATGGATGGATCTGTAGTGATGGAAGGAGAGAAGGAAGTTAACTCTATGGTTTTTCAATGTGGAGCTAACAAGACAAGTACAGGGCTAGCTAAATCCCAGGCAGGAATGTAAAACTACCCAAGTGATATATGTCTATACAGTTCCATGAAAAGTCTCCTAAGAGGCCTCTATGCATCTGTCCAAAGTAAATGCACCTCTAAATAACTAAATGCTCTAAATAAATAAATGAATGAATTAAAGAATTCTCAAAATAAAGAAGTAAATGCCATGCCTGTAATCTTAGCCACTCAGTAGGCTGAGATCTGAGGATCACAGTTGGAAGCCAGTGTAGTCAGTAAAAGTCTAAAGGCACTTGTCTTCAATTAGACAGCAAAAAGCCAGAACTTGACCTATGACTCAAACGGTACAGTGCTAATCTTTGAACAGCAAAGGGAGAACATTCAGGCTGTGGGTTCAAGAGGTAGGACTGAACTACACACCAAAATGTAAATGCTTTAAGGTTTTAACAGGCAAAGCTAACACAATCCCTCCTTGATGGCTCAGAAGTGATTCAGCTCCCAGCCTTTCCTCTGTCTCCAGTACTTCACAGGCCTCTGCCATTGTTAATGAAACCTTATTTCCTACTGGGAAATGTCTTTTCCTAGGACTTCATTGATGCTTGGGAAATGAAATGGGATGGTGGCCCAGTCCTAATAAAATAGTCAGCTTGTGCACTTGTGTCATGCTCAATTTCCCTGTAAACACCCCAGTGAACCAAACAGGCTGAGAGATGTGCCAAGTATTCCAAGACTAGGCCAGGAGTGGCTGATCAGGCCTGGGTTTGGGGGGGAACACTCACTTTTTCAAGAGAATATCCAGCAACTGCTCCATTGCACTCATATGAAGTGCACATTTCTTCTCCTGGGGCAACTTCTCCACAGAGAACATGACATGGACACTCTCCATGGCAGGGGTAGAGCCTGCTAAAGCAGCTAATCAGTGACAAGGACATAAAGTGATGAACAGAATGCTTAGGCCCTTATGGCAGATTGTCTGCAAAATCCAAGGGAGAATGGAATTGGTGGGAACCAGGGATTAGGTTGTGGGCATGGCACTTCCTTGCAAAGGGTGGAGCAGGGGAAGTCACAAGCTGGAGCATGCACAGGATGGGTGATAGGCCCTGGGAAGCTGCTGGGCCACCCCCTTCTGCATCTCAGCCTTTGGGTTTGAGCTCTGTGATCGCCATGGTGTGTATTCTGTGCTCTGGATGGCAGAAGAAAGGGCCCCTGGAATACAAGTGTAGACCCTTTGTGAGTGTGGGAAGATGTAGCCTGGATATCCAGTCCCACAGGATTTGAGAGTGGGGTAGAGGGGAATGCGAAGACTGGGGCGTGAGGGGTGCAGGCAGTCATGGTCACGGCACAGGTAATTCTGTCTGTGGTATGAGTGCCTCCCAAAAGCACAGCCCCATTTGTAAGGAAATGGAAAGACTTAGCAGAGATTTATAATAGAACAAAACCAAGATACATAAGGCCACATAGAATGATGCTAAATGAAAAGACCTCCAGAATATACAAACAAAAGGCATATAAAGAGTAATTGTTGTCCTTCATGTACTATGTTATCTCTCATCTCTTTTGCTATCCCTTGGTTATCTCATATTGTTACCGTGTTTCACCTTGTTATCTGATATATTGTATATATGCATATTTGGTTATTTAAAATACAATAGGAAAGGGAGGAAAACAAGAAGAGGGATGGGCATAGGGGAGGAAAATGGAGACAAAGTCATGAGAAAGCGTATCAATGCTTGTGAGATAATGTACCATCTGTCTTGTGAATATAACCCATCTATTAATTACAATAAAAATATACGAAAAAGAAAAGAAGCCAGACTATGCCTCCATGGAATCATCAGATGAGCATGATGAATTTCAGTTCATTAAGAAAGCCGAAGAACACGAAGCATAGTCAGAGCAACAAGAGGAGTCATCTGTGTTGCTTACAAAACTATCAGTGAAGAAGTGGAAGAGACTGGCTCAACATGGAAAAACAAAGGGAACCTGAAGTAATAGGAGAAAGTAGGAGATGCCTGGCAGATTGAACAAGATAGCAGTCAAGAAAAGGAACTAGAAATGCATGATTCTTTTTGTGCAATTGCTCAATATCTTTCTGTATGTTAGCTTAATGTATTATCAGCCATAACCATCCAAGAGAGACTGTCCTCCTGACAAAGGAACATGCAATCTGGCTTTGTATATGCAATCATTGCACAATGAGAACATGGAACATAATACTGTACTTCAATTACCTACCACATTTCTCCCTATATCTAGTTGTCTCTCTCATCCCTTAGATTTTTGCCAGTGCTAGAGCTTGGACTTAGGGCTTGAGCACTGTCCTTGGACTTTCTCAAGGCCAGAACTTTACCATTTGAGCCACCACACCACTTCCAGCCTTTTCTGTGTATGTGGTACTGAGGAATCAAACCCGGGTCTTTGTGCATGCAAGGATAGCGCTCTACCCGTAGGTAAAACTCCCAGACCACATCCTTTTGATTTCCATAATCATCTTCTAACTAGCTGCTCTTCCTCATCTTTTCCATGTTTCTAATTTTTTGTAGGGGGGTCATGGGGCTTGATCTTCTCCTGGGCACTGCCCTTGAGCTTTTCAGCTCAAGGCTATTGCCCTATCCTAGGCCTGAGGGTTGTCCTTGAGGTCTTCAGCTCAAGGCACTACCCTTGAGCAAAGCCCCACTTCCTATTTTCTAGAGTTTAACTGGGGATAAGATTCTCAGATTCTTTTGTGCCTGGGCAGGATTTGAGCTTTGATCCTCAGATCTCAGCCTCCTGAATAGCTAGGGTTATAGGTGTGAGCCACTGCGCCCTGCCATGCTTGTAACTTTTGACACTACTGTTAAGTTTAACAAATCTATGTCTTAGTAGTGTTTGGCCACAAAATTCTGAAGGGAGCTGGTTAAAGGAATAATTGGTGGTGGTAGAAAGATATTCATCCTCCTGTTAATTTCACCTCCAGAACAGTGAGAAAACACAGGCTCTTCACTTTATGAACACCGGTGTTTTATTAAAACTCATTCAGCAGAACAAAAGTACAGGCTATGAGTAACAAGTGATTCATCATCAGTGAGTAATTAAAAATAAAGGCAGCACTGAAGTCATTTTGGACTTACTCTTCCAAAACCAAATACTTAAGACTCTTGTCTTTACCCACCAAAGAAACCAGAAGTAGAACTGGGGCTCAAGTGGTAAGCATTAGCATTGGGCAAAGATGCTAAAGGAGTGCTTATGCTCTAAGTTCAAGCTAAATGACTTGTGTACACAGACAAACACACACACAGAACACACACACACACACACACACACACACACACACAAAATATATCCCCAAAATTATGTCCTTACATGTTTTCTGAATATTTCCTAAATAACTTGACGCATAACGTGATGAAAAACATTTTCCTATTGTGCAAATTTTGCAATAAACAAGGAATAGTATCTTCCATCATACCTTCCATTCAAAAATTGAATTTGAAATAGTAAGTCATTTGTGTTTTAATGCATGGACCACACACACAAGAGACTTTACGGGAGCAGTGGAGAAATTGATGCTCTCAGGTCCTTGGCTCAAATTTTGAGTCTTTCCCCATCCATCACTCCCCATACCATCGTGAAGATTCTTATTCCAGTCTCAGTAGGACAGAGCTCTTATTACTGAGTTAATAAAATTAACTTCACAAAACATTCCCTATTATAAAAGCCACAAGTCAACAACTTCACTCCCTTAATTACTTGTAAAGCCTGAAGTAATTAATGCCCATCGTTTGTGTTCATTTCCTCTGGATAATATTCAGGATTTCACCACTAAACACAATGAGAAGTGTTGGCTCAGTAAGTGCCCAAGCTGAAGAGTCATTTCCATTACACCTAGCTTACCTCTGCCATGCAGAATTTCTTGTCCAGTTTAGTAGTCTCTCTCTGTGTCTGTCTCTCTCTGTGTCTGTCTCTCTCTGTGTCTCTGTCTCTCTCTCTGTCTCTCTCTCTGTCTCTGTCTCTCTCTCTGTCTCTCTGTTTCTCCCTCTCCCTCTCCCTCTCTCTCTCTCTCTCTCCCTCTCTCTCTCTCTCTCTCTCTCTCTCTCTCTCTCTCTCTCTCTCTCTCTCTCTCTCTCTCTCTCTCTCTCTCTCTGTCTTTCTTACCCCCCTCTTTCTCTTTTTGGTGACAATCCTCAGGCTTGAACTCAGGGCCTGGGCTTCTTTTGCTCAAGATTATAACTCTACCACTTGAACCACAGTGCTGCTTCTGGCTTGCTTTTTATGTAGTAATTAGGAATAGAACCCAGGCCTTCATGCTTGTTAGTTAAGCCACACAGTCACCCCATATACAGGTTTCTGACAATGGTTTTTCTATATTGTATTTATTTCTTCTGTGAGTGCTCTTAATGCTTGCTGAAGGTTGACTTGTTTTGAAGAACTTCCCCTAATGCTTACATATTCAGAGATTCTATATATAGCTAAAAGTTTTTCATTACTCAGAATTTCTCTCTTGTGTATGTTCTGAAATGTACTGAAGACTAACTTTTGATTAAAAGTCATTGCACATTTGTTATATTCATTGGTTTTCGTTTCTTCTATGTGAATCAGGTTTGTGATGAACACAAAGGTATGCCTTCCAGGTCAAACACTTCCCACATTTGTAGTATTCATAAGGTTTTTCTCTTCTATGTTCATTCTATAGTTAGCCATGGGTCCATGATAGATTTTTCACATTCCTTACATTCATATGGTTTCTATCCTGTGTGTGTGGTCTCATGCAAATTCAAGTATGACTTCTTGAAAAACTTTCCCTTTTATTTCATTCATAGGATTCTCTCCTATGGGTGTTTAGTGATAAATCCTTAGTTGTGCCTTTTGCGTTAAAGACTGAAAATTTGCCACATTCATTAAGGGTTTTATCTTGTGGTGGTTGTGTGACACAAGCTGAGTTTTCTTCCAAAGACTAAAAAGTCTTTCCCATTTATTACATTGCTACGGCTTCCCTAGTGTGTGAACTCCCTTATGCTTCCTGAGGGGTGAAGACTGCATGAAGGACTTTCCACTTTGGTTACATTACTAAGGTTCCTCATATGTGTGAATTCTGTTATGCCTCCCTAGATGTGACTTCCACCTGAAGGTCTTTCCACATTTGTTGCACTCATAAGGTTTCTCTCCTGTGTGTATTCTCTGATGAACACGGAGTTTTGCCTTCCAGGTGAAAGACCTTCCACATTCACTACATTCATATGGTTTCTCTCCTGTGTGAGCTCTATTATGCGTAGCAAGATATGACTTCCACTTGAAGGTCTTTCCACATTTGTTGCACTCATAAGGTTTCTCTCCTGTGTGTGTTCTCTGATGCAAACTGAGGGAATACTTCTGTCTGAAAGACTTTCCACATTGGTTACATTCATAAGGTTTCCCTCCTGTGTGAATTGTCGTATGTCTCTTGAGGTTTGACTTCTGTGTGAAGGACTTTCCACATCTGTTACACTCATAAGTTTTCTCTCCTGTGTGTATTCTCTGATGAACACGGAGTCGTGCCATCCAGTTGAAGGACTTTCCACATTCATTACACTTATAAGATTTTTCTCCAGTGTGTGTTCCCTGATGAACAATATGTTGTTCCTTCCACATGAAAGACTTTCCATATTCATTACTTTTATAAGGTTTCTCTCCCATGTGTGTTCTCTGATGAACTCGAAGGTGTACATTTTGGGTGAAAGACTTTCCACATTTGTTACGTTCATAAGGTTTCTCTCCTGTGTGTATTCTCTGATGCAAAGTGAGGAATGACTTCAGTCTGAAAAACTTCCCACATTTATTGCATTCATAATATTTCTCTTCTTTGTGAGTTCTCTGATGCCTGCTGAGAGCTGACTTCTGGGCTGAAATTTTCTTACGTTCCTCATATTTGTAAGGTTTCCCTTCTGTTGGAGATCGAGGTCGGAACGTGCAGTCTGATTTCTCAGAAATTAAATTTTCACACTTGATATACTCACCGGATATCTCAGGATATTTGCTCTGAGGTATTGTAAGGTGTATTTCATTAATGATAGATTTCTCACATTCACTACATGTACGAGGAGTCTCTCCTGTGTATATTATCTGATGTGTAGTGATGGTCGGTGTTAAGTACAATATTTTTCGACACACAGTAAATTCAGCATAATACACAGAAACAAACGAAGCCAGCCTATTTACCGCGGTCTTCCACGACCCTTTGACTAGGCGTTTGAGTGGGTTTGGGGATTCCCGGCCCATGCACCAAATGTTGTGCCTGAATTCCTAGAACCCTGAAAAGACCAACAGAGGCCACAGTCAAAGCTAAAAAGCAGGGGTCATTTCATTTATGAGTCTAGACTCGGGCCTCTGCAAACCAGCAGCCGGCAACGTTGAAAAGGCCCTGAGCAACAACTTTACACTGCTTTTATACAATTACCTGATTGGCTATTTAACTCAAACCACTGGTCAAATCAGAGTTCAGGTGTCTAACCACTGAGCACCAAGCTGTTACCACCTGGGGTTCAAGTACATGGGCCCTAAACAAGGGTGGGGGAGGGGGTCATTCCCAGAACATGGAACAATCTTGGCACAACAGCATCAGTGGGGCTGCAGCATACCAGGAAAGACAGAGAAGCTCAACTCTCAGCATCAGAAGCAACAGCATCAGAGGAGTGCAGGATTGAATCCTAGCACCCACAGAAACCACAGCAAAGTGAACCCCATGCACCAGTTGCCAGAAAACACCAGCTAGTGCCCAACAATTCAACTATAACATTTTCTCACCTCCCCGTAGGCAAGGGGGAGCCAAGGAGGAAAGGGACCCATCATTTCGGCCTGAGTGTGGGGAGATCTGTCCTTAGATCCATATGCTCACACCCAGATAGTCTATAACACTCCACAGTAAGGTGGATGTAGGTAGATGCAGGCGTCTCCAAACAAATGTGGAAAGGTAATTGGGGTCTGATGGCTCCCTGTGCCCAACATTGGTGTTGGTGGGGGAGACTCACCCCAGGGCCGTAACTTAGTGGTAGCATCTGGTTTCCTGCAATCAAGAGGCGGAAGTGCGAGAAAGTTGAAGCAGGGCTTGCACCAACAGAGTAAGCAGAGTTGGGACCACCACCACTGCCACCACTACTCCTAGACCCTGAGCCCAGATGGGCCTGGAGCCAGAAGTGGGGCTTTGAGGGACACACAGCCTGTGACACAGGAGAAGGAGAAGCAGCTCCTGCAGGCAGTGGCTGTGGAACTGAAGTCCCTGGGCTGCCTGCTCCAGGTTGGGCTGGCTGTGTGTTCCTTAGGGAGAGGAGCAGTCCTGAGTGAAGCTGCTGGTCCCAGCTGCCTGATGGGTGAGTGAGTGCCTTGCATGCCTTGGGGCTGGACCTTGCCCTACCCTTCCCTGCCTGCTTTTTCTTTGAACCTTCAGCTCCTTCCCACTCCTCCTCTTTCTTCTCCTCCTCCTCAGTGGACGCTCTGAGTCAGTGTTTCTTCTCCCCCTCCCCCATTTTTTGGCCTGATGGGGTAAGTTGAGATCCCCTCCCCACCAGGACAGTGATTTGTCCCCTTGGTAAGGGTCAGGATGAGAACCCAGCACACTTGGCACTGTCACTCAAGGAGTGGAGCACTAACCTTGAGCTGAAGAGCTGAGGAACAACGCCAAGGCCCAGAGTTCAAGTGCCATGACTGACCAAAAAACAAAAAAACAAAGTTGCTTCTGCATTCCACAACTAATGAGACCTGACAATGCTCTGATTTTTATGGTTCATGTTAGTAAATCAATCTGAAAACACAATGGAACCACAAAAATGGGTAAGTATAGACTCCAAAAGATCCTCAGGTTTGGGCATTTAACAGGATTTTTTTTTCCTGCCAGTCCTAGGCCTTGAACTCAGGGTCGGAGAACTATGCCTAGGCTATCTCAAGATTAGAACTCTACCACTTGAGCCACAGCACCACTGCCGAACTTTTTCTATGTATGTGGTACTGAGGCCCAGCCCTAGCCAAACTCCCAGCCCGCTATCAGGCTTGCTTTATTTATTTATTTATTTATTTATTTATTTATTTATTTATTTATTTATTTTGTGCATCATGGGGCTTCAACTCAGCTTGATCCCTGTCCCTCAACTCTTCAGGTGCAGGCTACCACCCCACCCTTGAGCCACAGCCCTACTTCCTGTTTTCTAGAGGATAAATGGAGATAAGAGTCTCAGGTTCTTATCTTCCTGGGTTTCCTTGACAGTTGATTCTAAGTTTTCAGCCACCTGATTAGTCTGTATTATTGGTGTGAGTCACCAGGCCTGGACTTAACAAGGTGTGTGTGTGTGTGTGTGTGTGTGTGTGTGTGTGTGTGTGTGTGTGTGTGTTTCATGTGCCTGTCTGTGTGTGTGTGTATATGCATGTATGTATATATTTGTTATGTTATCTTATGTATATTTATATGTTATGGTGTGCTAGAACTCTGGGCTGAATGCTGTCCTTGAAATCTTCAGCTCAAGGCTATTACCTTATTCCTGGTCCTGGAATTTTCCCTAAGTTCTTCACTTCTAGGCTACCACCCTACCCCTGGAGCCACAGCACCACTTCTGGCTTTCTAGTTGTTAATTGGACATAAGAATTTCTTGGTCTTAAGTGCCCAGGATGGCTTTGGAGCATGATGTTCAGATCTCAGCACTTGGTAGCTAGGATTACTGGCAGGAGACACCCCACCAGGCATTTAGGATCTGTTTGATTTGAGAATTGAAATCTGTTATTTTAAGACACAAAGCTATGGTTATTGGCTTAGATAAAAGACATCAGGGCATTTGGTTTTTTTGTTGTTGTTGTTGTTTGGCTACAATTTTTGGGCAAGTATTAGAAATTTAAATTTGAAGGTCTATTAATTTCAGAAGCTTTATTCTGACTAAAACCACTTGGGTATTTAGGTATCAAGAGAAAGGGACAGGGAAAACCTAGAAGTCTATGCATGGTGGAAGACTATAAATAAGCTGGCATGAAGATGCTTCACCTAAAACTAATGAGATGGACAGACTGGACCATCTTCATCCTGTCGCTTTTCTTTTCTTTTTTTTTTTTTGCCAGTCCTGGGTTTGAGCTCAGGGCATGAGCACTGTCCTTGGACTTTCTCAAGGCTAGAGCTCTACCACTTGAGCCTCAGCACCACTTCCGGCTTTTTTCTATGTATGTGGTACCGAGGAATCGAACCCGGGTCTTCATGCATGCTAGGCAAGCACTTTAACCACTAGGCCAAACTCCCGGCCCCATCCTGTCCCTTTTCTTTGAAGACTTATACTGGAAATCTGATGTGGATGATGTGATTGGCATTTCTAAAAATTGTTCCTTGGGAACAATTTCCTTGTTCCTTTAAAAGAGGGTTAAAGATTTATATGAGTGATATAATTTGGCTTTAATAATATTTTGTAATTGGTTGTAGGTTCAAAAAAAGGCACCAGATAAGCCTGAATTTCTTGGTATAGTGCTGGTACTTAAAATTTTTTTGGTGGGTCATGGGGCTGGAATTCACCCTAGAACTATCCCTGAGCTATACAGCTCACAGCTACCACCTTACCCTAGAACCAAGCTCCACTTCCCATTTTCTAGAGGTTAAATAGAGATAAAAGTCTTAGGTCCTTTTTGTGCCTGGGCTGGCTTTGGACCTTGATCTCAGTATCCTGAGTAGCTAGGATTACAGGCTAGAGCCTCCATGCCCACCTGCTTGGCTGTTGCTTTTATTTCTTGCATTTAAAAATAGTCATTTAAGCTGGATACTTAGGGTCTTGCTTGTAATCCTAGCTACTCAGAAGTGGGGATTGGCTCAAGATTAGGGCATTACCCTTGAGCTGAAGAGTTTAGAAACAACATCCAGGTCCAAGGTTAGGGCAGTAGCCTTGAGCTAAAAGGCGGAGGGACAATGCCTGGTTGCTCACAGTTCAAGCCACAGGACCCACAAAAAAAATAGATGACAAGCTTGGCACAGACCTTTGTCACTGGATTGAGATAAGAAATGGCCAAAAACTGCTACCAACTCCAAGGTTTCTTCACAGAACTAGGAAACGAAGCGTGCTTTTCCTGTACAATAATCTAGCAATTATGTAATCTTGCAGATTACTCTTTTTTGATTTAGAAATAAAAATTGGAATTTAGGCATTCAGCATTAAAAGAGCTGTACTATTACTAAAATAAAAATGTTATGCATTAGGGTAGTTTTGTTGTTCAAGTACTTGGGATCAAACCCAGAATCTCTGATGAGGGAGTACTGCACCTGTGTTTGAGTCTTGGTCTTCCTATGTTACACAGGTTAGCCTTCATGTTCTGGGCTTGAATGATCCTCCCTGCTCTGCCTTCCAAGTTGTCAGACCTACAGTTGTAACACTGTGTTCCAAGAGATTAGGCTCACGTGGAAGGTATACATTTTCTATAAGCCTTCTAGGAAGCTTTTCCTGGGAATTTTGGAATTCTCTGTCAAAGCTGCATTATCAGTGAAGGAACTCTGTTGTCCCAAATGATGGCTGACTATTCCTGACTGTGAGGCAAATATCAGAAGGCAGGCACAAGCCTGACTTCTAGAAATGACACTTGTCTGCTCCCACAGTAATGGTTTGGGAGTTCCTGCTAGCATTTCTTTTTGCTAGGAAGGAAGTATGAGGATATCAATGATCAGCCTTAATCTTTAGCATCTTTTTGTGCTACTTACTTTTTTATTATAATTAATAGAAGGGTTACATTATATTCACCAGATAGAAGGTGCATTACTTCACAAACATTGATACCCTTTCTCCTGACATGGTCCCCATTCCCTTCCTCCCTCCCCGTGCTCATCTAGATTCCCCCCTTCCCTATCCAATTTCAAATAACTAATTAAGCACTTATAAAATAAATCAGATAACAAGATGAAGTGTTGCAATGATATGACATAACCAAGGGGTAGCAAAAGAGATGAGACATAACTTAGTACGTGAAGAACAGCAATCACTCATTATATGGCTTTTGTTTCTTTATCCTGGAGATCCTCACATTTAGTATCATACTATTTGGCTTTATGTCTCTATATTTTGTTCTATTGTAAATGTCTTCTAGGAAAGCCCAAGGTTTCTAGTGATTTTGACAAATGAGGGAGACTCTTGGGACTATGTTCCCTTGAGTCTGACTTACTTCAATTAATATGATTTTTTCCTTACAAATGGGGGGATATCATTCTTTCTGACTGCAGCATAGAATTCCATTGTGTATAAATACCACAACTTGTTGATCAACTCATCAACTGAGGGACATCTGGGTTGTTTCCATATCTTTGCTAAGGTAAATAGTGCTCCAATGAACATTATTGTGCTAGTGGATTTAGTCTGACCTTGTTTCTGGATGACTGGGTAAATGCCAAGTAATGGAATTCCTGGGTCATAGGGGATCTCTATATTTAGTCTTTTGAGGAACTGCCATATTGCTTTCCATAGTGGCTGAATGAGTTTGTATTCCCATCAACAGTGTAGTAGTGATCCCTCCTCACCACATCCTCTCCACCATTTGTTGTTATTAGATTTCTTGATCCTGGCCATTCTAACTGGGGTGAGGTGGAATCTTAGAATTGTTTTGATTTGCATTTCTTTTATTTCCAGAAATGCTGAACATTTGTTCATGTTTCTATAGGCCATTCTAATTTCTTCCTCAGAGAAGACTCTCTTTAAGTGTTTGGGCCATCTTTTAATGAGATGGTTGTTTCTTTGGAGATTAGTTTTGGAATGATTCAAATTTTTTGAGCTGTTGATATATTTTAGATATGAGTCCTTTGTCTGTTGTAGGATTAGTGAAGATCTTCTCCCACTCTGAAGGCTTTGTAGTTAATTTGCTAGCTATGATGTCCTTGGCCATACAGAAGCTCTGCAGTTTAATGTAGTCCCATTTATCCAGACGTTCTCTTATTTCTTGTGTTTCTTGGTCCTTATTGAGAAAGTTTTGACTTGTGTCAAGGAGGCTTAGTGTATCTCCCATTTCTTCTTGTAAAGTTTTCAGTGTGTTGGCTTTTACCTCGAGGTCTTTGATCCTTTTGGAGTTAATTCTAGTGCAGGGTGACAACGAAGGATCCAAATTTAGTTTTCTGCAGGTGCTTAACCATTTCTGCCAGCACCACTTGTTGAAAAGGTTGTCTTTCTTCCATTTTATTTTGTTGGCTCCCTTATCAAAGATTAGGCCATAGGTCTGTAGTTTAATATCTTGGTCCTCAGTTCTATTCATTTGGTCTACAGGCCTGTTCTTGTGCCAGTAACAAGCTGTTTTGATTATTATAGCTCTATAGTTGAGTCTAAAGTTTGGTATTGAAATTCCTCCTGCACTGTTCTTTCTGTTAAGAATTGTTTTTCTATATGGGGAATTTTATTATTCCATATGAACTTTTGGATTGCCTCTTCTATTTCTTTAAAGAATGACATTGGGATATTGATGGGTATTGGGTTGAATTTGTAGATAGTCCTTGGCAAGGTTGTCATTTTCACGATGTTGTTTTTTCTAATCCAGGAGAATGGGAGGTTTTTCCATTTCCTCAGTTCTTTTTTAATTTCCTTTTTCAGGGTTTTCAAGTTTTCATGAAAAAGGTCCTTCACATTCTTAGTTACGATAATTCCTAGGTATTTTATTTTCTTTGAGGCTATTGCAAAAGCAGTTGCTTTCCTGTTTGTTGCCTCATTCCTCTCACTGTTGACATAGAGGAAGGCAGATGATTTTTGAGGGTTAATTTTATACCCTGCTCCCTTGCCAAAGTTTTGAATCAGCTAAAGTAGCTCAGGAGTGTACTCTATATGGTTCTTTAAATACAAAATCATGTCATCTGCAAAGAGGGAATGTTTCACTTCCTCTTTTCTTATTTGGATCCCCTTTATGCTTGCTGCTTGCCTTATTGGTCTGGCTAGGAATTCGAATACTATGTTAAAGAGGAGTGGAAAGAGTGTGCATCCTTGTCTCATTCCTGATTTTACAGGGAATGGCTTTAACTTTTCGTCTTTAAGTATAATACTAGCTGTGGGTTTGTCATACACAGCCTTTATTATACTGAGGAATGTTCCATGGATTCCTATTTTCTCCAGAACTTTTATCATAGAGGGGTGTTGGATCTTGCCAAATGCCTTTTCTACATCTGTTGAGACAATCATGTGATTTTTATCCTTGGTCCTGTTGATGTGTTGAATTATATTAATTGATTTATGTTTGTTGAACCAGCTTTGCCTCCCTGTGATGAATCCTGTTTGATCGTAATGTATAATTTTTTATTTTTTATTAAAAAATTTATTAACATTGATTTTTACATCATATTTCAAATGACAAGTTTAACAAACAAGTGTTCAAGAAGGAAATCTCTATATACAATCACTGGGATTTAGTTTTTAGAACTTAATCAAAATTAGTGTAAGGGTTTGTATGTCATAGACATATATTAATTATGAAAGAAAACATATCTATAGAGTCATAGGGTTTTATATCTATATAGTTATGTTAATATTTCCATTACCATGTACATAGCATTGGGTATGCAAATATTGAGTCCTCACTCTTGTACTCTTTGGATCTAATAGCCACATATTAAGGATACCATGTGCCTTTTTTTCCTTTGGCCTTGACTTGTCTCACTGAACATGATTCACTCTAGATTCATCCACTTCCCTGCGAAGGCCATTATTTTATCTTGTCTGTTGGCTATGTAGAATTCCATTGTATATATACCACATTTTCTATATCCATTCATGTGCAGTAGGGAGGGCATCTGTATTGTTTTCATCACCTGGCTATTGTAAATAATGCAGAGATAAACATAGCTGAACAGGTTTCCTTATCATATCTTGGGTTATGATCTTAGTGTATAATTTTTTTGATGAGTTGTTGTAGACGGTTGGCCAGTATTTTGTTGAGAAGTTTTGCATCAATATTCATCAAAGAAATGGATCTATAGTTCTCTTTCTTTGATGAATCTCCGTCTGGTTTGGGGATGAGAGTTATCCTGGCTTTGTAGAATGAGTTTGTCAAAGAGCCTTCGTTTTCAATTTTGTTGAAGAGCTTGAGGAATATTGGCGTGATCTCTCCATTGAAGACCTTATAAAATTCAGCTGTGAATCCATCTGGGCTTTTCTTAGGTGGAAGTTCTCTTATTGCCATTTCTGTTTCAGTGCTTGAAATAGGTCTGTTTAGTTGGATTAGGTCTTCTTGGTTCAGTGTGTGTATGTTAATATTGTCTAGAAATTCATTCATTTCTTCTAGATTCTCAAATATATTGGCATAAAGGTTTGAAAAGTATTCCCTCATGATGCTCTGGATTTTGGTCATTTCTGTCATGATATTACCATTCTCATCTGTGATTTTGTTTATTTCGGTATGCTCCCTTCTTTTTTTGGTAAGATTTGCTCTGGCTCTGTCAATTTTGTTACTTTTCTTCATAGAATCAACTTGTTATTTTGTTGATTCTTTCTATAGTTTTTTGGACTCTAATTCATTTAATTCAGCTTTGATTTTAATAATTTGCTTCCTTCTTCTAGGATTAGGGTTGGTTTGTTGCTCTTTTTCCAGGAGTTTAAGGTGCAACATTAAATTGTTGGTTTGCAATTTTTCCAATTTGTTATTGTAGGCACTCAGAGCTATACATTTTCGTCTAAGTACTGCCTTTACCATGTCCCAAAGGAGCTGGTATTTTGTGTGCTCCTTTTTGTTAAATTTCATAAACTGTTGGATTTCTGTTCTGTTCTCCTCAATGACCCATTGGTGATTCAACAATATGTTGTTCACTCTCCATGAGTTACAGGGTTTTCATTGGTGGAGATTGGTGTCCAGTTCCAATTTTATGCCCTTGTGATCTGAGTGAATGCAGGGAATCATTTCAGTGTTTCTGAATCAGCACAAGTTTCTTTTATGCCCTAAATTGTTGTCTACTTTGGAAAATGTTCCAAGTGCTGCTGAAAAAAAACGTATATTGTGTTGTTGCTGAGTGGAATAATGTCCAGATGTCTATTAGATCTAATTGGTTTATACAGTCATTCAATTCTAAGGTTTCTCTGTTGAGTTTTTGGCTGGTTGATCTATTCATGGGTGAGAGTGGTGTGTTAAAGTCACCAACAATCACTGTGTTTTGATCTATATCTTTTCAGGGAAAGTAAAGTTTGCTTGATGAAGTTTGGTGCTCCGGGATTAGGTGTGTAGATATTTAGGATCGTTATGTCCTCCTGAAGGAGAGATGCCTTTATTAGTATGTAGTAACCTTCTTTGTCTTTTTTCACTAATTTTAGTTTGAAGTCCATTTTATCTGATATGAGGATGGCAACCCCAGCCTGTTTATGTGGGCCATTAACTTGATAAACTTTCTTCCAACCTCTCACTTTCAAAAAATGTTTGTTTTGGGGGGCAAAGTGTGTCTCTTGAAGACAGAAGATCGATGAATCTTGCTTTTTGATCCAACTAGACAGTCTATGCCATTTAATTGGAGAGTTAAGTACATTGATATTGAGAATTAGGATTGAGAAATATTTACTAGTTACTGCCATTTTTAAAAGATTCCATTAGGTCCTGTGTCTTGACAGTTCTTGTGGTACTTAGATGGTATCAGTTTTAGGTGCCATTTCTTTATCTGTATTACATTTGTGTTGGTTTTCAATGTGTAGAACATCTTTGAGAATTTTCTGGACTGTTGGTTTGGTTTCTACATAATGCTGCAGCTTTTCCCTGGAATTGAATGTTTTTATTGTTCCCACAGTTTTGAATGAGTGCTTAGCTGAGCACAGTATTCTTGGTTGGTAGTTATTTGACTTAAGGGCATGACATATATGCTTCCAATCTCTTCTTGCTTGCATAGTCTCTGCTGAGAAATTTGTGGTTATTCTGATTGGTTTGCTCTTGTAGGTGATTGTTCTCTTCTCCCTGGCTGCTTTTAGGATCCTTTCTTTGGTCTCTATTGATCAAGTTCAGATTATAATGTGGTGGTGGGATGTCCTTTTTGATCAGGTCTGTTTGGGGTTCTAAAAGCTTCTTGTATCTGGATGGGCCTGCCCTTCTGGATATTTGGGAAGTTCTCTGAGATGATTCCCTGAATTATATTTCCAATACCATTGGCCTCTTTCTCTAGACTCTCCTCAATATCAATTAGCCTTAAATTAGGCTTTCTAATTGTATCTTGGACCTCCTGCAGCATTCTCTCGTATTTCCTAGATTTGCTTTGACTAATTTTCTGTTCTTTCTCTATAACAACTAAATTATCTTCAACCCTGGAAATTCTCTCTTCTACATTGTTGAATGCACTATCAAAACTTTCTACCTTATTCTTCCACTCCCTTGTTTCTAATTCCTTATTTTTGATTCCTTTCATCTCTTGTTTTAGGTCTTGTATAGATTTCTTTAGCTCCTTGATTTCCATTTGAGTGATTAGCTCAGCAGCTTTATTAACATTGGACATTTGTTGTAGTTTGGTCAGCTTTTTGTTTGTGGATTCTATGAATTCATCCACCTTTCTTTGAAAAACCTTTATTATGGCCTCATTTATGGCTTCCTTGCATATGTCTTTCTGCATGTTTTCAAACTTTTCATTAATCATGTTTACCAATTGCATTTGTATAGCACTTGGAGGACTCTCCTCTAGTTTTGCCATTGACTGCTCCATTGCCTGTTTATATTCGGTGGGAGATGCTATTCCTTGATTTGATATTTTCCTTGAGTTTCTTGTTCTGCCCATTTGAAAATGGGAGCAAGATTAATACTAAACAAGATTACAGTTTTTAAGATATAACCTACCTAGACCTCTTTAGCTCACCAGACAATATGTGTTGACAATTTTAGATTGGTATTATCACTCTATTTCTTTTTGTGCACTGACAGACAAATCTAATACCACCACTGATCAATGTTTTTTGACCAAAATAATAAACTACTCAACCCACTATCTATTGTATTTAAGTCCCTCTGGATCTAGAGTATAATTGAACACCTAGATATACAGTATTGCTCAACAACCATCAACTGTAAATCCATGCATTATAAGAGCTGAAGGATGAACAGAGAAACAGAGATATAAAAATAATATGAAAGACAACAAGGGAGCTAAGAAAAGAGTAATGTAGGAGTGTAAGATTAATATAATAATGAAGAAAAGGGATAATGTAAGGATTACTGACCTAAGGTGATAGGTAAAATAGTTGGGTACAAAGTTTAGAAAAAATAATATTAAACTTATGAAAATAAGAGTAATAAGAATATATAGAGAAAAGAATGAGGTATATATAGGAGAGGAGTTCAATGATAAACATTTTAATAAGAAAAAATAAACAAAACAAAGCAAAAACAACAAAAAGAAAAGGAAAAAGAGTGGGGCGTGATCCCACACATTTGTGATACTAGGGTTAAGAACCAACAGATTAAAAAACAGGTCACTGTATCAATATAAATATCATTTTTATCCAGTCTGTACCCAGTGCTGTCACTACATTTTTAGGAATGACCACAATGACAGAAGGAATGCGGGAAAAGAAAAATGGAAAGAATCATAACTTTAAAAAAAAAAGGTGTAGGTAAAAAGGCATAGAAAAAATAAGAACACATAAAAAATGCAAATGAAAAAGGGTAGACAAAAGATTTAAAAAAGGGGTTTTTGCTCCTGTGCAGCCTGTCACACTAGAAATATCTGCTCCTCCCACCAGGTGCTGACCCCCTGGCAGCGATGAGCAGACTCTTAACCACGCCTTCTCCTGGAGAAGAGCTGAATACCACCCCAATGCTTCAGGCTACTGAAACCTTCTCTCCAGAAGCAGAAGAAGCCAGCACAGCACTCATTGCAGTTGTGATCACCGTGGTCTTCCTCACCCTGCTCTCAGTCGTGATCTTGATCTTCTTTTACCTGTACAAGAACAAAGGCAGCTACATGACCTATGAACCTGCAGAAGGCGAGCCCAGCGCCATCCTCCAGATGGAGACTGACTCAGCCAAGAGCAGGGAAAAGGAAGAATATTTCATCTAACAATTCCCAGCCCCAAGTCGCTAATTCCTGGCTCCAGCACTCACACTATCTAATGTATTAGATGAAAATTGCATTAGAAGTCAGTGAATGTGGGTAAATCCAAGGTCCTTGTAGGACAAAGGCAAAATGTCAGCATCACCAACTCCAGGGGCCTGAGATGTGAAGAAAGCTACTTATGGTGCCATTAACCAGGCCTTTATAATAGTACTGGTATTTATGTCTAGCCATTAAAGGAACAGTTGAATATGTGCCTTCTACATGTTAAAGGGGGAGGAAAAGAGTGAGATTGCAGCTTAATCTACTGTCCCCTCCTGGCACCTGTCCATAGTTTTCTACATCAATAGTTTTTCTTAGGGGTTGGATGCTACACTAAAAGGCCAAGCCAGCAAGGAGAGGAAACTGGGGAGCTTACCTCCTGATAAATGTGCTACATTTCTTATTCTGAGCCCTCTTTCCATATTCCCCAACAACCTCATCCTCTTTTTTTTTAAAATCTGAATTAAAATTTTTCATTGTTGCAGAAATCAGATTTTTCAGGTACAAAAAGTAACTACATTTACATGTGAACTTACCTTTGCTTACACACTGTCACTTTAGCTTACTGAACTCTTTTCACATATATGTTGCCCAAGCAACAAGAACTCTGAAGTGATGCAAGTTCCCAGAACTATGTGAGTGTAAGAGAAAGTATAATACTTTGGTATAAATCATATTAGCTGCTTTATTTCCCTTGGGATTAAGACATCCTTTGAGGTCTTTTTGTATTCCCTATTGTTCAAGTTCAGGCCCACCCAAGATAAGGGCCAAAGACTCAAGAGTTAATCTGGCAATCCGAATTCTAGGAGTTCCAGTATTTTCAGAAAACCCTAGAGATATACAGGTATCACACTAAGGCATTCTCAAGCAAAATTTGAGAGCAGATGAGGAGAACCAGTTGCTGCCTCTTCTCCTGAGTTTAAGTTCTGAATCTCAGAATCTGGAAGAGTTAGCATGGTAAAAAGATGTTATATCATTCAAAGAAAAATTCATGGAAATAGTCAAATCTTAGCCTTGTACTCCTGAATTTATTTCCAAGCCTGTATTAAAGAAAACTAATAGTAGCACCTTGCTGAGTATCTAAGTGGGACATCAAGATACATGAAGAAATAAACAAGCTAAATAAAGAAAAAAAGGGGGGTTCTTCAGTTTTTTTGGAGGGGGGCATGCTAGGACACTTGTCTCTCCACAAAATTCAGGATCCAAACACTTAGAAAGTCTTTTTCTCTTGTGATTTGGCTTTGCAATTTTTCTGATCATTTTGCTTGATTGGGCAGAAAAAAAATAAACTGGAAGTGTCACCAGCGGCTTTGTTTACAAGGACTGTGGCCCGGTGCAGGGGATGGACTTCAGCTAGTGCCGGGGGCAGATGTCCGGCTAAGCTGCCTCTGGAAAATCCTTTGCCCTTTTGAATGATGGTGCTCCAGCACCACTTCTCAGGCTCCAGTTGGTTTGGCAGGGTCTTTGCCAGCAGTCAAGATGGTGCTGCTCTCAGCTGGTGGGGGAGGGGATTCATTCCCAATGCCATTTCGCGAGAAGAAGTGGGTAAAAAGTTTAGAAAAAATAAGATTAAACTTATGAACATAAGAGTAATAAGAAGAATAGATAGAGAAAAGAGGGAGGTATATATATGAGAGTTGATGGTTGTTGAGCAATACTGTATATCTAGGTGTTCAATTGTCGGGAGCAAGAGTGGAATCAAACTGTACTTTGATTTGCATCAGATAATTGCTTGATTGTCTTATTGTTTTTTGGCCTTCTCCTGTTCAATTGATCTGAGATTTACCATATGAATGTAACCCCCAACAGTTCCCTGATTAACCATCTGGATGTAACACCTGGCAGTGCCCTGGTCTCAAGAAGGGATATAAGCTTTGGGTGGAGAATAAACGGGGCGCTGCAGTTTTTGCCTGGGCTGCAGACCTCCCGGACCCTATGTGTTTGTCTCTCTTCTAATTTTTCCAGTCCCTGCCCCCTATTTCAGGAACCCCAATTTGCTGCCGGTAGGACCCGGCATTCAATTATACTCCAGGTCCAGAGGGACTTAAATACAATAGAGATTGGTTTGAGGGGTTTATTGTTTTGGTTATAAAATGGTGATCAGTGGTGGTATTAGATTTGTCTGTAAGTACACAAAAAAGAAACAGAGTATTATTACCAATCTAAAACTGTGAACATCTGTTATCTGGCCAGCTAAAGAGGGCTAGGTTGGTTATATATTAAAAATTATAATCTTGCTTAGTATTAATCTCACTCCCATTTTCAAATAGTCAGAACAAGAAACTCAAGAAAAATGTCAAATCAGGGAATAAGCATCTCCCACTGAATATTAACAGGCAATGGAGCAGTCAATGGCAAATCTAGAGGAGAGTCCTCCAAGTGCTATACATATGCAATTGATAAACATCATTAATGAAAAGTGTGAAAACATACATAAAGAGATAAGGGAGGAAGCCATAGCTAAACAAGAGGAAACCATAAACAAGGTGATATGTGAAAAAGAGGAAGCCATAAAGGAGGCCATAATAACGTTTTTTTCAAAGAAAAATGGATGAATTCATAGAATCTGCAAACAGAAAGGTGACCAAACTCCAACAAATATCCAAAGAAAATAAAGCTGCTGATCTTACCACTCAAATGGAAATCAAGGAGTTAAAGAAATCCATACATGACCTAAAACAAGAGATGCAAGGCATCAAAAATGAGCAATTGGAAGGTAGGGAGATGAAGAATAAAGTAGAAGGCTTTGATAGCAGGTTAGACAATGTAGAAAAGAGAATTTCTGGGGTTGAATAATTTAGTTGTTATAGAGAAAGAACAGAAAATGAGACAAGCCAAATCCAGGAAATATGAGGGAACGCTACTTACTTTTTTGTTTTAGCATATAGTTATTTGGTATCTAAGTCAAATCTTGTAAGGACCAAATCAATCATTACCTACCTTCTTGAATACTGCTGCTGTTAAAGACACTCAACTGAAAACTATTATTTTTGAAGACCTAATGATGTGTTTTGATTCCCTGTGCTGTCTTGCATGTTTTGATTGATTATGAGGGTACTTATTTATTTTTTTAATGTTTTTGCCATTCCTGGGGTTTGAACCTAGGGCCTGAGCACTGTCTTTGGGCTTTCTCAAAGATAGAACTCAACAACTTGAGCCACAGCACCATTCCTGGCTTTTTTCTACATATGTGGTACCGAGGAATTGGACCCAGAATTCATGTGTTCCTGACTCAGGGATAATTACTTGATGGAATTATGCCATTGTAGGAGACAGTGTCATTTGGTGATATTGCTGTGAGGAGTGGCAGGACCTAAACATTCCTCAGAAGACCCTGTATAAAGCTGTAATGCTGGAGAACTATAGCAACCTGGTGTCACTGGGTGACCAAAAGTCACTGTATCTTGCAAGATCAAATGATTTGTTTTTAGTGGATGGGTGAAGTTAGTTCAATTATTTCTATTTAGATATAATATATGTCAATGGGAAGTGTAATTTCTTTCATTTTTCTCTCTTTTTTTTGGTGTTGTTGTTATTGGTCATTGGGTATGAACTCTGGGACTGGGCACTGTTCCTGAGCTCTTCAGCTGAAGCCTAGTTCTCTGCCACTTTGAGCCATTGCACCATTTTTTGTTTCCTGGTAGTTACTTGGAGATCAAAAGTCTCATAAACTTTTGAGCTTGAACTTGCTTTGCACTGGCTTTGAATCTCAATCCTCAGATCTCACCCTCCTGAGTATCTAGGATTACAGGTGTGACCCAGGGGCACCTCTCCTTCTTTATTTTGTTCTATTTTTTCCAATCATGAGTCTTGATCTCAGGGCCTGAGCGCAGTCCTTTGGCTATTCCTCAAGGATAGCCCTCTACCACCTAAACTACAGCACCATTTCTGACTTTTCTGTGTATGTGGTACCAAGGAATTAAACCTGAGTTCTCATGATGCTAGGTAAAAAAACCGGAGTCCTCATGATGCTAGGTAAGCACTCTACCACTAGAACAAACTCCCGGTCCCAGTACCATTTTCTTCTAAAGAAAACTTCAACTTGATTATGTAATTCTTTTTAGTCTTTTTGTGGGTCAAGGGGCTTGAATTCTGGTCCTGGGTGCTGTCCCTGAGATCTTTATCTGAAGGAAACTGCCATACCCCTGGGGCTGGGTGTTGTCCCTGAGTTCTAAAGCTTAAGTCTTTCACCCTACTGGGTAGCCATAGCCCCACTTACAGTTTTTTATTGATTAATTGGATATAAGAGTCTCTTGGTTTTGTAGTGCCTGAGCACTACAATCTAGAGTAGAATGGATATGACTATGGAAATATGAACTAGGAATCACTAGTTGAAGTGTGTGTTTATAATCGAAGCCTGGCATTGGTGCATTGGTTCATGCTTGTAATGCTACCTATTAAGGAGGTGAAATCTGAGCTTTTCATTTGAAGCATCAATGCCAATCAAAAGCCTCATGAGACACTTAGCTGCAATTAACCCCTCCAGAATTGGAAATGGAGCTTTGACTCAAACTGGAAGAATGCTAGCCTGGAGTAAAAGGTGAGTTCAAGCCACACAATGGGTAAAAGAAATCTAAAGCTAGGCAAAATTCAACCTTGTAGCCAGTGTGAAATGAGAAATAACATTTAGGAGCAACCTTGTGAAGAGGACGTGTGAGAGCTTTCACCACAGATTACACACCATGAGCAATAGCTCTCCATTATTCCTTATCAACAGAGCATTGTTTTCTCAAACCTAAATTGATTGTAAAGCTGGAGCAAGGGGCAGAACCATGGATAAAAATCTCAGAAAAGAATTTTACAGGTGAGTTACTGCATTTTCATAGTGATGGTGGAGCCACAACCCAGTAGATAAATACATCTTGTGCAATACTGAGCAATATTCCTAGTTTCCCTGTGTTCTGAGTGTGGCAGTGAATTAGGTGCTGCCTGAGTTTGCTTTGAACTGTGTTCCACAGATCTCTGACTCCTGAATAGGTAGCATGACAGGTGTGA
Organism: Megascapheus bottae; assembly: GCF_031878675.1. Classification (NCBI taxonomy): domain Eukaryota; kingdom Metazoa; phylum Chordata; class Mammalia; order Rodentia; family Geomyidae; genus Megascapheus; species Megascapheus bottae. Next base: position 251,731 of record NW_028327647.1, read on the forward strand.
GCCAAGGGCACTTGACTCACACCATATTTTTAAATAAGACACTAAGTACAGCAGAGAAAAACAACCTTCAAGCGCAAAACAAAAAAACCCAGCATCAGACAAAAGCAATAAAAAAAATCCTGCCCCAAAACAAACGTACACACGAAGTTATATAAACAGGATATAATGAAAATGAAAACAACTGTGCTTCCAAATGTGGTATGAAGAAATGAGCTAGACCTAGTGGTACAGTGCTTGCCTAGCAAGCTATTAGCCCTGGGTTCAATTTCCAGGTACCCTATACATAGAAAAGTCCAGAAGTGGTGCTGTGGCTCAAGTGGTAGAGTGCTAGCCTCTAGCAAGACCAAGGAGAGTGTGTAGGCCCTGAGTTCAAGCCCCAAGACTGGCAAAAAGAAGAAAGAAAAAGGAAGGAGGGATGGAAGGAAAGAAAAGACAAGTATGGGAGTAGCAGAGTGGAAGAGATGGCAAGACAGGCAAAGATCTGATTTCATTATCGACTCCACATGCACACAAACAGAAACCAAACAATGGATGAAAACACTATGGCTTTTGTCTAGTATTCTAACCACAAAGAGCTCAACTCAAAATGGCCAAAAGCCATACACTAGCAGCTCATACCTCTAATCCTAGCTACATGGGAGGCTGAGTTCTGAGGACTGTGGCTCAAAGCCAGAAAAGTCCCCAAGACCCCTGTCTCCAATGAATCAGCAAAACCAAGAAATGGTATTGTGGCTGAAGTGATAGTGTGGGGGGGAGCTAAGCCAGACTTAAGGTCCTGAGTTCAAGCCCTAGGACCAAAAAGAAAAAGGAAAATGGAGTAAATATTTCTTCAGACCAGATCTATATGTGCCTAATCATCATAGAAAAAGAGGCTTAAATTAATTAAACATTAGAGAAATGAAAATTAAAAGCACTATTAGATTTCTAGTTTATCCCAAAGTAGATGTGCCATAAAAATAAAAGGAAATATGTTGCGTGCTGGTGGCTCATTCCTGTCATTTTTAGCTGCTCAGGAGACTGAGATATGAGGATCATGATTTATAGCCAGCCTTGGGCAGGAGAGTCCATTAGACTCTTCTCTTCAATGAACAACCAGAAAACCAGAAGTGGTGCAGTGGCTCAAAGTGTTAGAGCACTAACCTTGATCTGAAGTGCCCAGGGACAGTACCCAAGGCCAGAATTCAAACATCACACCTGACAAAAACAAACCAAACAAGCAAAAACTCTTCTAAGATTCATCTGACCTCAGGTCAATATGACAGTCTTCAGTGAAAAAGAATTATTACATACTCTTTTGGGGAATATAAACTACTGAAGTCACAATGAAAATCAGGGTGGAAATTTCAGAAGAATCTAAAAATATACCTATCTTATGATCCAACTATACCATTCATAGATATATACAGAAGTTTAGACAATATATGAAAAAGGCTCTGACACACAGTGTTTCCTGAAGCTCCCAACAAGAGCCAAATGGTGGAATCAGTGGAGCTGTCCACCAAGCCATGAGTGGATAAAAAAAGTGGAATCTGAATATGATAGACTACTATAGAACTGTAAAGATAAACAAAATGACAGCATTTGCAGGGAAATATATATAATTGGTGACCATCCAATCAAGATCAGAAAGCCAAATATCATGTTTTTACTCAATTGTGGAACCTAGATTACACACTCTCTTTCTTTCATACAGACATACACACACACACACACACATACACATGTTATATGTGTCTGTGAAGTCTCACTGATTTCTATTAAACAATATGCTTAAGGGGATGGGGAAAGAGGCATAGAATAGGTTAATCTGATTAGCATACATGTGCAAGATACCCAAGTGAAGCTTTTTGGTGCAATTAATATATATAAAATAATAGTAACATTAAAACACTCAGAGGATGACAGGAAAATAGAAAGGGTCTGATGGTCCAGGCCTTGGGGACTCACACCTGTCATTCTACCTACTTAGGAGGCTCAGATCTGAGCACTGTGGTTCAAAGCCATCCAGGCCATAAAAATCCATGAGACTCCAACAAACTTCTCAGAAAAACTGGGAAGTGGAGCTGTGGCTCAAGTGGTAGAGTGCTAACCTTGAGCATACTGAGGCTCAGGGCCAGCACCCAGGCCCTGAGTTCAAACCCCAGGACCACCAATAAATATATAAGTAAACAAATAAAAATTAAAAATAGGTTGAAATGCAGTTCCCATTGTAATTCCGTCTCCAGTTATTGAGAGGCAGTGAGGACTTGAGGTTTTCATTTCTTTCTCATGGGACTGGCTTCACTGGGTGGAAGACTTCATTCCTAGTGCTGATTTGGACTGCAGAGGTGCAAGTGGTTGCAGGGAGAGACTGCCACCTGCTGGCACAATGAATCCTTCACATGCGTTTGCAGTCATTTCCACTTTCCACCAGCAGTAAACACAGCAGCAGGCAATTCTCCCAAGGCTCTTGGATTTTTCTAGTCTCCAGAGCCATGAGTGCAGGAACCTTTATAAACTCTTTTTAAATTACACAGCCTCAGGCACTCTGTGAGGGTAACAGACAACAAATTGACCAGGACATCCTGAGGGTCACACATAGGCTGGCTTTGAACCAGAATCCTGAGATCTTCAGACTTCTGAGGAGTTAGGATGCCAGATGTGAGCCGCTAGTGCCTGGATAGTCCATGTAGTAATTTCTGTACAATCATTAATGCATAGCCTCTAATAGACAAATAAGTGTTTTTCACAACTTTAAATAACTTTCAGATTGGCTTTCATGAAGACTCCGTTTTGTTTTGTTTATTTCCAGAGCTTGAACTCAGGGCCTAGATGCCTGACCCTACCTTTCTTCTCAAGCCTGGTGTTCTTCCACTTGAGTAACAGCTTCACTGCCAGATTTTTACTGGTTTACAGATCAGAATCTCATGGGATTTCTTGTTTGAGCTGATTTTTGACCCATTATGCTGAGATCTCAGCTTCCTGAGTAGCTGGGATTACAGGCATTGGCCACTGGTGCCCAGCTGAAGACTTGGTTTGAATGGCAGATTTTTTAGTCCCCTGAGAGACAATTATTTCTGTTGAGAAATAGAATGTTTTCCTTAAAGCTCTTTCCTTATACAAGCAAAGTGTAGCTGTAAAGCACACATGAAAGTTTTTGTATATTTTAAGCTCAGACAGTATGCAAAGTCCTAATTTTCAATTAAGACGACTATTTTTCCTTAATATAAGCTTAGAATATTTAATTTTTTTGATCTACAAGTAAGCCCAATGGATAGTAAAAGACAAAAACAATTACACAGTGACCACGGGGAATAAATCAAAGATTGGGGGGAGGGATAACTGCAAACAGAACAATAGAAAAACCCAAAGGAGGATATTCTTAGGAGAGGATCATAAAGGCTTAATAGCCATGTGCATATAATCTATAAAATGATGCTTCTTAAAAGGAACTCCAATAAATGAAAACATGAGATTTTTTTAAAACTTGTACTATTTGTGTTTCTTTTTTATTTTCTTTGCATTTTCCCCCTTTTGTTGTTGTTTTTTTATTTCTGCACTGTTTGTCTTGTATGTAAATTTATCAGATTTGTGAAGCACAGAAATGGCGGGACAAAGGATGAACCAATTCAACAGTGATACTTGCAAGACACTATGTTGGAAATTAATTATACAACTTGGGGGGCTTGGGGGGATTGGGAGGGGAAAAACTGGAAGAAAATGAGGAGAGGTGTTCAAAAAGAAATGTACTCAATATCTGAGTCATGTAACTGTAACCCCTCTGTACATCACCTTTACAAAAATGTTTTTCTTTTGGATTTGACTGTCTGCCTGTCATAGAAAGAAAATATATACTTGAAACTAATACTGCTGTATTAGACATGAAATTTGGGAAGGAAATGTTGAGCATTTGCCTAACATGAAAAAGGCCATGAGTTCAATCCCTAATACTGCAAGAAGTCTGTCAGTCTATCTATGTATCTTATCTATGTCTGTGTATCTGTTTACTTACCTACCTACGTATCTACCTACCTACCTGCCTATCTATTGAGCTAATTGGTGTATGTATGTATGTATGTACGTATGTACGTATGTATGTATGTATCTATGTATGTATGTATGTATGTATTTCTTGATCAGTCTACCTGATCCATGTATCTTATGTATGTATGCCTGCATGTATGTATATATCCATCCACCCATCTATGCACGCATATATCCATTTATATGTCTATCTATGAGAGGGATGGGGGAGGGAGGGAGGGGAAGAGGACTTAGACAAAGCAAATCTTCACGGTATATAATGTGATTTCCCTCAGGACTTTGAGTTTAAAGCTGGGATGTGCTGGGCTGTCGCCGCCCTTTGTGGGGGTTGTGGTGAACATGCATAGTCCAGGACTATCGGCTTCCAAGCCAAGTCCTTTAGGACAAAGTCATCTAGGTGCACAGTAGCTCTGGAAGCCTTGTATTGGACAGCTCAGCTCGGCAGTGGGTGTTAGTGTAGTTTTTTTGCTGTTGTTGTTGTTTCTATTTCACTATACACTGAGGCAATCTAGTTGCATTATCCCAAATGGCTTTCATGTTAATAGTGTCTCAACACAGGTATTGCACAAAATACATCCAAGATAACTCCATTTCTGGGGCTTCATTATATGTGGACTTGGATGAAATCATAATATCTGGTATGAAGAAGGCAAATCTACAAACATGTTTTCCAACTCATGTTTTCCTCCTAGATGCAAAGCCTCAGGTGCAGAGACCAGGGGAAGAGTTCTACCCATTACTTGTGGGGACTCACAAGAGGCTTTCATGAAAATTGAGCTATTGTGTAGATCTCAGTAAAGACATATATGCATATCTATTATTATATATTAATATTCAACCCTGACACCATGGGCCTCAGTTGCAGCCAGAATTTTGTTTTAGCAGATGCTTCTGGGATGTATTCTTTGGTTTTTACACTCTTTTTTTTGTCCCTTCATCAGATCCTTGGCTGGCACTACCTACTTATCTCCAATGAAGCCCCGTAAACAGGTGGATGGAGAGATGATGATTTCTGATTTTTTTCCCCTCTACACACTTTGGGAATAGATTGTAGTAGCAGGGATGCTTCTGGGCATGAAGAGAACACACCATATACAACTCATCATTTTAGTCTCATTTACTATTTTATTCTGAGGATAAGTAATGGCTGAGGGAACTCTGGGTGCCCACTTCCATGTTTTCTGTCCCCTCTATACCGTTCTCCCAATTGTTCCAGGAACAGCTCAGTTTCATTATTTTGTCTTATATCTATTGTTGAGTGATTTTTTTTTGCCAGTCCTAGGGCTTGAACTCAGAGCCTGATCGCTGTCCTTGGGTTTTTCTCAAGGTTCTACTACTTGAACCCCAGCACCACTACCAGCTTTTTCTATGTAGGTGATATGTAGGAATCAAATCAGGGTCTTCATGAATGCTAGGTAAGCACTCTACCACTAGGCCAAACTCCTGGCCCCTGTTGAGTGATTTTTAAAAACCTGTTAGTAGAAGATTCTATTTCTTTCTGTGAAATTTTCCATTCCAGGTGAGTAAGTTCTTCACTTTACTCCAGCATTCCTGTGTCTTCTCCATCCCAGTTATTATTGCTGAAAATGAAGTGATGTTATTACAAACAGCTGAGTCACTGGCACAAGTTCTGTACTGAAATGATATAACCTCATTTCCTTACCCAGCTAGGCCAGTAGTCTGAGAAATTTCTTTTAGTGCATTAGGGCACGAGGCCCTGGGTTAGATTCCCCAGAACCACATACACAGAAAAAACCCAGAAGTGGTACTGTGGTTCAAGTGACAGAGTGCTAGTCTTGAGCAAAAAGTGTGCAAGGACAGTGCCCAGGCCCAGAATTTAAGCCGCAGGACTGGCAAGAAAAAAAAAGAATCTACATTTCATGAAATACATTTCATCCTTATAACTGTCCTTCTACTGTGTCCTGGCATATCTGGGCTCCCTGGCCCTGGCCAGCTTCACCAAGACTTTTCTAGCCGGGAATCTTCCTGACACATTCAATGAAGCCAAGCTCCAGACCTTCAGCACGCAGGTATTCTGCAGTGTCTGACTCACCTTCCTGCCAGTCTACCACGGTGCCAATGGGAAAGTTATGGTGGTCGTGGAGGTGTTCTCAATCTTGGCTTCTGGTGCGGTGCTCCTAGTCTGTGTTTTTTCCCCCAAAATGTTATGTCATCTTGCTAATGCAAAACAGAAACTCTCAGCATGACTTCAAGGATAAAAGAAATACTAGGAGAAATGAAAATTCTTAAGTTGAAACTCATCAGTGTTTGATGAGTACATGGAAGGTCTGAATTAAATCTACAGTAATTTTCCATTGCTATATTAGTTGTATTGTGAAATAATTACTTCAGTGAATATATATAGCTCATTTTTCTCATAGTCACAAGTGATGGTGATTCTCATTTAAACTGTGCATATGTGATATGAAGAAATCCAACCCAAGGCTTTGCACATACTAGGCAAGCTCTCTACCATTAAGCTATGTTCCCAAGAAAGTTTTTACCTTTTTTATGATTAAAGTGCATAAGAATTTTTACATTTCTTTCTCTCTTGTTATGTATTTATTGCCAGTCCTGGTTCCTGAACTCAGGGCTTGGGTGCTCTCCTTGGACACTCTACTTTCCCTTGAGATTAATGTCTATAATGAATAATAGTTTCTTCCTCCATGGTTGGTTATATTTTTAAATTTATTGTCATTTAATCACACTTTACTAATTTGACACTCAGAAATATGTAATATATAATATAATATATGTAAAGTATATATTATATTATATATATATGATCTTGGCACAGTGGCTCATGCCTGTAATCCTATCTACTCAAGAGGCTGAGATCTGAGGCTCAATGTTCAAAAGCAGCCCTGGCACAAAAGGACTGGAGACTCTTATCTTCAATTAACTACTATAAAATGGGAAGTGGGGCTGTGGCTCAAGGGGTAGGGTGATTATCTTGAGCTGAAGAGCTCAGGGCCAGCTCCCAGGCTGAGGTCAATCTCCATGACCCACTAAAACAAAACAAACAGGCTCGGTTTGGTCCATGAATCATGGTTTTCCTATTTTGGTTGTGTGTGTGTGTGTGTGTGTGTGTGTGTGTGTGTGTGTGTGTGTGTGTTGAATTGGAAATCAAATGCCATATGAAAGTTTTTATCTGATTTCTCTTGCTTTTCAATATATTCCACCAAAATATTAGAGATTTCATATGCATGAATGAAAATAAAATATTGGGAATAACAGGACAAGATAGTGACATACTTGTAGGTATATCCCCCACTCTCTCACACACCACAGGTGTAGGGACCAAGGGTACACTGTCTATGACGAATCCCATTGCATCGGACATACAAACAGACTTATGCTAAGAACTTGCACCTAGGACAGTCATGAAGAGGAAAAGGTGGAAAACAGCGAGCAGGTCCTGCTGGGGAGCAACACTGGGTGTGGTTGGGGAGTAGCTCTGAAAATCCTCCAAGGAACCCCAGCCAATCTGCCATGCACCAAGAGCAGTTTCTGAAGACTCCGTCATGCCCCTGGGTTTATAAAGCTCCTATCTGGGGTGGTTCTGCTGTGATCAGATGGGTGGGTAAGAAGCTTCCCTGTGTCAGTGACAGGACTTCTGGCTCTCCATGGCTTTGGTGCCTTTCAGGGCTCTTCACTGCCATTCCTGGAACTGCTCTGTTCCTGGTTAGTATCCTGCTAACCACCCCTTTCCTGCCCCATTTTCTCCTGAAGCTAGAGGCTCTACTATCATTCTCTGGGGGCTGAAAAGAACATTAGCCTCTGACATGCTTTGTGTCCAAAGTAAGAACAGCCAGGGGAATTCACTGCCACTTTGCTGTCTGTGAGGCAGTGATAGGCTTTCACCTCCACACCATAGCTACCACCCCCAATGATCTCATTGGCATCATATTGGTCAGAAAAAATCTCCAGAGGACCTAGTATGACATGTACTTAAACGTGCATGGTTCCATCTTAAGATAGGGTATCATGCAGTCAATCTTAATAACTTACCTACATAAACATGGTGAAGGGAAGTAATCAATAATTAAATTTTACTCAATAAAGAAGTTGGGTACCAAATATTTTTGGAGGGGGTCATGGGGCTTCAATGCTAGAGCTTGGACAGTGTCCCTAAATTTTTAGCTCATGGCTACTGCCCAACCCTTTGAGCCACAGCCACACTTCCCCTTTTCTAGTGATTAGTTGGAGATAAAGATATCACAGTCTTTAGTGCCTGGGCTGGATTTGAACTGCAGTCCTCAGATCTGAGCTTCCTGAGTAGCTAGGATTACAGGTATAAGCTACTGCAACTGGCAACATGGGTAGCAAATCCTATCCGAAATGAATGGAATCAATTTGATGGGTAGCAATCTTAAGTAAAATTACCTGTATCTAAACCAAAGATTAATGGAAATTTCCAAACCCACACAACACATAGCCTCCCTCATACCCCCCCAAAAAAATAACCGAAAAGAAAACATTCATCTATCTCTGATTTCCTCCAGCAGGTCATGTAAAGAGAGCTCAGCACTCAGAGGAACAGCAACCAAATGCCTTTAATAACCCCTGTTGGGACATCACAATGGCATATGAGGTCAGTGAGGAAATGGAGCAATCACAACTGAGCCTTCTGAAAGCTGGGCGGAATGGGCCAATCACAGCCAGGCTAGTAATATTGTGGAGGAATGGACCAATCATATCCAGGCATGTATCCCTTGAGCTCTTAGACCTGGAGGACTGTTGTCAAGGGCTCCAGGTGGACTGCTAAGGTAATCACTGGAGAAACACTATCCTCCTTCTCTGGGACCATGAGATCCTAGGACCTGCTTCCCCCAAGAACACTGCCCCTGGGCTCCAGGCTCAAAGACCGCAGCCTTCTTGTGGGTAGGTCCTGGAACCAACAATCTGTGAAATTATGGTGGATCACAATGAAGCCCTAAGCATGCTGGCTGGGGGTATGGCAAAGAGGCAGTCACAGCTGCATCTAGGTTACAAAACACCCCGTGTTTAATAGAAGATAGGGGTCTCATGGACTTGACTGCCCTGGCTAGCTCCAAATCTCAGTCCTCAGATTTTAGGATACTGTATAGTGCCCTGGGTTTATCATGGAACTCTTATCTGCTATTAATAAAAAGTAAAAGAAAAGAAAAAGGAAAAAAAAAGTCAGAAGATTTCTTTTGGCTCAAGTAGTAGAGTCTGCAAGCCTTGAATATAAAAGAAAATAAAAGCCTCTGGTAGAGTCACCAGGTCATGAGTTCAAACCCTAAGTATCAATATACATATTTATATACAAAAAGAATACGAAGTGAGGTTTTCCTCAAATTGTAAACCCTGCTAGCTTTGAGGAAATAAAGAAAAGGTCCTGAACAGTGACCCAGGCCTGATGGTTAAGCCCTAGCTTAAGAACCAAAAGACCCAAAGCCAGGAGTTGAACTGTGGCCCAAGTTGTATACCTGCCAGTTATTTTCATCAAGGCCTTTTTTGCTGCGATTGTTGGTTGTGCAGATTGAACTTTGGGCCTAGGCACTGACTCTGAGCTTTTTAGCTCAAGGCTACCAATCTACCCCTAGACCTGGGCATTGCCGCTGGGATTTTCAGCTCAAGGCTAAAGCCCTATCCCTGGAGTCTCGGCACTACTTCTGGTTTTCTAGGTGTTAATTGGAGATAAGAGTCGTATAGAGTTTAGTGCCCAGGCTTGCTTTGAACCTCAATCCTCAGATCTCAGCCTCCTGAGCAGCTTGGATTTTAGGCATGAGGTACTGCACCCCTGACAGTTATTTTCAAACAAAACAATCATACAAACAGGCTTAGTGGCTAGGCCCTAACATCAAATCCGAAGACCTGAACTAAGAAGAAAAAACAAGACAAAAAAAGGCAAAAAAAAGATAAGAGGGGAGCCAAATAAAGAAATTTAAATTCAAATCATGGTTCACACTTGTAATCCTGCTTAGCTTGCTGAAGGATCGTGGTTCAATGCCATCCTGGGCAGGAAAGTCCAGGACACCAGTTTGAATGAGTGGTACTGGTGAGCTTGACCTTACTGTGATTTGTTTATAGCTGGAACTCTACTACTTCCTGGATCTTTGTGGTTAATTGGAGATAAGTGTCTCATGGACTTTCCTACTTGGATTGGCTTCAAACCACAATCCTAAGATTTCAGGGCCTGTGTTCACATAAAACTCTTTCTCCTATAAACAGAGAAAGAGGGGGGGAGAGTGAGAGGGAGAGGGAGGGAGAAAACAGAGGGGGAGAGGGATTAGGAGAGGGAGAGGGACTGAGGAAGGGAGAGAGAGGCAGGAAGGAAAGAGAGAGGAAGAGAAGAAGGAAGAAAAGGAGAAAGGAAGGAAGGAATCAAAAGAGAAAGAAAGAAAAAAAGGAAGACAGTGACAGACAAATCAGGATAGAGAAATAAGAGGTTTTTCTTTGTGATTGTTGTTCTTAATATTCAATTGAAGTTGCTTCTCTCTTTTTTCCTCTTCATGGTTTATCTTATGTTTTTACTATATCTGTCTTTGTTACCTGGTATGTTGTATACATGTTTCTTTGTTTCTTTGAAATACAGAAGAGAAGGGAAAAACAAGATGATTGGGAGGGGGAGAGGGATGGGGAAGTGGGAGAAAAACATGGGATAGGGTATCAGTGTTTTAGAAGTTATGTACCACTACCTGATGAATGTAACTGTTACCCTGATAATAAAATACAATAATAATAATAATAATAACAATAATAACAATAATAATAATAATAGAAAACACTGAAGTTGAGCTTTGGCTCCAAGTGTGAATTCTGCTGGCCTTGAGGGGGGGAAAAAAAGCAAAACAAAGAAATAGACCTCAGGGAAAGTCACTAATTCATAACAACAAGCTAAAGAATCTGCACAAGAAAAACAAAAACAAAAAAAAATCAAAATGACAAAGGAGAGAATATCAAAGAACCAACTCAAAAAGTTGAAAACACTGTTCATTCCTGTCTCCTACATGCTCATGTCACTGAAATCAAAGGATTGTAATTTGAAGCTAGCCTGAGCAGGAAAGTCCACAAGAATCATTTTAGTGTGTGCCTGTCAGTGGTAGACTTAAAGTTGTGGTGTTTTGCTCATGTTTAGGACCCTACCACTTTCTGCCTCCTGGTGATTTACTGGAGAATCATGGACTTTGCTGCCCTGGCTGGCTTCAGACCATGTTCCTCAGATTTCAAGACTCTGTGTAGGCACTCATTTTTAATTTTTTTTGTGGGTTATGTGGCTTGAACTCAGCCTGGTCACTGTCCCTGAGCTCTTCAGCTCAAGGCTACCACACTACCCTGGCAGGTGTGAGCCATTGTGCCCATCTGTGTAGGTACTCTTATCTCTGATGAACCAACAAAAAAGTGAACAGGCAGAAGTTCAACTGTGGCTCCTGTAGTAGATCCTGGGAGTATTGAATAAAAAAGAAAAACTTCTAAGATCCTTTTCACCTCTAACATTGAGGGTGTAAAAAACTAACCCTTGGACACTGCGCACGACCACAATTTAAGTCCTAGCTCCAGAACAAGAACAACAGCAAAGCCAGGTAGGTGCCAGTGGCTCATGCCTGTAATCCTAGCTAGCTGCTTTTTGGGGTAAATTGGAGATGAGAATCTCATGCACTTTCCTGCCTAGGAGGGCTTTGAATCACAGTACTCAGATTTTAGGATACTGCCTGTGCACTTGTTTTTTCTATAGAACCCTTATCTCTTTTTAACCATCAAAAAAAAGGCAGAAGTTGAGTTGTGGCTCAGATAGCAGAGTCTGTGAGCCTTGTATTAAATACTTTTTAAAAAATCTTCAGGGAGAGTCACCAGGTATTGAGTTCAATCAGTTAAGTATCAACACCCAATTTTTTCATATGTTTTATTGTAATTATTAAAAGGGTTACATTATATTCACTAGATAGAAGGTGAACATCCAAGTTTTTGAAAAGACTCAGATGTTGAGTTTTACCTTGAATTGTACACCCTTCTAGCTTTGAGGAAAAAGAAAAAAAGAAATAAAGGCTGACAGACAGACAATTCCTAGACATTGAACAGGCCCAGAGTCAAGTCCTAGCACACAAAAAACAAAAAGAACGAGTAACTTACACCTATAATCTTGGCTACTGGGGGCTAGGGAATTGCTAACTGACGATGACAGATCAATGGGAGCACAGGCAGAAATTTCCATGAGACATTTACTTCCAATGAAGCACTCAAAACCCAGAAGTTAAACAATGGAAGCAAAAGATCTCACTAAATTAAACTACTTATGCACAGTGACTGAGCACAGAGATTGAGCACTAGCATTAAAACCAAAATACCCAAAGGCAGTAGTTGACCTGTGGCCTAGGTGGCAGAGCTTCCAAATGTTGAGCGAAAAGCAAACAAAAAAACTAACAAAAATGAGGATGAGTATTTAGTCCTTAACAACAAGCCTGATGACCTAAAATAAAAAAATGACACAATACATAAAATAAATTCAAAAGAAAGTGAAAAGACAGAAGAGCCACTTAAATATTTTAAAATAATGACTGAAATATATATCCTACCTGTTCAGGTCACTGAAATCTGTTGATAATGGTTCAAAGCCAGCCTGGGAAGGAAAGTCCATGAGACTTTTTTTAGTGATTGGCCTTGAACTAGCTGTGTTTGGCTCATGGCAAGAGCTCTACTCCTTCCTGCCTCTTGGTGGTTACTTACCGGTAAGAGTCCCAAGTACTTTCTTGCCCATGCTGACTATGAACCCAACCCTCAGATCAGAGCCTGTGTATGCCCCCATGTACACAAGACTCTGTCCTATAAACCACCAAAAAAGAAAGAAAGGGAAGAAAGAAAGAATGAGAGAGAGAGAGAGGAAAGAAGATAAAAAGGAAGGAAGACAAAGAGACAGAGAGAAAGGAAGAAAGGAGGGAGGGGGAGTGAGAATCAAAGAAGGAGGAAGGGAAGAATGAAGGAAGAAAGATGATGGGGGAGGGAAGGAGGAAGTAAAGAGACAAAGAGGCAGAGAGAAAGGAAGAAAGAAGAAAACAAGGAAGAAAACAGTAGGAAGGAAGGGAGGAAGAGAAAGATAAAAAAGAGACAAAGAGGTGGAGAGAAAGGAAGAAAGGAAGGCTAGAAGAAGGGAAGGGAGGGAAGGAGGAAGGAATAAAGGAAGGAAAGAACAAAGGAAGGAAGGAAAGAAGCAAGTTAGGCTGGCTGAAGTTGAGCTGTTGCTCAGGTGTGACGCCTGCTAGCCTTGAGGGAAAAAAAGTGAAGTAAAGCAAAACACCTCAGGGAGAGTTGCCAATCCACAACAACAAGCTAGAATATGTTTTTAAAAGAGCAAGAAAAAATTTTAAAAAGAACAAAAATGAATAAAAAAAGAAGATAACAAAGAACCCATATAAACGATGGAAAATACAGTTCATAATCATATGCATTTTATTTTTTAAATGAAAAATACAAAAAGACTCAGAAGTTGAGTTTTGCCTTGAATTGTGAATGCTACTAGGTTTTTTTCACAAATAGGCCTTTAATTTGTCATTACTAAAACTCTGAATTTTTAACAGATTCTTGGACTGCTGGTTGGTATCCATCAGCTCGCTCAACTTTAGCACCAGTCTTGTCCCCCGTAGCTTTTACAGAACTACCACCTTCACCATGAAGCTCCATGAGTTTTCCCAATTCAAAATTGGGCTTCTTGAGCATTTTCACTTTCCCAATGAAGACATCATGAAGTAGATAAATAGACTGGCAAGCCTTTTCTATGTCTTTCGCAATGCTGTCTGGAATCAACTTATTAACTATTTCTTTCAAGTCATTGGTCTGCACTTCTTCGGTCATGATTTCCATCATCTTCTTCTGGATCTGGCGGACCTGCTGATGCTGAGCATACCAGGTCTTGCGGATCTGATGGTTGAGTTTTTTAGTAAAGCCAACACAGAACAGACGAAGCAAATAACCGTCTGTAGTCTTGACATCAACATGAGCTTCAATCATGGTCTGCCACTTTTTGACCATGGAGCACATTTTGTCTCAGGTGAGATCCATGCCATGGAAGTTGGTCAGGCAGTTCTTGCCCTGAACGTCCTCATTAATTAGCCTGAATTTTCTAAATGCAACTTCATCATTCTGCAGATCAGCAAGGCTCACTTCAAACACTCGACCCTTGAGGCCATCAGATGTGATTTTGGTTCCTTGAGTCCTCCTGACTAGTGTTTTCCCAATATTTCTGATATTGAACATGGCCGGGGCTCTCACATCATACCAATCTTTCTTAGGAAATGGGTCAACCACTTTCTTCTTGGCTCCTTTTTTGCCGCCTTTCATAAGGCACTTGTTCTTGCCGACTGCCATGGTGCTGGTCAGAGAGCCAAAAAAGTGCTACTACTTTTGTGGTAAAAGAATAATGCACTCAGAAACTGTGACCAGTTCCAGAGTTCAAGTCCTAGCATAAGAATTAAAAGAGCCAAAGCCAGTAGACATAAAGCCCAAATTGAAGAAACTGCTACTTTTTTGTGGTAGGAGGGGGTCATGGGGCTTGAACTCTGGCCTGGGCACTGTCCCTGAGCTCTTCAGCTCAAGGGTACCACCCTACCCTTGAGACATAACCCCACTTCCCATTTTATAGTGATTAATTGGAGATAAGAGTCTCTCAGCTTTGTATAGCCCAGGCTGGCTTTAAACCTTGATCCTCAATCTCAGCCTCCTGAGTAGCTAGCATTACAGGCATGAGCCACGGTGCCTGGTGAGACTGCTTTTTTAAGTTGTCTCATATTTTCTTCACTTATTTATACTAGCTTTTGTTTGTTTGTCAACTTTGTAATATTTCAAAATTGGTTATCCTGAGTAATTTTTATGTTATTTCTTTTATCTTAATTCCTTTAAATTTTTTTTAGATTTTTATTAACATTGATTTTTATATCATATTTCAAACATCATGTTTAACAAACAAGTTTTCAAGAAGGGAATCTCTACATACAATCCCTAACACTTAGATTTTTGAACATAATTAATATTAAGCTGGGGGCTTGTATGCCATAGATACATATTAATATACATAATAAAACATTATGTCTATAGAGTATATAGCCCATCATAGATTTTTATGTCTATGTAATTATGTTTAAATCTCCAAGACCATGTCCATGAC
This sequence comes from Megascapheus bottae, assembly GCF_031878675.1. Taxonomy (NCBI): domain Eukaryota; kingdom Metazoa; phylum Chordata; class Mammalia; order Rodentia; family Geomyidae; genus Megascapheus; species Megascapheus bottae. Next base: position 266,876 of record NW_028327647.1, read on the forward strand.
CTTGGGTACCCAAATATTGAGTCATCTCTCTTGTACTGTTTGATCTAATATGTACATATTAAGGACACAATGAGCCTTTTTTTCCTTTCGTCTTGACTAATCTCACTCAATATTATTCACTCTAATTTCATCCACTTCCTTGCAAATGCCATTATTTTATCTTAACTGTTGACTATGTAGAATTTCATTGTTTATATAGACCAACCACATTTTTTGTATCCATTCATCTGCAGTAGGGCTTCTGGGTTTTTCCATCGATTGGTTATTGTGAATAATGCAGAGATGAACATGGATGAGCACGTGTTCTTATTATACCCTGTGTTATGATGTTCAGGATAGATGCCTAGGAATGGTATGGCAGGATCAAAGGGAAGATCTATTTTCAATTCTTTAAGAAATCTCCAAACTGCCTTCCAGAGTGGATATAATAGTTTCCATTCTATCCAGCAGTACAGAAGAGTTCCTCTTTCCTCAAAACTGAGACTGCTATTTTTAAAATAATTTTCTTTTTTATAAATACATTTTTATTGTATACTTAGTTTTGTGGGCATGGGGCCTGCCCTCTGAGCCTGATAGCTGCCCCTGAGCTCTTCAGCTCAAGGCTAGCATTCTATCACTTGAGCCACAGTGCCACTACCAAGATTGAAATTTTCAAGCAAAACCCTCAAACAAACAAAAACAAAAATGAATGGCATATTAGCGGTTTGCCTCTAATATCAAGTGAAAAGACCTGAACCAAAATTTAAAAAAAAGTAATAAAATGTGTTGTTGGTGGGAGTGTAAACTCAATCACTAAGGAAAGCAGTATGGTGCTTCCTCAAAAGACTAAACATAGTATCTTAAGGACAACAATCACTCGTTATAAGGCTGTTGTTTCTATACCCTTATCTCTCATCTCTTTTGCTGTCCCTTGGTTATCTCATATTGTTACAGTATTTCACCTGCTTATTTAATATATTGTATACAGCGTATATTGTATACATGCGTATTTGGTTATTTGAAGTAGGATAGGGAAGGGAGGAAAACAAGATGAGGGGCGGGGATGGAGGGTGGGAAATGGGGACCAAGACATGAGAAAGGGTATCAATGTATGTGAAGTAATACACCTTCTATCTGATGAATATAATGTAACCCTTCTATTAATGACAATAAAAAATATATGAAAAAAGGACTAAACATAGAGCTCCTCTATAACCCAGCAATTCCACTACTTAGCTTTTACCCACTTGTCTAGAAACAAGACATACTAAATCCAGTAGCACAACGGTGTTCACTGCAGCACTATTTACCATAGCAAAGATATGGAACCAACCCAGATGTCCCTCAGTTGAAGAGTGGATCAACAAGATGTGGTATTTATACACAATGGAATTCTATGCTGCTATCAGAAAGAACAACATTGCCCCATTTGTAGGGAAATAGAAATACTTAGAAAAAATCATACTAAGTGAAGTAAGCCAGACTCAAAGAACATAGGCTCAATAGTTTCCCTCATTTGTCATAATCAATAGAAACCTTGGACTCTCCTAGCAGAGATTTATAGTAGAGGAAAACCTAGATATATAAGGCCATATAGGATGATGCTAAATGAAAGGACCTGCAGAATATAGAAACAAAAGCCATATAATAAGTTGTCCTTAATGTACTATGTTGTCTCTCATCTCTTTTGATGTCCCTTGGTTATCTCATATTGTTACCAAATTTTACCTTGTGTGGTGTTCTCTGTGTTTCAGGGGCAGTCTTATTTCCTATGAACCACCAAAAAAATAAAAAATAAATAGGCAGAAGTTGAGCTCTGGCTTGTGGAGTAGAGCCAAGGAGTCTTGAATTAAAAACAAAACACCAAACTTGTAAGTCCAGTATTGGCTTTACTGATACTCCCTGAAACTTTTAGGGAAAATTTATTTTGGAAAATGAACAAGCCCTGAGTTCAAGCTCTGTTATGAGAACCTTCCCCTCCCTCTCACAAAACAAACAAGTAAACAAAAAACAGGCAATGCAACATTGTTTCATGAGTGTAATCCTAGCTAATTGGGAGACCAAAATTTGATAGAACTGGTACAAAGCCAGCCCAGGCAGAAAATTATCTGGAAGACACTTACTTCCAATTACTACTCAGATCCTCAAAATCCAAAATTTGCATTGAGGATCAAACTTGTAGAGTGCCAGCTTTGAGCAAAAGAGCTCAGGGACAGTGCCCAGACCCTAAGTTTAAGGTCCATAGTGTGGTAAACAAAGCCAGTAGTTGACCTGTGGCCTAAGTATCAGAGCTTCTAAATGTTGAGAGAGAAAACAAAGAAAACTAAATTTAAAAATTTGAGGGTAAAGCCCCAACAAGAAAGTAGAGGTCCAGAAATAAACTGAACAACGATGAAAGTATTACATAAACAGAAATAGTGAACCCGCAAAAAACAAACAGGAAAATAAAGAGCCAATTAAAGACTTTCAAATAATGTCTCACACCTGGAAACATACCTGCTGAGGTTGCTGAAATTTGAGGCTTGTGGATCAAAGCCACATGCCACTGTCACAAAACATTCCATTTTCCTACTGGAGGGGAGAGCAAGGTTTCCTTCCTAGATTTCTTCTTTACCATTCCCCTCTCAGTGTCTGCTGAACTGTGATGTGAAGCAAAGAGGCAGAAGAACCTCCCTGCCTGCCATTCCTTCTGCTTCCTACAGAGGATATCCAGCCATAGGCCACAACCTCATCTCACAACATAACTCAGTGGCTGCCCTCCAAAGCTGGTACCTCCCAAAGACACATGAGGAGACCCAGAGCTGTTGAGCTGAAGCAAAATCCCTGCCCTCTACACAGCCCCAAAATGAGAATAGAGTCTTGTGGAGTATCAAGAGTCAGGGCTGCAAGGAGCCTGGAATGAGGCCTAGGAGATATGACTGGTATGGCTGTAAGGATCTGCCAGAGGAGGCTGCACAGAAAATTCCTTCTGCTGAGTCCCTAGCATGCTCAGCAATAACCTCTGGCTGAATTTGCTTTGGGCCTGGACACAACACCTCAGAGGACATTGTCCTTCCCTTTGAGCAGCTACAGCATGATAGCAGAGCCTCTAGTTCTAGAAGCAAATGGGGTAGAAAGGAGGTGGTGAGCAGGATGAGGGTTGATTTGAAGAGATTTTGCTACTTTGTGCAGACCCAGTAACAGGCAGTTCCAGAGATGGCAGTGAAGAGCCCTGAGAGACACCAAAGCCACTGAGAGCCAGAAGCCCTGTCACTGACATAGGAAACCTTCTCACCCACGCTTGTGGTCACACCAGAACCACCCCAGACACAGGTTGGTAACCCCAGGGCCATAGAAAAGAAAATGAGCTTGAGTCTCTGACTCTGTAAACCCAACAGAAATAAGATTGCTGAGGTAATCACAATTTGTACTGCCTGAAAACACATACAACTGATTTTCCTGAGGAAAATCAATTGGAAGTTGTGCAAAGACAAAACAAGAACAATCATCACAAGTAAACAAGGAAGGCCAAACTGTCTGTGGTTGGCTGGCAATGCTGTCCTCTCTATATGCCCCATTCTCAGCACACTTAGGAATAGTTTAGAGGTGTTTGTGTTGCCTCTTTAAAATATAGCTAAGTGACCTAATCCTTTAATCTTGAATTCACTTTTAATTCTAATTTTACTTATAGTGTATAGCAAATCCATATTCTTGTCATAAGTTTGATATAACTCTACCCTTTCTTTGTAAACTGAAAAACAAAATGAAAAAACGCCTGAAAAAATGTATGAAAAAGGAGAGAAAAATGTAGCATTAATCACTGCAGGTTAAGATGTTGAACTCTGTTTCTCCCTCTTGTAAGCAAGCACCTCAAGAGTGATTAGCACTGCGTGTCCCACATCCCATCCCCCCTCTCCCCTCCCTCCCATGACTAGTCCCAGAACACAAGGAAAATGAGAAAATTCAAATAGCGTATCAATTGCACTGCCACAGAGGTCAGAGAATGACCATCTCAACATAGTTTGTGAATATTTAGTTCTAAATAACTGACCTGTATGAAAAGAAAACTAAGGGTTTTCTCTTGGTTGGGGTAAATTTTTAGTCAGGTCAGCTTGATTTTATTTTAACTCGAATCGTTAAAAAATTATTCAATTTTTCTTATGTCTTATTAAACAACTGAGATTGTTGTTTTTGGGTCAGTCATGGGACTTGAACTCTGGGCCTTAGTATTGTCCCTCAGATCTTCAGTACAATGCTACCACTGTGTGGATCAAGAGTATTCTGCTAAGCTGATGCCTTCTGAAATATTGGCACTTTCAACAGCACTCTAATCCATGAATAAATCACGTCTGATTCAGTTCTTTAGACTCTTTATTCCATACGGGGTTATAAGTCTGGAAACTTCCTGGTCATTGAATTTCCTGGGTACATCTCCTGATGTGTTTTGAATTAAGGGCGACCCTTTTCGTGTTTTAATTTGAGAATTCAGATTCTTTTCCTAGTTCTCATGAGTGGGAAGTTGATCTATCCTTGCGAGCACCAGTGGCTTGTGCGTGAAATCCTAGATACTCGGAAGGCTGATAGGTGAGGATTGCAGTTCCAAAGGCTGGGAGGGAAGCCAAATGCTAGAGTGCATGCCTGGCCTGCATGAAGCCCTGGTACATTCCTTAGTACCCAACATCAGAAAGAGCCAAAAGTGGCTCAAATGGCAGATGGCTAGCCGTGAGCAAACAGTGTCCAAGGAATGAGCCCAGGCTAAGGGTTTAAGCCAAATGAGAGATTGAAAAGGAAGAATAAGCAATCTTTCAAGGATCTGGTATATTTATCCCCAACCCTCCCACCCTGTCTTCAAGTTCCTTCATTTCCGAGATCAGAATTGTCCTAACTGGAATCCACATAAAATGTCTCCCTTATTTCAATGAACCAATACTAAGTGCATCACACCTGCTCATACACTAGAAAATGGAAACAGTTTTAGCTTGAGCATTCTTGTTGAAAGGACAGGGCACAGCAAGCCCATCCCAACTGCAACCAGGCAAAGGTGTGTGGAATTTAGGATGGGACCCATCAGCCAATGGTAAGGAGAAGGCATGGCAGGAGGGGCTGAACTAGAAAAGAAGCTAGAGTGGAAGAGAAGAATGACCACTTGGCAGCTACTGCTGAGGAGGAAACATCATATCCTGCTGATTCCAGGAGGGATACTGAGGAGCTCCTTTCTCCAGGAGGGTTGGTTAGCGTGGGCCTGAATTTGGAAGGGGGGTGTTTCTTGCATACCTTGGAAAACTTTGAGAGGCTGCTTTGTGGTTCTACCTGTCATTCATCTACTCTCTAGCTGAGATTATTCCTTTCACACTGGAGAGGAATGGAAAATTTTAGAAAACGTTTCCTGGGCACTTTCTTTTTTCCTTCTTTTCTTTGCTTCTTTCTCCCATTCTATGGGGCTCAGATTCAGGCTTGAGAAATTCCAGAGTTCCTGTGTATCTGGTGGGAAAAGATTAGGATGCCAGGGAAAGGTGTTGTCTCCCCTATTCCCCCATGGAGAATGTTACTCTGAGGGATCCGCAAGCAGTGAGTTTACCCCCTTCTGCGTGATGCAAACCACTGCCATCACAGTGGGATTTCCATTAGTACATTTGGTGACCACTTTTGGGCTCACCCTTGGGAATTTTGTCAGCTCCATTCTTCCAAAGCATGAGAAAGGTAGGAAATAAGCAAGAGGCTTGGATTCTCTGCCTTTTGCCCTTGTGAATTCTAAAATATCTTTGTGGCATCATCTATTCCGAGGTTCCTCCAGGTCACCTGGGAAAGATCCAAACCTTTCGAAGGATATGTCTCCTCTCCAGCCAGCCCTGGATCCCACAGAGCATATTCCTCTAAGTTGGGAGCCACCTCGCACGGTTGGCGCCGGCTTCAAGAACACAGGCAATGCTTGCTACATGATTTCCACTCTGCATTGTCTGACTCACACAGGCCCACTTGCCAGCCACATGCTGTCCCCTGGGTCCTCCCTTATGGCTTGCCAGAAGACAACCTGCATGATGTGTGTGATGCAAGCTCACCAGGAAAGCCTTTCCAGCACTCCGGGGCTATCATTCAGCCCTCCTGTGCACTCGGAGCTGGCTTCCACGTGCACAAGCAGGAGGATGCCCATGAGATTCTCATGTTCATCTTTGAGTCCATGGAGAAAACTGATTAGTCTTGTGATAAGAGCTTGGATCTTGCCAGTCAGGAGGTGGGATTCATTTGGGAAATCTTTGGAGGATACTGGAGGTCCCAAATCATGTGTTTCCAGTGCCAGAGCACTTCAGATACCTTTGATCCTTATCTGGACATCTTGCTGGATATCATGTTGAGCAGAGTGTTCAGCAGGCTTTGGCCCAACTTATCAATCCGGAATAGCTGGCCAGAGAAGATGCCTATTATTGTGGGGTTTGTCTGCACAAAGTGTCAGCATACAAAACCTTGACTCTGCACAGTGCCTCCAAGGTCCTCAACCTCATGGTAAAAAGGTTTTCTCCTTTGACGGGGGACAAAGTGGATGGGCTTGTGCAGCTTCCTCAGTGTCTTCATAAGTGACCATACGTGGGTCAACTGAGGGAGGAAACACTTGGTACAACCTGTATACCATGCTGGTTCATGGTGGGTGGAGGACTCACAATGGACATTATTTCTCTTACATCATAGCTGGGAATGGCCAGTGGTATAAAATGGATGATGTGAAGGTCAGCACCTGTGCTGTTTCCTCGGTGTTGAGTCAACGAGCCAACGTCCTCTTTTATAGCCAAAAGGGCAGTAACCAGAAGGGAACTGGTGAGGATCTGTGGCTAGGCGGGGACTCAACAGCTCCCAAGATCCATGGAAAGCAGAGAAGCACCAACCATCTTCATCTGAAAAAGGATACTCCTCATGAACTTGTCGAGTCACCACCATATGTGGAAATTACATCACTGAAAGAAATCTCCCTATAACAGTAAAAGGTCTTCAGGGACCAAAACCGGGCAAAGTCTCAGCTCAACCTCAGGAAAATAGAGTTCACACAGGATCCCAATCTAGTCCTGATTCACCCATCCAAACACAGAGATCACAGGAGAGTAAACCATTCTGAGAAGGAAGAATCCTCACCCCCAAACCGTTGCCAGAATACAACAGTTCGGCTCTCTGAAAATGCTGGCCAACTACCTTGTGAGGACTCTAGGGCCTGATCGAAGAAGGGAAGGAACAAGCGAGGAAAGACCTGTGTTTTGGTGCTCTCCTAACATCGCCGGGTTCCTCTCAGTTTTGGTTTTGTTTTGCAATTTGGTGCTGGTCCTGTCCCTGGACCTTGAGGGTTCGCACTTTCCCGATATGACCTCATGATGAGTGGGGAATAACTTGAGCCAAAGATCCACTTCTAGGGCCTAGCGGTCTGGAGGACAGAAGAATCTCATGAACCTGTCTGCCCATGCTGCCTTCTTTTTTTTTTTTCTTTTGGTCCGTGGAGAGTGGGTGCGGGTTGAATAAAGTGACTTGAACTTGGCCTGGGTGCTGTCCCTGAGCTCTTCAGCTCAAGGCCACGGCCCTTCCTCTGGGCCTGGCTATTGTCACAGAGCACTTCAGCACAAGGCTACTGCCATAGCAAGGTGCTAAGCTCCACTTCCTGTTGTCTACTGATTAATTGGAGATAAGAGTCTCAGATCCTTCTATGCCTAGCTGGCTTAGAATGTTGATCCTCAGATCTCAGCCTCCTGAGTAGGTTGGGTTATATGCTTGAGCCGCAAGACCTGGCCAATGCTGCCTTCAAAGAGTGATCCTCAAATCTGAACCTCTTGGGTAGCTTGAGTTACAGGCCTGAGACACTGGGGCTTGCTAGATCTCCATTTAGGATATGTACCTGTCCCATGTGGAAGAGTAGGAAACTTACAAGATGGGAAGTAGAGATAGGACGGGCAATAAGGAAATAGGAATTTGATCAAGGCAGCTCCATGTCTCTGTAAAAATAATAGATGAAGCACTGGTAAACTTATACATGTAAATGATAAAGCAATAAATTAAGGGGGAGGGAAATGGGAACAGGAATCTGAAAAGGGGTGCCAATGTGTGAGCTGTAATGCACCTACTCTCTGGTGAATATAACTGTAACCCCTCTATATATTTCAATGGAAAAACTTCACTGAGATCATCACCTATGGACATTCATTTATTTCTCCAGAAAATAAAGTGTATGCCATTAGGTAGAAGTACTTGTGTTTCCCGCAGGCCAATGACATTGGAGCTGCTGGGAAACTCTTCAGAATGTGCATGGACTCCGAGGGGAGATTTCCCTGTCACCATTACTGGTATCAGAAGCTGTGAAAGTGATATGCATCTCACTGGTGTCCTGAAAACGCAATGACATGACAGATCACAGGACCTGCTGACTTCTCTTTGAACTGTGTTATGGTGTGTATGATTTTCCCACTTCTGCTGGATCTGTGGACTTTTTAAGGATCAGTTTCTTTACTGTAAGGACCAGTGTTTAGCCTGAGTGACTTCATCCTAGCCTGAGTAACTCCATCTTGTTTGAGCGAACAATTTTTTATGGATGCAAAAAACAAATTGACCTTGTTTAAAAATATTACACTCAAAATAAGACTACTGAATTAAGTTCAAAGCAAACTGACCGTGAAGACACTGAAAATGACTTGCAAACAGTCCCCTAAACCAGTCCATTTCCAAACACGAGGCTCAGTCTCAAGGTTGGGACAGGCCAGGTGAAGATATCCAATCATCAGAAGCACATGTGTAACTGGGCAGTTTGTAACCAATCAGCCTGTAGCAGCTGCGGAGCTGTGATAAACTTGGGCTTTGTGGTTTTGCCCTATAGAACATAGCCTGTGAGGCTGGGAGGGGTCACTCTCTCTTCACAGAGCCGGCCCTGACTGGTCATTGTCATTCTCTGTGCTTGGTGTGAAATAAAACTTTGCTTAACATTGGCTTTCTGTCAGTCTGGTTCCTTCAATAAAGGACCCCAACAGATAACACCTCTGTGACCTCATTCTCAGCAGTTCTCTGGAGTTTCTGGAGAAGAACCCTCTGCGACTGAAGGATAGAGAGTGCCAGATGATGTTTCAAAGAGACAAGATGGATCAAAGTATTCGGCTGAGTCAATCATCCTGAAATGTTTGCTCTTTCAACAGCACTCTATTCTATCAGTAAATTGCAACTGAATCAGTTCTTCAGACTCTTTATTCCATATGGGGTTACAAGTCTGGGAACTTCCTGGTCATTCAATTTCCTAAGTATATCTCCTGGTGTGTTTTGAAATTTAGGGAGACCCTTATCATGTTTTTATGTATGAATGCGGATTTTCTTACAAGTTCTAATGATTGGGAAGATAACCTGGCCTGGTTGGGCCCAGTACATCACCCTTGAAATCACAGCTTGTTGGCAGGCTGAGATGTGACAATTGCAGTTCCAAAGGCAGACCAGGGGGTTGTGAGGGTTGCCAATTACCGAGTGCTTGCCCGGCCTGCAGGAAGCCCTGCCCACTTTCATTGGCACCATTTCCTCAGTGTGGTACAAACTAATCCAACCTGTGTTTTCAGTCATGGTAGCTAATCACTCTACCACTAAACCAAAGTCCTGGCCCAAATTATCAATTTTTAAAGTGAAGTTCCAGCTTTCAGGCTAAGAGCCGGTAGTTCAAAACTAGGTCCCTCTTTTTAGGCATGGGTCTGGCAATTATGCCCCCTATTATAGCCCTTGCCCATCAACTTCAATATTTCATCCAAGTAACTCTGGATTACAAAGGAAGAATCTTTTGGAAAATAAGGTTTCCTTTCATCTGACAGATGATAGTAAATCTTACAGGGAGTGGATATGGACCAGATGTCGCTCATGTTTACACAAGCAATTGAAGTGGGTTAAATGGAGCGAGACCCTGTGATCCAGTGCAAGAAATGCTGCATAAAATGAAAGAAATGTACATGCAAAGGATGGAAATCCACAGAAGGCAGAAAGAAGGAGCCTGCCCCTGGCTTCACTCCTGATTCTCCCTTCCTCACCCCACCTCCATGACAGAGTCTTTCTTGGCCATGTTTGTCACTATGTATCTTTTCATTGCAACACTCAACAAGTTTCTCTTACTGTGAGAATTTGTTTTGTGATTTTATCTATGATTTTCTTAATGTTTTAGTTTTATTTTCATTTATTTATTTCATTTTTTTTGGGTCATGGGAGTCGAACTGGGCCTGGGCGATGTTCCTCAGCTCTCATCTGGGCCTTGGCTTTGTCCAGGAGCTAAGTTACCATCCTATCCTTGAGCCAAGCTTCACTTCCTGTTTTATAGAGATTAATTGGGTTTGATCCTTAATCTCAGATCTTAGCCTCATGTGTAGCTAGAACTACATGCATGAGCCACCGCCCAGCAAGGCTATTTTTCTTTTTTTTGAGTGTCTTGGGGCTTGAACTCAGGGCCTAAACACTGTCCTTGGTCTTTCCCCAAGACTAGTGCTCTACCACATGAGCCACAGCATGACTTCCAGCTTTTAAAAAAATATTTTTATTGTAATTAATAAAAGGGTTACATGATATTTGCCAGACAGAAGGTGCATTAATTCACATACATTGATACCATTTCACATGTCTTGGTCCCCATTACCCTCCTCCCACCCCCCATCCAATTTCAAATAACCAAATACAAATATATCCAATATATCAGATAACAAAGTGAGATACTGTAACAATATGAGATAACCAAAAGACTTAAAGAGAATCTTCTCTGAAGAAGAAACAAAAATGGCCTATAGACACATGAAGAAATGCTCAACATCTCTGGTCATAAAAGAAAGGCAAATCAAAACAAAGCTAAGATTCCACCTCACTCCAGTTAGAATGGCCAGGATCAGGAAAACTAATAACAACAGAGGCTGGAAGGGATGTGGCCAGGAGAGATCACTACTACACTGTTGGTGGGAGTGCAAACTCTTTCAACCACTATGGAAAGCAATATGGCAGTGCCTCAAAAGGCTAAACATAGAGCTCCCCTATGACCTAGCAATTCCACTACTTGGCATTTACCCAACCATCCAGAAACTAGGGCATATTAAATCCACTAGCACAACAATGTTCATTGCAGCATTATTCACCATAGCAAAGATATGGAACCAACCTATATGTCCCTCAGTTGATGAGTGGATCAACAAGATGTGGTATTTGTACACAATGGAATTCTATGCTGCTGTCAGAAAAAACGACATCGCCCCATTTGTTAGGAAATGGAAAGACTTAGAAAAAATCATGTAAGTAAGCCAGACTCAAAGGAACTTAGACTCAATGGTTTCCCTCATTTGTCATAATCAGTAGAAACCTTGGGCTCTCCTACCAGAGATTTGCAATAGAGCAAAACCTTGATACATAAGGCCATGTAGTATGAAGGTAATTGAAAGGACTTCTAGGATATTGAAACAAAAACCATATAAGGAATTATTGTTGTCCTTAATGTACTATGTTATCTCAGACCTCCAGCTTTTTGTATGTATGTGGTATCGAGAATGAAATCTGGGTCTTCCTGCATGCTAGGCAAGCAGTCTACCACTATTCCAAACTCTCGGTCCAAGCCTTTTAATTATTCTCTCAAGTTGTAACAAATATTTTCAGTTTTTAAAAATAATCAGGAAAAAAAGATGGTACCAAACCAGACACATCAATTTTTTCTTTTTAAACTTGATGCCACTCTCGTAGCTTTTGCTACTCCCCGTGTGTTCCAGAGATCATTGTGTTCACCATGGTTTCAGGGATTGTGGGAGCAAATCCCAGAAAGCCAAGGACTTGCAAAAGCAGATCCTAGGATGGCATGGCCCTGGAAAAGGAAGGAGGCACTTGTCCAGTCCTCATGGTTCCCAAAATGCTGCAATGAGGATGCACATAGGAGTCCACTTGAAGTGTTTTACAACATTCCTAAGAACTAGAACCTCAGTGGGTCTATGTCTGGCTATAACTGGTCCGATCAATCCTGGTGACACAAGGCCTGGCTGCGATTGGTCCATTCTTCCATGATGCCATTAGGCCACTGTTATTTGGCCATTTCCTCACCCACCTCACATGCCATTGTGAGGTGCCTGCAGGGGTTACAGAAGGCTGTTAATTTCTCTCCATTTTCACTTAATGTGCTGAGAGAGCTACTTTGCAGTGCTGGAGTAAATCAGATCTAAGCTGATGCTTTTATTGGAGGGTAAGGGAGGAAGGGAGGCTTTGGATTGTGTGGGTTGGAGGACTGACATTACTTTGTGGTTTAGATTGTGCTAATTTAAGATATGCTACCACTAAATTGATTTAGCTAAATTTCATTAAGATTTGATACCTACTCCACTGATTTATAAAATTGTTATATATATATTAATATTTATATTTATTGTCATATTAACTTAGCTAAGTATAGTTAAAATTTCCTAGCCACCATATTTTCTTAGCTGTTTGGTAGGGGTTGGCTGCTTGCCATCCCATGAGAAAAATGGAGTCAACAGACAGGAAATGCCCTACATTCTCCTCCTCAGAGGAGGATTTCCTTGCTAGTCAATATCATGTACAGCAGACCATTGGCTATGGCTCCTTTGGGCAGGTGAAAAAGGCCTATCCCTGCCTCACAGACAGTGAGGTAGCAGTAAAAATTTTGGGGACAAAAGTGTACCTCATGCTGGTGGACAATCAGGTGGATATTGTCAAGGCTCTGAATCACCCCATGTGATCAGGGTTTATCAAGTGATCCAGGAAGAGGAACATGTCTACCTGTTGATGGGAATGGCCACCAAGGGAAACCTGTAGAGCTGTATCGAAGCATCAGGCTGGCTTTATGAGAAGGAAGCCAAGAGGTTGCTGAAGCAGATAGGAAATGCTCTGTAGTACTTGCATCAGCATGGGATTGCACATCTGGACCTGAAGCCTGACAACATCCTTCTGGATGAATATGGCAATGCCAAGGTCAGTGACTTTGGGTTGAGCCTGAGGATTGCCCCAGGGCAGTTGATCACAAATATTCATGGTGTCTATGTGTTCTGTGCACCTGAAATATTCTGAAGCAAGCCTACGATGGCTTCACGGTAGATGTCTAGAGTCTGGGCCCCATCCTGTTGTTTATGATAACAGGACAGTTCCCATTTAAAGGGAGCACATCCCCGCATCAGTTCTGTACAGATCCTTTGATGATGTGATGGGCACTTATTTTTCATTCAAGTCGGACTGAAGGCACAGAGAGTCAGCCCTGTGACAGGTCAATGCCTGGAGTGGGGTATTCAGCCATATGCCACTGTCCCTAACATTTCCAACTTCCTACTGGATGAGAGAGGTATGTTTCCTTCCAAGATTCATTCATTACCATTGTCCTCTCAGTGTCTGCAGACCTGTAATGAAAAGAAGACAGGCACAATTGCCTCCCTGCCTCCATTCCCCTCTGATCCTGCAGAGGAGCTTCAGTCACAGCCTCATGGCATATTATGAGGCAGTGGCTGCCCTCGAAGGCTTCTCCCTGCCACAGAGACATGAGACATTTTGCCCTAGAGGTAAGGCAAAATCCCTGCCCTCTGCACAGCCCCAGAATGAAAACAGAGTCTTGTGGGATACCAAGAGTCAGGGCTGCAAGGAGCTTGAAATGAGGCCTAAAAGATATGCCTGGTATGGCTGTAAGGAGCCGCCAGAAGAGGCTGTGCACAAAGTTCCCGCTGCTGAGCCCCCAGCATGCTCAGCATAGACCCCTGGCTGCTCTAGCTTTGGACCTGGAACAACATCTCAGAGGAATGTGTCCTTCCCTTGGAGCAGACACAGCTTGATATCAGAGCCTCTAGCTCCTGAAGAAAACAGAGAATGAAGGGGGTGGTGAACAGGATGATGGCTACTTTGAGGAGATTGTGCTGCTGTGTGCAGGCCCAATAACGGGCAGTTTCAGAGATGGCAGTGAAGAGTCCTGAAAAATACCAAAGCCACCAAGAGCCAGAAGCCCTGTCACTGACACAGGGAAGCTTCTCACCCACCCATTTGTTCACATAAAAATCTCAGCCAGGGGCTTTGTAACACCAGGGTCATGCAAGAGAGAAGGAGCTTGAGTCTCTGGCACTGTGACTCCAATAAAAGGATCAGTGTTCAGGTAGTCACAAATTATACTGCCTGAAAACACAACTGATTTTCATAGGAAAAATAGAGTGAATGTTCTCCAAAGAATAAAACATGATCAATCATGACAAGAAAATAATGAAGACTAACTGTCTGTGGGTGGCTGGCAATGCTGTCCTCTCTGTATGCCCCCATTCCTTGACACACTTAGGAATAGTTTAAAGGTATTTGTGTTCCCTCTTTAAAATGTAATTTCATGACTGAATCTTTTAAGCTTGAATTTCATTTTAATTCTAATTTTACTTATAAAATGTAGAAAAATCCGTATTTTCTTTATGGTAGATATCTGTGAAGTCTATCAGTAATTGTATAAGTGTAACATAACTCCACCCTTCCTTGGGAAAAAAAAGAAAAATGTAGCTTAAATCAGTGCTTGTTAAGACTCTGAATTCTGTGAGCTCCTCCTGTGAGAATGTGCCTCAAGATTGATTTCCACTTCCTGTACCCATGCCCCCACCCCCAACACATGACTAGTCCCAGACACAAGGGAAATAAGACAGGTCAGATACTGTACAGTCCATCAGTTCTCCCAGGGCTGCACATCCACAGGCATCAGAGAATGAAGATCATCTCAACATGGGCTGTGAAGTTTCAGTTCTAAAGTACTGACAACTCTGATAGAAAGCAAAATTACGGGGCTTTTTGTAGGTTGGGGTAAATTTTGCGTGAGTTCAGCTTGATATTTTAACCTTCATTGTCAAAAAATTCTTATATTTTTCTTGTGTCTTATTAAACAACTCTTTTTCAACTTCTATATTTCATTTTAAAATCATATTAAATGTTTTCAGATCTCCTCTCTGTCCCTCTGTCCTTTTGTCTCTACAGCTAATTCTCTCTCTCTCTCTCTCTCTCTCTCTCTCTCTCTCTCTCTCTCTCTCTCTCTCTCTCTCTCTCTCTCTCTCTCTGCTGGTTATAGAGCTTGAAATCAGGTCTGGGGCACTGTCCCTTAGCTTTTTGGTCAAAGCTACTGATCCACCACTTGAACTACAGCTCAATCTTCCTAGATTTTGTTGTTGTTGTTTCTTTTTTTCCCCCTGTGTGTGATTTATTGGTTACAAGTCTCATGGATACTCAGGAATTTTTCCTACCTGGGCTGGGTGAAAATTAAAATCCACAACTCTCAGCCCTCTAAAAATCTAGAACTACAGACATAAGCAAACATCTCACCGGTCACTTTAAGGTGTTTCTGTGGCTTTTCTTTTCTTTTACCCTCTTTTACATTCATTTTATTCTTAATTATTTTGATGGGGAAGAAGCTTGTTGATACTGGGGCTTATATTTAGGGTCTCCTCCTGCTGCTTCTTCCTCCTCTTCCTCTTCCTTTTCTTTCTTTACTTCTTTTTCTTCCTCTTCTTCCCCTTTTCATCCTCCTCCTCCTCTTCTCATTTCTAACAGCTACAACCCAAATTTTCAGTTTTCGTGTGCATTTGGGCGCTAATTCTGCTAATTGAAAGGATTGAACTCAGGAGGCACTGGCAAGTCTCTCTGAGTTGGCATTTTTATTTATTTTGTTTTCTTTTTGTTCTTTTGCTTGTCATGTTAGCCATCTTCACACCTTGAGTCAAAGGTGAATTTCTGACACTCTTTTTTTTCTTGTCCTGGTGATCTGGCCACATTTTCTAATTTTCCCCCTTCAATACTAACAGTCTCTTCATAAGCCACAAGGGATTTTCTGACTTTCGTTGGTTGTTTGGTTGTTTTATTCCTAAGGTTTGAACTGAAGGAATGACTAACATTTTCTTTTTTCTTTTTCTTTTTCTTTCTTTCTTTCTTTCTTTCTTTCTTTCTTTCTTTCTTTCTTCCTTCCTTCCTTCCTTCCTTCTTTCCTTCCTTCTGTTCCTTTCTATAGGCTAAAATTGTTTACAGTGATATCAGCAGGTCAATTTCTAGTTCCCTTGCCCTTTGTATTGGTTAATGGAAGATAAAAGTCCACAGGATCTCCATGAGACTCTTCAATTAACCACCAAAAGGTAGGAAGTAATAGGCCTCTAGCCATGAGCAAAACACCACAAGTTCAAGTCCCAGGACTGGCATATAATGCAAGAAGTCTCATGGATTTTCCTGTCCAAGCTGGCTTAGAACTGTGATCCTAAAATTTCAGTGAGCTGATCAGCTAGAAGTTTTTAACTACAAGTTAACATTTATTTTTTGTTTTGTTTTGTTTTGCCCTTTGGTGCTTTTCCTAGGGTTTTAAATCAGGGCCTAGTATACTCTCCCTGAAAGTTTTTGTTCAGAGCTAGCAGGCTGTCGACTTTGAGCCAAACCCTGATTGCTCATGTTTATTTTTAAAATTTGGGTGCTGGTACTATGCCTCAAACTCAAGGGCTGGTGCTTCTATCTGAACTTTTCATTTTCTCAAGTCTACTGAGTGTTATTACTTGCACCATATGTCAAGTTTGGTTTTGTTTTGCTTTTCCATGGCTGGTACTACACCTTGAACTCAGGGCCTAGCCTCTGGATTTCAAAAATTATAATTATTTCTTTTCTGTTCTGTATGAGTCATGGGCCTTGGATATTGTCCATGAGCTAGCTATTCAGCTCAAGGCTATTACCCTACCCTGAAGCCAAGACCCACTTCCCATTGTCTAGATGATAATTGGAGATAAGATTCTAAAGTCCTTTAGTGCCTGGGATGGCTTCAAACCTTGATCCTCATATCTCAGTAGCTAGGTTTACTGGCGTGAACCCCCATGCCCGACAATATAATTATTTATTTTTTTCTTCTCTGTCTCTGTCCCTCTCCTCTGTTTTCTTTGTTTCTTTTTCCTTTTAATGGTACTGATATTAATAGGAACAGGGGTGCTGTGGGCAGATTGGTGACAGGAGAGTGAGCAGCCACCCTCCCTATCATCAGGACCCTCCCACCAAGCTCCTTTCTCGCTTGACTCCCAGGCAGAGGCTATTCATCTTAGATATACACATGCAACTTGTGAAAGAAGTAGACACTACTGCAAGCAGAATGATCTTCACCACTCAATTCTAGAAAGTTTTAGTGTACAAGTCCTCAAAATTTCTTTGAGAGAGGCAATTTTAACATTACTTGTAGACTTTCTTCCCAAAGCCCTCCCTGTCATTCCTCAGACCAGAAGCACATCCCCAACTGTGTGCTCTGCCATCCACTCAAGTCCCAAGACTCAATCCCCTGCTAAAAATCACAAGTGGTGTGCAAAGGAGAAATTTGCACTTGGAGTTAGAAGGTCCAAAGATTCCCAGATCCAAGGACAGCCCTTTCTTGGCCCCAAAGCCTACTTTCTTATTCACCTGCTCATCTTCCTCACAATTAGGCTGGAGTGATTTGTATCTGATAAAGAAAAGGAAGAGAAAGTCACCTGGAGGCTCTCTTCCAGAACTAAGGGGATATCTATGGCTTTGGCTAAATCACAGATGATAATGCACAATAAGAAAGCACATGGCATAAGTCTATGCTTTTCTCTAAAAAATAAATGTTCTGCATGGTGACAGTGGCTTGTTCCTGAAATCCTAGCTATTTGGGAGGTTGAGCTCTGATGAACAGAGTTCAACACTAGCCTATGAAGGAAATTTCCACGATACTGTTATCTCCATTAACCAGCAAACAGCCAAAAATGGAGCTATGGCTCAAGTGATGAGCACTCCAATACTTCACCACCAAAATCAGAGACAAAAAAACAGGTCCTGAATTCAAGGCACAGAATCAGAACCAAAAATAAAAATGCTTCATCTATCTGTAAATGCAATAGCCCAATATTGTCCTTGCCTGGTGGTTCAGTAGACACAGGGTCCTCAGTCCACTTTCTTCCTAGCTCTCCTCCCTCTACATTATTCCACAGGCCTCCAAGATTGCTTTTGAAACCTTACTTGGAAATGTGGTTTCCTAGGACTTCAACCATGTGACAGCTGAAGTTGTGTGCCAGCATCTTGTGCCTCTGATCATAGTCTCTCACTAAGTAGACTTCTGAGGCTTCTATAGCTTCTGAGTGGAATGAAATATTCTAGGTGGCCAGGTCTAGAAAACTGGACAAGGTGTGCACTTGTCTGATCCCACATTCCCAATACAATACCCCAGTGGGAACAAATGGGCTCTAGATGCCAAGTATTCCCCAGTCTCACCCATGAAAGACCGAGTAGCCCTGAGCTTGAAGAAGGAACATTCACTTTCTAAACAAAATAGCCAGTACTTGCTCCATTGTCCCACAGAGTATATAATTGTGTAGAAAGTTTCAAATAAAGAAAAAGATGACCTTTCTGGTGTGCAGGGACCAGGTTCATCACCAGCATCTCCAGCAGGCTTGCCTCCAGGCTTCACACATTATAGGGCACAATCACAGGCCTGCCTGAGTCATTGCCACTCTATGGGGTAAAGACAAAGTATCTTTTAAAAGTGGAAATGGTTGGTGAAGATCCTCTCCCACTCTTTAGGCTTCCTAATTAATTTACTAGCTATGTCCTTTGCCATACAAAAGCTCTGCAGTTTAATGCAGTGCCACTTATCCAGCCTTTCTCTGATTTGTTGATTCTTGGTCCTTATTAAGAAAGTTTCGACCTATGCCAAGGAGGCCTAGTGTATCTCCTATTCCTTCTTGTAAAGTTTTCAGTGTGTCAGCTTTTACCTCCAGGTCTTTGATCCATTTGGAGTTAATTCTATTGCAGAGTGACAAAGAAGGATCTAACTTTAGTTTTCTGCACGTGCTTAACCAGTTCTGCCAGCACAACTTGTTGAAGAGGCTGTCTTTCTTCCATTCTATTTTTTTGGCTCCCTTGTCAAAGATTAGGTGGCCATAGGTCTGTGCTCTTCGCTGTCCACAACTATGCTACCATGCTACTTCAGAAACACTGTTAACTTAGGATTCTTAATTTATTACAACTATTTTTAGATATAGTGTACAGTTTGGTTTCGGAGGTAGTACTATATTCTGAGAATATTCTCCAAAATATCTAATAATTATAATGAAAATAAAATCTATTTTCACTTCATTTGATATGCACTTTCAATTTTTGTTTTGAGTTCTTTTCTGATAGCACTTAGATTAACATACAAAGTTATCCTGTAACTCTGTAAAGGAATTTCCTTCATGTACTCACAAGTTTTTCTATCTTTATACCTTTTTATACTTGTTTTTCTATTGAATTCTCAGATACAAGTGCACACATTAGCCTACACTAAGGACTATTAATTCTCTCTCTTCAACTCCACATTTTTCCCTTGAAATGTCTGGAGAAGCTACATTCATGGAACTGTCATCTCTCATAAGGACACTTTTTCTGAAGCACTCTCTGAGGGACCCTATGAGTCTTTTAGCACTTAAGTTTAGCATGATAAAATAAAAGGAAATAGTATTATCTAAGATACTGGGTAGGAGGTGTTACTGAATGGTATATATGGAACAGGACATGCTGCCATACATGTGACAGGTACCACTGTCAAGTGATCCCTCTTTAACAGTACACATGGAAATAATGCATTGTGTTACAGAGCCATAGTAACACAAACAAGTTGATATTGACACAAAAATAGACCCAAAGATCAATGGGACAGATTGGAAGACCCAGAAATAAAACCATATACTTACATTTGTCTGATCTTCCACAAAGGATCCAAAGACATACACTGAAAATGCCTCTTAAAGTATTGGTTCTGTAATCCTAGCAACTCAGAAATCTGAGATCTGATGATCAAGGTGCAAAGCTAGTCTGGGCAAGAAAGTCCGTGAGACTCTATCCCTAATAAACCACCAGGAAACTAGTACTGGCACTGTGCTCAGAGAAGGGATACCAGCCTCAGATGGTGGTTTTTCTTTAAAGCTAGTTTTGCATCTCACTTTGAAGGTATTTGGGGGATAAGGTTACACAGACATAACAGTTAAAGTAAATGAGTTCAGCCAAATACTAGTGGCTCACACCTGCAGATTCATGTTCAAAGTCAGCCGAGGCAGAAAAGATACTGTAAGCCTCTTACATCTTGTGAAGTACTAAAAAACCAGTAGTGGCACAGTGGCACAATGTGCTAGTGGTTTAGCCTTGAGCAAAAGAGCTCAGTGACATTACCCTGAGTTCTAGCCCCAAGACTGAAGGGAAAAGAAAGATCATAAATATAAACAGTGCACACAATAGACTACAGACTCAAGATGAATGATTAAATTAACAAATAATGAATATAGTCAACAACAATTCTTTGAAATTTGTAAATGAGGAATGTAGCAAAAAATGATGAGAAAACAATGATTCATTTCTAATCACTCTTGTATTATTTGTTTTGAAATCATTAACTGCTTTTAAACTAAACAGGCACGTAAGTATCATTTTGGAGAAAAACAACTTATATTCTCTTTTCATATAAAACATGTGTAACCCCTTTACTTAGTACTTCACATAATTCCAGTATGTGATTATATCATAACTCCTCAATTTCCTTTTTTCTCTCAATCCTCCCTCCTGTCTATCCTTGTGCTTAAACTCGAGGCATCACTCATGCTAGGTAAGTGCTCTACAAGTTGAGCTGCACACCCTGCTCTTTTTGTTTTACTCATTTTTATACTAGGGTTTATGTTTATGACCAGGTCAACTTGGAACACAATCTTTCTTTTTACCCTTTCTAAGTAGATGAGGTAAAAAGCACAATGCACTGGGTTCACCTATTGATTGAGATACAGTATTGTGAACATTTTGCCTAATCCTCCGTTTCTCAGTATCTTTTATTTGTTGGCGGTGGGATAATGGGTCTTGAACTCTGGGCCTGGGCGTGGTATCTGAACTCTTCATCTCAAGGTTACCACCCTACCCCTAAACCCACAGCCACACTTCCCATTTTCTAGTGATTAATTGGAGATGAGTCTCTTGGTATCGGGGTCCTCAGATCTCAGCCTCCTGAGTAACTAGGATTACAGTCAGGAGACACCCTCCAGGGCTTCTCAGTAATTGAAGTAACTAGGAATACATATGACAGCTATCATGCTTTGCTCTAATTACTAACAATTAAAACACTTGAACAAAGTTTTAATAATTTAAAACGTATGAACATAGTTCTAATATTTTTAAATGTTGACTTCAGGGACAATGGCTGCTTTTTAGTTTCCTAGTTTCAAATTTCACCAAATTTTTGTTTAACTTTTTATTTCCCAGAGTAAAAAAAAAGGTGATTAAGTATTTGAAAAAAAGTAAAAAAAAGCTTAAAAGAAAGCATCCTTGCCTGCATAACTTTGCAAAAAGATTTGACATCATAGTTGATTTTTATGGAGAGTGTATCCCATGCACAGATCTTGTCATCCTCATCACTTATTCTGAAACAGCCTGTACAAAGGAGAGAAAGCCAGGCTGTCTGAAACCCCACCAAGGGAAATCACAGTGGCCATCTCTCAACTTTTGACCTGAAATGATTCAAGGATAAGGGCAGGTTAAACATAACATCAAATCAGAGGAATAGGAAAAAATAAATCAATTTTCCAAATATATGAGATCAAAGAGTGGGTAAAGATTGTGTATAACACTTACGGTAGGTATTTGAACAAACATCTTTTACTATTACAAAAAAAGAGCAACAAATGAAACCTCAAAGGCATCTTGGAGCAATAAATTCAGTGTTGCATACTTGAGAAATGAGTATCTAGCCTTTTCATTCTGTCAACCTAGCATTTTCATTCTGTCAATTGCTTTTTTACTCTATTATAGCAGTGGTGGTTTCATTCGGAATACTAAATAAAAACAATAGCCTCAACACAACAGAAAAGTAAAAATTAAGTGGCTGTTTTCTAAAACGCAGAGTATACATTGTAAAATGATAAATTCAAGGTAGTTAGCAGTCCTATCACCTTACACATGTGTCTTTATGATAAGGTCATTACAAATTCTCCTTTCTATCTTTTTGTAAATATATTGTGTATTATTGTGAACTATATTACACCATTATGTGACTCTACATTATTATGTTGTGAGCTCTAGTCACCCTACTGTGCAGCAGAATGACTTTGCCATCTGTGCTATTCTTCTAACTTACGATGAAAAATGGAAGGCAATTACACAGTTACATGAGCTGACATTAATTTGGAAAATTGTGATGTGCTTATTTGGTAATGTAAGATGAATTCAAACTGTGTTTTCAAGACTATTAGACCTATAAATTGCTTTAATATAGCACTTAGTTCATTATCAGTGTTAGGTAAACAAAATAAATAGTGGCTGACAAAAAAATAAATAAATAAAATGCAGAGTATATTATACTCAGAGGAGATTCCCTTACCAGTGCATGCCTGACATTTTTAGTACTGACACTAATAGGAAGTTCTGAAACAGAAAAGGAGAATGACTGACCCCTTTTAGTCTCACTCAAATTAGAAATCACAGTTCTATGATGCTCGCTGAAACAAACCACTGATTATATCCCTAGCCATTGATGTAGAAAGTAGCAGCTGATGGTCATCTTCAGTTTGCAAGGACATAAACTGAACACAATTCTGGAATGATTCTGCCCTTCTGCAGATGTGCTACAGAGAGTCTATTTCCATTACCAAGACTGGCTGAGAACACAAAGCAGTAGCTCACCTCTGTGAAGGAAAGACAAAACCATTAGCCAACTCTCATATAAGCAATTTGTAATGTGTTATGATGAACAAGAGTCTGGTTTCTCAGTTGTAAAATAATTTCATTGTTTTTCTTTCATGTGTGTCAGGACTGTGGCTTGAACCCAGGATTCTTCCTCTCTCTTGGCTTTTTCTCTTACAGATAACATGCTACCAAATAAGCCATAGCACTACGTCCGGGTTTCTCACTGCTTAACTTGAGACAAGTCTCACCGTATTTCCTGCCTGGGATGGCCTGGACTCTTGATCCTCAGATCTCAGCCTCCTAAGCAGAGGATTATTGGCATAAGCCACCAAAGTCTGTCATAATTGTTCCTATGATAAAATTCAAAATGGCACTGGGTACAGTGGCTCAGACTTGTAATCCTAGCTACTAGTCAGCTCGGGCACTAAAGAATGAGACTCTTTTTTTTCCAGTCCTGGGCCTTGAACTTGGGGCCTCATCACTGTCCTTAGGCTTTCTCAAGGCTACAGCTCTACCACTGCAATCACAGCACCATTTCTGGCTTTTTTCTATATATGTGGTACCAAGGATAGAATGTAGGACTTTGTGCATGCTAGGCAAGCACTCTTACCACTAGGCCAAACTCCTGGCCCGAGAACCTGAGACTCTTATCTCTGGTTAATCACTAGAAAATGGGAAAGGGAGCTGTGTGTCCAGGGGTAGGGCAATAAGCCTTGAGCAAAAGAGCTAAGGGAAAAGCCCAATTCCTGTGCTCTGGCTTTAAGTTCAAACCCCAGAGCTAGCAAAATTAAAAACGTCTCAAGGACTCTCTTGCCACATCTCAGATCTCAACCTCCTAGCAGTAGGATTACAGGCAGGTGCCACCAATGCCATGTTTGAACAACTTTTGTGTCGTCCCCAAGAATGTGGACTCCCCACAACACTGGTAGGCAAGATAGACACATGTCTCAGGGCAGCGCGCACTGACTGCACTCAGGTTTAAAAATGGGTGTGTGCACACGACAACTAGAATATTCGACAGGAAGAAACCCATGGCCCGTAGGTGGAATGATGTGCATCGGTCAAGGCGTGGACTCCTTTTCAGGGCTGAGGATACTGAAATGCTGAGGTCAAAGCAGGTCTGGGTGTCCTCAGTCCCAGGCCAA
This sequence comes from Megascapheus bottae, assembly GCF_031878675.1. Taxonomy (NCBI): domain Eukaryota; kingdom Metazoa; phylum Chordata; class Mammalia; order Rodentia; family Geomyidae; genus Megascapheus; species Megascapheus bottae. The sequence goes on from NW_028327647.1 coordinate 290,617, forward strand.
GGCATGTGAGGAGCCCAAGACCAGAGGAGCTGGGTATCAGTTAGGCTCTAGCACTATCTGCAGAGCCAAAGGAGCTGGACTCATTACAGCAGCAGCAGAGGATGCTGGGGTCCAATGCTGGGTCCCAAGGGATCCAGGCCAAGTGAACGCTGCACAACAGCTCCCAGTGCACACCAGTAGAGGACCACTTCACCCACCCCTACCACTTTCTCACCAACCTTTGGGTGTGGTTGGATCAGCAGAGAAGCAGGGTGCACCATTGAGGATGGAGGGGGGAGGTCTGAGGTTGGAACCACAAGATTGCACCGGGAGAGACTGGAAAGCTACACAAGAAGGCCGATCTCTACGGATACAGGTATTTACTAGCAAGTGCATAAGAGGGCACCAGGGGTCTGGTGGCTCCATGGTGTCCAACACTAGTTTTGAGGGTGGGACTCTCCCCACAGTGCTGACTCAGTGGAAACTTGGAGCCTGCAAGGCCTTGCGGGTAATTGTTCTCCAGCAGCCACTGTCTCTGCCCAGGTGGAACCTAAGCAGCTAACACCCTGAGGATCTAGGATGACAGGCAGCAGCCAGTGGCTCCCAAAGCTTACATTATCTTTGATTTAAAAACTCACAAGACTTCACTACAAATTATTGTTGTCAATAACAGTTCAATGTGAAGTAACAGGATGTAGTAATTTTATAAAGTGGACATACATATGTGGGAAATTTACAATTAAGGAATCAATACTGTTTACACTAGTATAAACAATAAAACACTTAGTAATAAATATATCCAAAATGAATGATACAGAGAAGATTAGCATGGCCCCTGTGCAAGGATGACATGTAAATTTGTGAAGCATTCCATATTTTTGTACATATATTTGTTTTTTTGAAATAGGATAGGGCTCACACTGCAATCCTAGCCACTCAGTAGTTAGCTGAAAAAAATTATTAAAGAAAAGGCAAGGCCAGTAGTTTGGCATAGAGGTAGAGTCCTTGACTACTAGGAATGAAGACCGGATTCAATTCCTTGGTACCACATACATAGAAAAAAAGCCAGAAGTGGTGCTGTGGCTCAGGTGGTAGAAATCTAGCAATGAGAAAGCCCAAGAACATTGCTCAGGCCCCAGGTTCAAGCCCCAGGACTGTCAAAAAATTAATTTAAAATTTTTGATTTATCTAATAAATGAATTTATTAATAGGACAGGTCAGTCATCAGGAGAACCATCCCATATCACTCTGTGAACAGGCTGAGTAATGGTCACCAACAGGTGGGGTACAAAGGGAGATGGGGACTGACCCCAACCACTGATTTGGTCTTCCCTGGGTTGGGGCTGCTTCATGGTTCAGTGCCCATGGGAAGGACCAGCTTCTTTTGCCTTGCCCCTGATCCTCAATGCCAGGACCCATATGTCTTTACTGCCGAGGCTGGCTTTGAAACGTGATCCTCACATCTCAGTCGCCTGAGTAGCTAGGATGACAGGCGTGAGCCAACAACTCCTGGCTCAAGGCTACTTTTACTATTAACATCTTATTTATTTTTTTGTGGGTCATGGGGCTTGAACTCACTCTGCTCGTTGTCCCTGAGCTCTACAGCTCAAGGCTACCACCCTACCCTTGAGCCAACCCCCACTTCCAGTTTTCTAGAGGTAATTGGAGATAAGAATCACAAGTCTCAAAATCATGAGAAGGGGTGTCAATGAGTGAGAAGTAATGCACCTACTACCTGGCCAATGAACTGTAACCCCTCTATACATTACCCCAATAATAGAAAGTAAAGTTAATTTTTTTCAGTCCTTTTGTGCCCAGGCTGGCCTTGAACCTTGATCCTCAGATCTCAGCCTCCTGAGTAGCTAAGATTATAGGCGTGACACACCAGGACTGGCTCCATCTAACCATCTTCTAACTTCCTTTACTTCCTCATTTTTCCCATTACTTCCAGAATTAAGTTTAACAAAACCATGTCTTAATTGTGTTTTGTTTTTTTTGTTTTTTGTTTTTTTTGCCAGTCCTGGGCTTGAGCTCAGGGCCTGAGCACTGTCCTTGGACTTTCTCAAGGCTAGAGCTCTACCACTTGAGTCTCAGCACCACTTCCAGCTTTTTTCTATGTTTGTGGTACCGAGGAATCGAACCCGGGTCTTCATGCATGCTAGGCAAGCACTTTAACCACTAGGCCAAACTCCTGGCCCCCTTAATTGTGTTTTGGTACAGCTATCTTCAGAGAGATGGAGTAAGGAAAAGTAGTGATGGCAGAGAGATAGTCATCCTCCTGAGAGCTTCTCTTTCAACCTCCAGAACAGGGAGAAAGCAAAGACACTTCATATCATCCACACCTGTGTTTTATTATAACTCAGGAAAAAACAATGAGTAAGATAAACCATCTCAAACAACACATCACTAGTGATTAATTCAAAAAAAGGAAAAACTAGTCATTTTGGGGTTACTCATCAAAATTCTAAAGATTTTTCTCTTTATTTACCCACCAAAGAACCAGAATTGGTGCAGTGGCTCAACTGGTAGAGTATTAACCTCGAGCAAAAATGGTTAACAAGGTGCCTAGGTTCCGAGTTCAAGCTGCCAAGACTTTTACCAACACTCAAAGAAAATGTATACCCAATAGTGTGTCCTTCCATGTTCTCTGAATATTTCAGGAACTAAGTAGGGAATAAAAGGTGTTAAGACAAGCTGGGAATGGTGGCTCACACCTGTAAACCTAGCTACTCAGGAGGCTGAGATCTGAGGATTGACTTTCAGAGCCAGCCTGGGCAGTAAAGATCACTAAAGGCCAAGAGACTCTTATCTCCAATTAATCACTAGAAAAGGGGAAGAGGGGCTGTGGTTGAATGGGGTAGGGTGGTATCCTTGAGCTGAAGAGCTCAGGGACATTGCCAAGGCCCGGAGTCCAACTCCCATGACCCACAAAAAAAAATAGGTGTTAAGAGAGATTTGACTTCTGTGCAAATTTTATGATAAACATGGAATTGCATCTTCTATTCAAAAATTGAACTCTATGTAGTATGTCATTGCTATAATGCATGGACCACACATACAGCGAGAGAGTTTAGAGGAGTAGTGGAGAAATAGATGCTTTCTGTGTTCTTGGCTGATTAAAACTCATTGAACATTTGCTCTGTTTGCCACTTTTCTTCTAGCAAATCACTTCACTGATAAACACTGAGGTGTGCCTTCCAGATGGAAGATTTTCCTCGATTGTTATAATAATGAGACTTCTCTCTCCTGTGTGTTTTATAAGTACAGAGCCATGAATTCTTAGTAAAGGACATTCCACAGTTGTTCCATTGAAACAATTTCTCACCTGTGTGTTTTCTGCTGCAAACTGAGGTATGACTTTTTGGAAAAACTTCGCAGGTGCTGGTGTCTCAAGCTTGGAATCCTAGCTACTCAGGAGGCTGAGATCTGAGGATCATGATTCAAAGCCAGCGATGGCATGAAAAGTCCAAGAGACTCATATCCAATTAACTACCAGACATTAACTACTCTTACATACAATTAACTAGCCGACAAATAAAGTAAAAGAAAAACAAAAACAAGCAACTTTCCACATTTGTTTCATTCATAGGATTTCTCTCATGTGGAACCCTGAACTGTGCCTTCTGAGTGAAAGACTGCATATTTGCTATATTCATAAGCCTTCACTCTGTGAGTACCCTGATGCAAACCGAGTTTTCTTTTAGGAAAAAGACTTCACATATTTTATTACAGTCTTAAGGTTTCTCATCGGTGAGAATTCTCTTATGGTTGCTTAGGTGTCATATCTATGTGAAGAACATTGCATATTTGTTACCTTCATATGGTTTCTCTCATTTTGTCATCTTTGATGATTACTAAGGCTTTCCTCTGGATGAAAGGGTTTTCACATTTATAACATTCATAAGGTTTTTCTCCTGTTATTTTTTTTCTGATAGTTGGCAAGGTCTGTCTTCTGGATGAATGGTTTCTTACACTGATTACCTAAGTTTTCTCTCCTGTGTGTGTATTCTGAGGATTAGTAAGTTTTGCATTCGGGGTGAAAAACATTCGTTGTATTCATAAAATTTTTGTCTTGTGTGTGTTCTGATGATTATTAAGGCTTGTTTTCCAGATGAAAGACTTTCCACATCTGTTACATTGATAATATTTCTCTCCTGTGTATATTCTCTGATGCAAAGGGAGGTATGACTTCTTTCTGAAAGACTTTCCACACCTGTTACATTGATAAGGTTTCTCACCAGTGTGTGTTTTCTGATGGGTATTAAGGTGTGACTTGTAGGCAAAAAACTTTCTGCATTTCTTACACTCATAAGGTTTCTCTCCTGAGTGTGTTCTCTGATGCAATATGAGGTATGACTTCATTCTGAAAGACTTTTGACATTTCTTGCATTCATATGGTTTCTCTCCTGAGTGTGTTGTCTGATGATTAGTAAGGCTTGTCTTCCAGGAGAATGACTTTCCACACTCATTACATTCATAAGTTTTCTCTCCTCTGTGTGTTCTCTGATGGAGAGTAAGTTCTATTTTCTTGGTGAAAGACTTTCCACACATGTTACATGTATAAGGTTTCTCTCCTGTGTGTCTTTTCTGATGATCAGAAAGGTTTGACTTGTCGCTGAAAGACTTACCACACACAGTACATGTATAAGGTTTCTCCCCTGTATGCACTCTGTGATGGTTAGTAAGGTATTCCTTCTTGGTGAAAGACTTTCCACACGTGTTACATGTATAAGGTTTCTCCCCTGTATGCACTCTGTGATGGGTAGTAAGCTGTTTCTTCTGGGTGAAAGACTTTCCACATGTGTTACATGTATAAGGTTTCTCTCCTGTGTGTATTCTCTGATGGGTTAGTAAGGCGATCCTTCCAGGTGAAAGACTCTCCACACATGTTACATGTATAAGGTTTCTCTCCTGTGTGTAATCTCTGATGGGTAGAAAGGTGTGTCTTCTGGGAGAAGGACTTTCCACAATCTTTACATCCATAAGGTTTCTCTCTGGTGTGTATTTGCTGATGATTATTAAATTCTAACTTCTGGGTGAAAGAATTTCCATGTCTGTTGCATTCATATGGTTTCTTTTTTGTATGAATTCTCCAGTGTCTCCTAAGAGCTGATTTCCTGGTGTATGGTTTTCCACATCTGGTACATTCAAGTGTTTTCTTCCCTCTCTGAACTACTGTTTGGGTATTGTGAGTAGAATTATCATAGTCATCTCTATGCTGCTTATGGATATTGTCAGACTCTCCCACAAGAACACAATTCTGCTTTAAAATTATGCTCTCTGAGTTTAAAACCTTCCCTTCTTCACCATTTTCAAAATACTCCAGCTCATCAGAATACTCAAATTTTGGTCTAAAATGCTCTGAATATCTGAAGGATTCTTCAACTACAGGAGATACAATTGGCCTATATGCAGCACGTATGTCATCAAGCTCACTATAAAGTCCCATGTTCTGACACTCACTGAATTCTTCAGTCTTCATCACTAAGGAGTCTAGATTACTTCTACTCAGCTCTGTCTTACATTTTGAAGTCAAATCAAATGTTCTCACTAATCTCCCTCTTTCTTCCACTGTACAACTATTCGTGACTGCTACTTCACAAAGACATCCAACTGAATTTTCCTGGCAGGTTGTAATTATGTCCTCCATTTCTTGGACATCTAAAACGAGTTAAAATTAAAAAAAGACAAAAATATAAATAAGATTCCAATATTCTTTAATGTAAAGAAGTTTGCTTTGCTTAATTTTTTTTTGCATTCCAGAGGTTGAAGTCAGCCTGGGTGTTGAGCCCTTCAGCTCAATGATACCACCCTACCCTTGAGCCAAGCCCCACTTCCCATTTTCTCCAGGTAAGTTGGAGATAAGAGTCTCAGGTCCTTTCGTGCCTGGACTGGTTTTGAAACTTGATTCTCAGACCTCAGCCTCCTGGGTAGGATTACTGATGTGAGCCATTGCACCCGGCTTTGTTGTTGTTGTTATTGTTCTTGTTGTTGTTCTGGTTGTGGGGCTTGAAGTCTGGCCCTGGGCACTGTCCCTGGGCTCTTCAGCTCAAGGCTACCACCATACCCATGGAGACACAGAGCTATGGCCTGTTTTCTAGTGGTTAATTGGGAGATAAGAGACTCAGGGTCTTTAGTGCCCAGGCTGGCTTTGAATTATGATCCTTAGATATCAGCCTCTGGAGTAACTAGGATTCCAGGTGTGAACCACCATGCCAGGTCAAGGTAAAGACATTTTCTCCCATCCTAAATGTTAGGACTTTAAAACATCACAAATAATTCTACTATGTATTGGTAGGGTTTTAAGATGAGTACTTATCATCTGCATATAGTATCCTTATGGTTCTGTTTTTCAAATACTATTTTGATTTATCATAAGGGAATAAGATGTTTCTTTTATTTTCTTGAAATATGTGTATATTACCATTTCCCTTCTCAACCATTAAGTGAGGAACAGGCATATTTTCTAGAGGATACCACTAAAGTATTTTATCCATCCCTTTGCCTTTTACCTAAGTGGTAATGGTTCTTGAGAGTAAGGATTTATACACAAATCTCTTCAGTACTAACTTCTCACTATCAACTTCTTTATGTATCTATGGGAATTTTAAAGTTCATTTCTATAAATCTTAGACAAAGTCTAAGTCTAAATCCCTTTTCAGGCAATCCTGACCATCAGAACAATGAAAGATCGAGGATAATCCAGCTCAGGAGCTGTCAATCATCCACTGTAGACTATAACCTTTGATTCAAAATCACAGTCTCTGCCCACCACTGACAAGCCATTTTTCTTATCAGAGGACACCATCACTGGCATATTCCATTTTATACTATATCTGTGTTTTCCTAGTTACAGAGAAAATGAAATTTCATTTTCTGTATCTCTATTTTTTTTGCTTCAGAATAATTTCCACAAAGAAGAGAATTTTTAACTCTAACTCTACTTCCACACAAAACTCATTACGTCTCCATATGAATTCTTGCAACACCCAGAACTACAGGAACTAGGAATGTTATTGCTTAGTACTGCTCAAGATGTATTTACCTACTGTGCTCTGCTTTCACCATCACTTTGCAAAATCCAATAATTCACCTGTAAAATTCTTTTCTGAGACTTCTCATATCCATGGATCTGCACCTTGCTCAAGCTGTACAATCAATATAGGTTTGGCTAAACAATGCCCTGTGGATAAGGATTAGTGGAGAATTATTGCTCATAGTGTGTCATCTGTGTTATAAGGTCTCACACATGCTGTTCACAAGGTTGCTCCTAACACTCCTTTCTCATTTCTCACTGGTTCCATTTATTAACTTTTCCCTAGCTTTAGAATTTTTCCCCATTGTGTGCCTGGAACTCAGCATTTACTCCAGGCTAGCATTCAATCAGTTTGAGCCCTCGGTTCAAATTCCAGCTCATGAGGGCTTGATTGTAGGTAGATTTCAGCCTCCTGAGTAGGTAGGATTTCAAGCAAAACCAGTGCACCAGTGCCCGGTTTGGATTATGAATACACACTTTAGTGATTCCTAGATCATACTTTCAATAGTCACATACATTGTACTCTAGATTATATATCCAACTACATTAATCATCTCAGGTTTGTAAAGACAGTCCCTTATTAGGGAACATAGTTCAGAATTTTTTTCAAACTACTGATTTGGCTGCTTAAATAATGAGAATAAATCACTAGAAAAAGGCAAGTTAGGCTGTGGCTCAAGGGTAGGGTGGTACCCTTGAGCTGAAGAACTCAGGGACAGCGTTGAGGCCCTTGACTAATGAAAAAAAAAAGGATTACATAATCAAGTTGAAGTTTTCCTTAAAAGAAAGAAAACGATACTCAGGCCAGGAGTTTGTCCTCGTGGTAGAGTGCTTACCAAGCATGCACAAAGACCCATGTTTGATTCCTTGGTACCAGATAAAAGTTGGAAATGGTGTGGCGGTTCAGGTGGGAGAGCGCTAGCCTTGAGGAAAAGCCCAAGGACAGTGCTCAGGCCCTGATTTCAAGCTCTACAACTGGAAAAAAGTAAAATAAACAAGAAGGAAATGATACTGGTAGGTGCCCATGGTTCACACCTGTAATACTAGCTGCTCAGGAGGCTGAGATCTGAGGATTGCAGTTCAAAGCCAGTGCAGGCACAAATGTCTGAGACTCTTTATCTCCAACTAACCACTAGAAAACAAAAACTCATGCTGTGGCTCAAAGTGGCAGAGAACTAGCTTTCAGATGAAGAGCTTGACTGTGCACAGTCCTAGAGCTCATACTCAATTACAAAAAACAGCTACAAAAAAAGTGAAAAAGAAAAGAAAGAAACGACACTTCCCACTGAAAGAAATATTCCATCTAAATAGAACTAATAGAACTAACTTCACCTACCCACTAAAAACAAATCACTTGAACTTTGAAGATGAGGTAAATTGTGCTCACCCAATGAAACCAGGTTGCTGTAGTTCTCCAGCATTACATCTCTATACAGAGTCTTCTGAGCAATGTTTAGGTTCTGCCACTTCTCACAGCTGAAGTCCACAGCCACATCTCCAAATGAAACCATCTCCTGAAATGGCATATTTCCTTCAAGAAATTAGCTCTGAGTCATGAGCACATCAATTCTGGAATTGCATTCTTCTACATGTAAGCTTTGGTCTCACATAAAATATTTCCAGCTTCCTGTGTTATCCATAGAATGAGAGAAAGAAAACTAAAAATAGACATATTTTCCCCTATATTAAGTAGATAATTACAAAGTTTCCCTAGTATGTTAGAATACATTTCAGCCGCTACCAATAGAGACAAGATAAAAATCTAAGGAGCTAATAATTTGGGATGACAGCATTAGTTATAAGTAGATGTCTGATAGAGTAGTTTTAGCACCTTTTGATAAAATTCACTACATATCAAGGTAACAAGGAAGTAAAAAAAATAATAATTCCTGTATGTTCATATTCTGCCTCACTAAAAAAGCCATTTAGAGCTACTATTAAAAAGTGCCCTCATGGTTGTGAGGTTAGCCTAGTGGTAGAGGGCTTGCCTAGCATGCACAAAGACCCGGGTTCAATTCCTCGGTACCACATACATAGAAAAAAGCCGAAAGTGTTGCTAAGGCTCAAGTGGTAGAGCTCTAGCCTTGGGAAAGTCCAAAGACAGGGCTCAGGCTCTGAGCTCAAGCCCAGGACAAAGCAAAAAGAAAATAAAGTGCCCTCAAAAGCAATCAAAACACGCCAAAATCACAGGGAATAAAACCACACCAGTAGATCTTTGAAAAGCATAGTTTCCAGGTGAGTATTAAAGGGAGCAACAGTACTTGAGAAGGTATGTAATGATTAATTTGGTCCTTACAAGATTTGACTTAGGTCCCCAAATAAAAACATGACAAAAAATTAACTGGCACAAAAACAAGCTATGGTAATCA